>NW_012113919.1:1722457-1851171 GCF_000951035.1 Colobus angolensis palliatus
AAAAAATTAGCTGGGTGTGATGGTGGGCACCTGTAGTCCCAGCTACTCGGGAAGCTACGGCAGGAAAATGGCATGAATCTGGGAGGAGGAGCTTGGCAGTGAGCAGAGGTAACACCACCGCACTCCAGCCTGGGTACAGAGTGAGACTCTATCTCAAAAAAAAAAAAAACAAAAAGAAATTATTAAGTGAACTTTGACCAATATATGTCAGAGGATTGTCTATAAAACAAATGAGCAAAACTCTCCAAGTATCTTTTTTGGATAAATATGAAAATGCAAGGAAATGTATAGGAAGTTTAATGAAGTAACTGAAAAATCAGTAAATCTTTCACTTCTGTGACATCAAGAATCATAGGGTGAAAAAGTCAAAACCTAAAGCAGGAAGGGCCAGAAGGTTGAGGGTCTGGCAATGTCAGTCCTGTGGGGTGTTCAAACTATGAGTAAATCAAATTTGAAAAAAATTTACAATTGACAAAATTAAGCACATTATGAAAGCGTGAATATTTTCTTTAAATTGTACAATTGAGAGTAGAACAAAAAATAAAAGATTATTTAAGCCATAAAAAAAAAAAAAGAAGTAACTTCCACTTTATCCCCTGATTCATCATCTAAAGTAAGTTTGTAATTTCTGTTCTTTAATTATGAGATTTATCTTATTCCTCACACTTAACACTAATGTAATGTAGTGTGAAGACTGTACAATGTTTTCTGTATTGGTAACTGCATTTCAATAAGAAGTTTTCTGTTTAAAAAGCCTATAGTGTTTTTAATTATATTAATAGCCTAAGTGGAAAATCAAGAATGTGAGAATAATATATGTTTTCTATGATAAAAAAACAAGAGAGACCATTTTAATACCAAGGAGGACTGGAGGCATTACCACTTAATCTGAGGTCACTGTTTAGCCTAAGGTGGAGTTTATGTGCTCTAATTGGTCCAATAACAAGGGTGCCCAGACTACTGCATTAGAAAATATCTGTCTATTTGATTGGGCATGCACTGGTTGAATGAAAAACATTCAAATTAAATGATTGATTTAAATGTTTGATAGGTATAAAACATGCGCGTGCGCACGCGCACACACACACACATATGTCTTATTCTCATGGGAGATTTATAACGTAAGTAATATCATTTGGGTAAAAATTTAATTTTTCCCTTAGTCTTACGTGGTTTGGGGATTTTGAATTGCAAACAGCATTTATGTATTTCATGTAATTTCCTGGAAAAGGATCCATTCCTGAGACAATTCCAAGATTATTTGTAAAATTAGGCTTGGCTTTTGAGGACAGAATCAGTTCTTTGTGTTTCCCACACAAGTCAGGAGTTGTATGCCATGAGGAGCAGCACTCCAGGTAAAGAAAAATAAAAATTGTCATTTGGGTGGATCCACAGCAACACCTTCAACAAAGCCTGGAAGTAAGGAGCCATGTTTGGGACACTGTGAGAATTTCATGTACCTAGAAAGCATTTCACAGTGCATTTCTCATAGAATGCTTAGACTGAGTATTGTTAAAAGGTACCCATTTAACCTTTTAAATAGGTAACCTTTCAAATTTTAGACTGAGTATTGTTAAAAGGTACATACCTATTGTTGAATAGGTATGTGATCAGAATCATTTGGGAAACATTAAGCTCCAAGCATTCAATCAGATGTCTTTACTGAGGGCTTCGCAGACCCTACAAACAAGTATCTATTCTGACTTTATTTCAAGAGGATGATATTTCAAAAAGCATTCTGATTTCCCATTGTTATACAACTGGAGAGTGAATTGGTTACAGCAAAGGGAGTCAGTTAGATAATTGTGAAACCCAAGGCTGGAGATATAGGAGTAGTAAACTTATGAAAGCTCTCACTTATCACACCAAGGAATTTGGTAATATCCTTTTGCAATTTTAACATGTAGGAATGAACTTAGCTGCATGTAACAGAAAACCTAACAAAAGGTTATGCAAATGAACACATATTTCTGATAACTAGATGTTCAAAACTATATTATTACTTTCTGGGTTTGTATATACATATTTCTTTTAAGTATATACATATGTATACACATGTACGAATGCATATATATGAATATATGATACAATAAAGAGTGATATGTTTTATATTTTTAATATTGCTTATGTATTACACATTACATATCTTACATTACTGTTATACATAGTTGGCACTTTTGGCATTCTGCCTGAAAATATCTGTATCAAAATCCATCGATTCATTTTTACCTTCTTCTTTTTTTTTAATACTAGTGCAAGTGACAATGTTATCAACTTTCCATTAGTACAAAACAGCTGGAAATTATTTTAGCATCAATTTTCTCCATATTATTTTGGTTACAGGAGTCCAGCTAAGATTAAATGAAGTGGGAATCACATAATAGTATGAATGCCAGGAGCTGTGGTTCATTGAGGGGTTATATTTGAGTAGTAATATGGTTTGGCTGTGAACTCAAATCTTATCTTGAATCGGAATAATTCCCATGTGTCAAAGGTGGTTCCAAGTGTAGATAATTAAATCATGGGGAGAGCTTCCCTCATACTGTTCCTGTGGTAGGGAATAAGTCTTAAGAGTTCTGATGGTTTTATAAATGGGAGTTTCCCTGCACACTCTCTCTTGCCTGTTGCCATGTAAGACGTGCCTTTGCTTCTGCTTTTCTGCTTTGCCTTCTGCCATGATTGTGAGGCCTCCCTGGCCATGTGGAACTGTGAGTCCATTTAACCTCTTTTCTTTATAAATTACCCAGTCTCTTTTGTGTCTTTATTAGTAGTGTGAGAATGGACTAATACAGATAGGAAGTGTTATTTGGTATCTTTTGGAAACTGTGAATACTATTGGGGAAAGATGAAGAAGCATATAGTAAGAAACACTGGTGTTCTGAAAGATAGTATAAATAATAAAGTAAATAATTTTAAAGCAATTAAAAGGAAACCCACAGAATTTTCTCAACACGTTTTGAATACTATGGAATATTAATTGCTTTTTGATTTGGAATTTAAGATCCCAAATATTATTGAGTCTTTGCTGTACCTAAAATTTCATTATTATCAATTTTCATAAATATGCATTGGGAATAGCTGTATATTTGGCAGACATTAAAGATACAAAAATTTAAAAGATACATGAACTGTTCTCAAGATGCCTGTAATGGAAAAAGTGAATGCAAAATACAATTAAGTTGTTTCTGAAAAGTTTCATATAGGTGATTGAATCTGAAAAGTATGTATATAATATTGAGAATACGTGATATGAGATAGCTTTAAAATATTCTGTAGATGAATGTGGATCGTTTGTTTAAATATAATTTTCATAAATATGATTAACTGAAATTCAGTTTCCATGTTGTTTATACATACTAAAATATTAAATACCTAGAAATGCAAATAAATTATTGGTCAGTGCTATGGTATGTCCCTCCCAAATTCATGTGTTGAAACCTAATCACCATTATGTAGTTAGGTGATGGAGCCTATGCGAGGTGATTACATCATGAGGGCAGAGCCTTGGTGAAGAGTATTAATGTCCTTATAAAAGATGCCTGAGGAAGTTTGTTTGCCCTTTTTACCACCCAACGGCACAGCAAGAAGGTGCCATCTATGAAACAGAACGTGAACATTCACCAAGCACCAAATTTGCTAGTGCCTCGATGTTGGAATTTTGAGCCTCTATAACTGGTAAGTAAGAAATTTCTATTGTGTATAAGCAGCCCAGTCTGAGGTATTTCATTATAGTATCCCCAGAAGGACTAAGACCCGCAGGTATAGATACAATTGGCCTTCCGTATCTATGAGTTTCACATTTGTTGATTCAAACAACCAAGGATGGAAACCAATGGATAGGGAGGGCCACTGTACATGTTTTCCATCTGTGGTTGGTGGAATCCACAGATGTGGATCCTGTGGATACAAAGGGTGGATTATGAAACACCCTTTAATATAATGGACTTGTGTACCCTCAGATTTTTCTATCAGCAGGAGGTCCTGAAACCAATCCCCTGCAAACACCAAAAGGACAACTGTGTGTTACTTGAAAACTTTTATTTGGAACACTTCCATTAAATCAATTAAATAGAATTTTAAAACATTTTTTCTTCTCCTCAGTCTCAACATTTATCTTCAATATGCAGCAGATGAATCTATACCTGCACTGAAGTAGCTTGGCAATTTTTTAAATAGTCTTGCTACTGAGAAATAATGAGGAGACTATTCATCAAATATTATCCAGAAGTAACTCAAAAAAAAAGTTTAACCTTATATGAAACCTCTTCCTTCTTGGATTCCAATAGTGCATATTAGATGAATGATGCTTATTTTCTAAGTCGTCAATTTTTGATGATATTATTGTTCGATTTTCTTCTGTATAGTATTTTCATCCTACATTTCACTACTATTATTGTCAGTTGTAACATCTGAATTTCTTCAGAGTTAGGCATTATGCCTGAAATTGCCATAGATTTTTGTACTGCTTCTAAAGGTATAACATGAAATTCTTGTATTTCCTTTCACAGTTTCTTTAAAATGATATGTAAACTCGCAAGTATATCTGTAGAGGGTATCCTATAAGATTTACTTTACTTTTAGAGCTTATTCTTGTACTTGATAAGGTTCCATGTAGAAGACTGCCCTTGAAAGAAATTAAAGCAAAGGTAAATGACATTGCTGGAATATACCCGAGATAAAAATATACTGATACTTCATAATTTGTTATAAATGTAGATTTTTCAATGATTCTGAAGTGGTCAATAATAAAACTTCATGGGTGCTGTGTATGTCAAATTTGTGTTGAAGGTGCTTATATTTTTCAGAGGTGATCTTTTCATAATATTCAATAGCATTTGTGATCTACAAAAACAAATAAAATATTAATTATTGTTGAATTATTGAATTGAACTATTTTTTCAAAACTGTATTGATTGTTTCCATCCTGCATCTATCTTTCTCAAATTTCTGAAATGTAGGCTATATGTATTATATAGCTTAAATCACAGTAGTACAACATACCAAGCCATGCCAAAATCTTATTGACATACGACAATTAGGATTTCTTTAGGTAATCTTTATGCCTGGTCTAGGTTCACACAGGACTGCTTCACATGGGCTGGACTCACTCATCATCTATGAGTTGGCAGG
Source organism: Colobus angolensis palliatus (assembly GCF_000951035.1). NCBI lineage: Eukaryota > Metazoa > Chordata > Mammalia > Primates > Cercopithecidae > Colobus > Colobus angolensis. The sequence goes on from NW_012113919.1 coordinate 1,727,588, forward strand.
TGCTTGACTGGCCTAGGCCAGCCTCTGTAATTCAGCTGTTCTGGTGTGACTCTCCTTCATGTGTCTCTAAATCTTCTCAATCCGATCAGAGAGATAATATGGAGATATTCATTTCACGGTGGCGGCAGAGGTAAAAGATAACAAACAGAAAAAATACACTACCTCCTATACTTGGCTCAGAAGCAGCCTGTTAACACACACATTCATGTTATTCAATTGACCTAAGCAAATTACAGGGCAAAACCCAAATCCTAGGAGTTGGAAATATGTAGTCCTTCTACACTCCTGCACTTTAGTGGAAGGAACTGCAAAGCTACATGCCAATTGCATGAACCCAGGGAAGACTGAGCAATCAGGGTCACTAGGGTGCCCAATGACAACATTAGTCTCTGGCAATCTGTATTGTAAATATATTGAAATTTCTCTTTAAATATAAAGAACAATATTTTTAACATGTTATTAACTAGATTCTCTAAAATGTTGACAGTGACTTAAGTGGATAAGTTTTGGTTTTCGGGAAAATGATTGGAAAGTTTTAGTATTTGATTTGTAGATGGATAATTTTCACTGGACATACTGTGTAGGAATTTCTATTTTAAACCTTACATTTCATAGTTTTTTTAAGAAATGTATAATGTACTGAAGTAAATATTGGAAATTATGAATGAAAGATTAAAAACTTAGTAATAATTATAGTATCATTTGACAAATATAGTATTTCTGCTCTGAATTAGAATTAATACTTTATTTAAATCATGAATAAATAAACTTGTTCATCTTGCTGAAACATTTTAACAGAACTTAAAATTGTATTTACATGATAAGTATTAAGACTTTAGTAAAGCAAGTAACAAAGACACTATCTGTACACTACATGCCAATCTTTTGCTGGATCTTAAGAACTTAATTCATTTTCAGTCAGCTTGGTTATGGTTTTTATTATCAATATGACCAGGGAAATCATTAACTTCAGTCCTTATTTCAATTGAAATATATAGCAAAGTGAGTTTATATCAAAGATCCCCTGGTGAAACTACAGATAGAACAAAATGGCCTGAGGGAAAATTTGGTCTCTCATGCGTTTCCTAGATAATGTTTTTTTAGATCTGATACTTTCCATACTTAAGCAATTCCTGAGTAGCCACGTCCAGAAATAACACTAAGTTTTCCAAATCTCAGAGTATGATATCTTCCGTAGTTATTTTGCTTTGTCTCAGTTTCACGTCTTGCAAGTTGTCACTCCATGTACATGAAATGAAACAAGCTATCTCAGCAAAGACTTTAGACATTATTAAAGAATACTGCCACCCACAGCATTTCTTTCTTCTTCTTTTTTTCTTTAATTTAGTCTTTCCAGTCAAGAGTAGAAGTACTAGCATAAGACATTCAGGGTGAACTACTTTTATGATGTAACTTTACCCTGAGAATGACTCAAGGCAATACTATTTGAAATACACTTTGATTTGCTTCAGTGAAAGAGAGGAGAGGTCAAAGGATTGCCCCATATCTAGGTGGTCACCAAAAGATATATTTACTTCAAATTCAAGTTATTTAGGTTGTTCGGCACTCATACAAACTCTAAATAATACACATGAAGAAAACAAAGCTCTGAGGACTACTACATGGTACAGAAAGGCTTAATGACCTCTCAACAGACTCTTAAAAACACAGATGTGTGAGTGGTGATTTAGACTCAAACCGTATGAAGAATAGAAAATAATACCAGAGGGAGATTTAGAACATGCATTTTCCCAAGGGTTAGTGATCCAATTACCATTAGAGCTATGTGGAAAGGGACTTTCACTTATCTCTAGACAGTGTAATTTGAAATGTCCATTTCAGTTCACTTCATCACATTTATAATATTCCAGAAACATTGCCTTGTTTACGGCCTCTCATGTGATGCCATTCAGGATAATATAAAAAGGTTGAAAGCATAAAAATACAATGCGGCATATTCACTAAAGCTGAAAGACAAAAAAAAGCAGCATATAAAAGCTCATTCTATTAATTTGGCTCTTGAATATATCTTTATTGTCTGGGAATATGTTATAGAATGCAGCTTATTCTAAGCCACACTGTGTTGTGTCATAATAGGTAAATCACCATCAACCCCTCGACTTTAGTAGATATCACCTCTGTAGCAAGGTGGAACTGGAAAGCACGTTGGTGTAAAAGGTGGCATACAACAAGAAACAGACTCTCACAATAGAGTAGGGATCTGGCCTTTTTCTTCAACTAATATAAAACAACTTTTAATAAAACTGGAAAGAAAGATTAAGCCTAGTTTCCACATTAAGACATGTTTATACACAACGATCTTTACAGAATATTTCCTTCCTAACTTGGTGTATTCTGTATTGCAGACTGAATTTTTCTGCTCAAATGTGAATTATTCTTAGAATGTTAGACTTCAAGGGCATATTGTAGTGATAGGTACGCTGTCTTCAATTTGGACTGACTATACCTTATCAGGGTATGCAATGTAATCTTGCTTCTGGCATTCATCTTATTACCTGATAAGTACCTATTACCTGATAGTACTTATTACCTGATAAGTACAGAGTCCCACTGACCTATGTGGAAAAGGGTAGAGACTGTTTAGTAGCCTAATGTCAAACTTTAGATATGTTTGCAACAGATCAAATACAGTTATCTTAACATTTAAGTTTCTTCAAGTAAAACAAATTCTACTGAGCTAAAACTCAAATGAAGGAAACAAATTTACATATGCCCTGTTTCTCCAAAACGACTTTCTCCTTCAATTACATGTGCAATATACTAGCACAGCCTGGAGGATGCCGAGATAGGTTAGGTGGAAAATATATGTTGTGAAAGAACTTTTAAGCTAATTTCTGAAGTATGTATAAAAGTCATCTTGAAATGATAGAAAAACAGATTAGGAGAGAGGGTTATGTTTATTCCAGTCAGATAGATCAGCCTAAAAGCTCTGAGATCTTCTACTATCCAGAAGTATTTCTTCTGCATCTCAAATTTACCTAGGATTTTATTTTATTTTTTATTCTTTTTTTTGTATATACTCTCCGTCTCTCAAAACAAGTGCTTCCACTATGGACACACACATACTCTCACACACAAATTCTACCAGGCATTTTCTTTTTGAAGTCTCATAAACAACTAAGGCACAACGTCATACAAACTGATGAAAACACTTAAAATACTCCAAACACATCCCCATATACTTTTTTCATACATTCAATATTTGTGAATGACTCTATCAGTCCAATATTTATAAAAATACAGTTACCATTTGCTTTGAATCCCACCTTCTAAATATATTTTCAATTAACACATTGTCTCCATCTGCACTATAAACACCACAGGTTTAACTTGATTATTACTATCTTTCAAATGCTTTTCTAACATCAACTATCCATATAATTTTCTTCTTCCTCCTTCTCCCTCTTTTGTCCTTCTCCTCCTCTTCTTCTTCTCCTTGTTCTTCTTCTCCTTCTCCTTCTTGTTCTCCCTATGCCTCTCCCAAATGCTTCCCCCATTATTACCTGCATTTTTATCTGTGGTTCTGCCTATATATTTTTAGATTAATTCTAATATTTGCTGTAACAGATAAATAAAAAATGCTATATAGACTTAAACTTATGTTCTAATTGAGGTGATTGTCCTTACATCAAGGAAGCAGATCATTCTATTTTATGGTGCTGCTACCTTCAATACATGGCAGCTAAGATCACCAAAATAGGGGATCAAGTATGGAGGAATACATTTGGAAAGTTTAAATAGGCTAAGCCTAATGGGTTGCATTTTACTTCAATTCACATTTCATTGACGGCCAATATCCAGTTATATGGCCATTTCCAACTGCAACAGTTGGAAAATATATTCCAACTCATTGATCAGGAAGAAGAGAAAATAATGCATTTTATCAACACTAGCCAAACAAACCTACCGATGAAAAGACTGCCTCTGCAGGTGATAGCTTGAAATTAGTAAACTCTTCTGGCTTAGATTGAGTGGACAAATTAAATCTATTAGACAAGGACTAAAAACCCACTTTAAGTTCATTTGCATATTAGATACTCCAGTGTATTTCACTAGCAATAAAGTTGGTACTATTCCTCTGTATATTTTTTCAGCTGTAGAACAAAGCAGTCTTGCCCTCAGTATGCATGTGAATGTTTTAAATGGCTGATACAACCTTAGTTATCTTCCCTGCTGTTTAAATCTCCTATGAAAATTTCTTTACTTCCTCTACCACTTCACTTGCACTCTAAATGTGCTAAAATCATTCTTGCCCCAGTCACCACTACGCCTTTGCTCTTTACTGCACAGGAATTCTTCTCCACTCCCATCCTCTCTAATACTTATTTATCTTCAAATTCTCTGTTTAGAGCCACTTCTCTTCAGGAAACCTAATAAGGTTTTCATATCAAATATGACTTTTGATACTCTTAAGTTCGATGTCTCATTTGATACTCTAAAATGCCTTATTGTAACACATATCACATTTTATTATAATCATCTGCTTACTTGTCTGTCTCTCCTAATAAATTTTAGAATGCAAATCTTATTTCTATAAATTTCCAGTGACAACTAACATAGTGCCTATGTATTAGTTTCTTAGGGCAACATACAAAATACCACAAAAGTGTAAAACAAACAAACAAACAAACAAAAACATATTCTGTCACAGTTCTGGAGACTAGGAGTCTAGCATTGACATGCTGACAGGGTCTCGTTCCCTCCAAAGGATCTAGGGATGATCTATTCCAAGCATCTCTCCTAGGGTTTTGACATTCCTTGGCTTGTAAATTCATCACTTCAATATCTGCTTTCATATTCTGAGGCTCCCCTTTCTGTGCCTGTGTCTTTATACGGCCTTCTTATGAGGATGTAGATCATTGAATTTGGTACCCACTCTAACCCAGTATAATCTCATCTTAATAGAAAAGTGAAATGATAGAGACCAAATATCATTTTTTAACCTTGATTAAGCCACTGATTCTTCTTGGTCATCAAAACAATTGAATGACTAACAAATACTTATTTTGTATTGTATTCTATGATTTGTATTTAACCACTTTAAATAGATATACTTTCACAGCTATGATGAAGAAATATATACAACAAAATATATTTTATACAAACTAGTTTCATCTTCTTTGTGAAATGATCCTTTATATGAAATCTAACTAAAATGAGAATATGTATTAATTATAAAACAGATTATAGTGTTTATCACTACAAATACTATAAAAGGATTGAAAGTATTTTAATGATCAAATTATATGGTTACTTTTATTAAAACATCATGTAACAAACTTAATGTGGTTTGAGAGATCACATTGCTAGATTTCATGAAATGTGAGCAAAGTAATAAAATTTAATGCCTATTCACATTAACATGCATTCAGTTTCAAATATTCTTTTTAATTAGTGGAATAGCAAATCATGAGGACAAATCATCAAATCATTGTCAAGCCTCCTGAAAAATACTTATGCCCAGAAATTTTTCACTCACCCTGACAAAACCAGAGTCTAATTGACTTTTTTCCCCAAAGATCATATCCAACTCTCATCTTATGTTTGAAGTCTCCTCCTCCCTGTCACCAGTTGTATATGTTACACTACACATTTCTTCTTACATGGAACCTTTAATGCTCTGGCTTTCTATAACCCAGAGTACCATAGAACCCAGAGTACCATAGAACCCTGCATGAGCCACACTATAAAGGTGATATATATATATATATGTATGTGTATATATATATATAAAGTAACTATAAAGGTGTCATATGTATGTCATATATATGTCATATACATGTATGTCATATATATGACACCTTTATAGTTACTTCATATATATGACATATATATGACACCTTTATAATTACTTTATGTATATGACATATATATGACACCTTTATAGTTACTTTATATATATGTGTGTGTGTGTCTATATATATATGAATCAGGAGACAAAGAAGAAAAATTGGCCCATTATATTTTCCTTACTAGTATATAAATAGCTTAGCTTTCAGAATAGAGAAAAAAACATTTAGTAAGTATATAAACTTGGTTATTTTACTAGTTCTGCAGAAAGAAAAAAAACTATAACATATTACAAGCAAGAAGCTACTTGCTATCTCCAATATATAATAATATATATTATATGCAATATCTAACAGTGTGCAAGCGTGTACATTGGTTAATAGGAAAAGAACAGATTGCTAAGTTCTGCACAGCCCTCTGGAATCTCCAAGATCTATTATTGTTACTCAGCAATGCAAAGTAATTGTCTTCATGAAGAAGGGCTTCTCCAAAGAGCTTAACAATCTGCTAAAATAGAATCCTTGAATAAGTATTTGTGTTATGAAAGGTGAAGCGGTAAAAAACAAAAACAAAATAAAACCTAAATATATTCATTTAATGAGTTCCAAAAGGTCAGGGAGAAAACTTTTAAAATTGAATGAAAACATTAATCTATTATAGACACAAATAATCTACCATGAGATGAAGACAAAAATTTAGAGTTATAAATAAAATTTATTTATGAGAACAAAAAACATGGTGACCAAAGAGAAGAGAGGGTTCGTGGTTAAGGTCTTCACCAAAGGCTGATTAACAAGGATTGTAAGATCAATACAGAACATGTTTCTACTTAGACTAGCATGGTTTTAACTGTTGGATTTAAGAATATATGTTTAAAATCCAGTTCTAAAGTATGTATGGCTTATTTCATGGAATGAATTTAATTAATGTCATGGAATCCCTGGTGGTTCACATGAAATTCTTGGTTCACAGCTTTCTTAAAATATTGCTTGAAGTATGCTAAAGTTATTCAGTATAACCCGAATAACTGACCTTTGAAAAAAAGAACCTATATGTTGATTGGTTGCTGGTTATGCTACTTAAACAGAGTAGGCTTAACAAAGAATCACTGTGAGTTAATTATCACAATTACACTGTTAGTTTCTTCAAATAACATTTTATTACTCCAAAAGTAATTTTGTCATCAATAGAAGGTGATAAATTCTTGTACATTACATCTATTTAATTATAACTTTTCCTCAAGGTACAAAAATAGTTGGGACAAACTTAAAAGTATAGACATAGACCCTTGGATGATCATAATTATTCTAAAGATTGAGAATAAGAATGGTGCTTGATGTTATCCCTTGGATAGACTTAAGAAAATACAATTTTTCCCTCAGTAGTACAGATGAAGAAAAATGAGTTCTGATATTTTTGTTGTTCATTTATGCTATCTCATTCACTCATTATTCCTCAAAGAAACATAGGTCTGAATCTTGGTAGGTATCTTACAGTTGCATTTAAGAATTTACATCAAAAATACCATGGTTCAGTTGATTTATAGTTATGGTACAAATGAGAAGTTCTAGCCCAGGATTTCCATCTGATCATTAAAAAGCAATGGCTGTAGATAAAACAGATGGGGACTAGACTGTCCTCTCTTCTCTTAATGTTGTCTCAAGCAGAGGCAATAATTCATCAAGTGTAAGCCCTATCCTGGGAAAATCTCTCCTGCATTGACTGGTCAATAGGGTGGTACAATTTTCCAGCTCTCTTGCCTCAATTTGAAAGATTTCTGGAGGCCTATTTCAGCCGCTGAGCTCTGTACAAAATCTCCTGAAACCTCTGTTGTGGGTTTCTTGCAGATAAAATTCTACTCCTGCCCAGTCCTACATCCTCATGCTTTTATAGGTGTTGTTATGCCCACAGTATAAATCTATGTGCAGATCCTCAGTTTAGAGGCTATTTCTACACTACCCAACTCATAGTACACTTAAAATTAAGAACAATCTGAATGTCCATCGAATAACACAGAGGATCAGATTGTGAAGGTAGCCTCCCTTGAATTAGAGTTCTTACACACTTTGTAATTATACAATAATTTCAAATTATATGTTTAAAATTCACTTGAAAAGAAGGCAGAGGTCCAGGAACTCTTGCAAAGTTTCCTAGGTCCTTTTTTGTATCACTGGACATGCTCAGGCTTTGGGTAATAGATGCAGTTTCTAGATGAAGTATAAGGTCAGCTCACCCATGCAAAAGCAGTAATTTAGGTAATGAAATATCCACGGTTTATACTCAGATAATTACATTGCTTATGTCACATTTTAAGGGAGCCATGTCCTATAAATCTATAGATCCCAGATGTGTTAACAATAAGGAACCCTAGACAACCAGCTACAATTGACTAAAAGTGTTTCATAGATAAGTAGTCTCTTGACAGGAAAAACAAACAACACCACCAACAAAAATTCTTTTTTGCCAGGAGGTCTGACATTATTATGCTTACAAGGTGATTAGACCCGGACAGCTGTCATCTTTGTTTTGCGAGGAAAAGAAGAGAACAGATCACAAACCTGATGCTTAAATTTTTACCCTCTATTACTAGAATGGATTAATACATAGTGACATACTCACAATTAGGCTATCAAAAAATAAAGAAAATGAATGACAACAACATTGACAACCTAGATGAATCTTATGAGCATAATATTAGATGAAAGGAACAAGACACAAAGTGATATACACTAATTTATTCCATTCATCTATACATTTAAAGACAGGCAAAATTAACTATATATTAACAGTCAATGTGGTACTGGTATAGTTTGAATAATTATGTCCCCTCCAAAATGATAATTGAAAGTTAATCCTCAATGCTACATTAAGAGGTGTGACCCTTGGGAGGTCACTAAATCTTGAGGGCTCTGCTCTCATGAATGGGATTAAAACTCTTATGGAAGTGCTTGAGATTCAAGGAAACTGTCTCTTGCCCTTCAAACCCTTCCACCATGTGAGGACACAGCTTTCCTGCCCTGTGCAGGATGCAGCAACAAGGTGTCTTCTGGAAGCAGAGAGACTGGCTCCTCACCATCCAGCACCTTCATCTGGGACATTCTAGTCCCAAGAACTGTGAGAAATAATTTTCTGTTGTTTATAAATTACCAGGTTTCAAGTGTTTTGTGACAGTAGCACAAATGGACTAAGACCTTTGGAAATAATAAGTGTAATGATTGAGAGGGAGTACAAAGAGTTTCAAAGGAACTGATTCATGACTTGGGTATGGCTGATTTATGAATATTCACTTCTGACAAATTCACTCAGGTATACATTAATGATTTATGCAATTTTTATTCATAAAAAACATTTTAAAAGCATAAAGAGAATATCTTATGTGAATGTCAATCTTTAATAGAAGTCTATTTTCTGATATCCTTACTTAAAAAAAGAATACCAAGCTTAGAGAATTTTACAGTGGATTCCTACACAATATTTATGAAATTGTTCATCCCTATATCAAACAATCTCTTCCCAAAAATAGAGAAAGATAGAATTCTGACAAGAATATATTAAAAATATAATTTTACTTGTATATCAACATTATAGATAGGCAAAGGAGATAAAATTTTATGTCAACATCACAAATAAGCATAATACACGGATGCCAAAATCTATCTTAAAAATAAAAATTAGAAAATGAAAACCAGAATTAAAAGTAATCTCTTTCTCTTCATATATTTATGTATATATAAACATATATATGAAGAGACACATATATACACACAGATATACATTCATATGTACTCATATGCTTATTTCTCACCTGCCTATGTTTATTAGTGTGTATAATATATATACATATATAAGCATACATATTCATGTCTATGTACATATACATATGACTACTTTATATCTAAGAAATTATGTAATATTTATAATACTATACATATTATATATATGTATATAAAGACATAAAAATGGAGACAGATTAGGGAGAAGAGAGACAGACAAGCATATATTAGAACTTGATATACAACAAAGTTGTTAATGTTCCTGACAGGATTTTTTGAATATTTATCTGGACTGTAAAACAGTATCTTTATTAGTTTTCAGAAACATAAATTGTTATAGTTGTGAACTGTAATATTTCAATTATTTAGAAAAAGTATAAATTATATTCTAATTTTACAGAAATTAGAATCAGAACTTTTTTCTACAAAAGACGAGATAGCAGATAGTTTAGATTTTGAAGACCAAGAGAAAAAATTTGAAGATTTCATGTATACCCATTTATATAAGAGAGAAAATGAGTTCCTATGAACTATTGAATAAATTGTTTTTGTAATACATATGTACTAATGAGAATAACGAGATTCTTTTCTTCCTTCTTCCTTCTTTTCTTTTTTCCTTTCAGATATAGTTTGGCTGTGTTTCTTTGCCCAAATCTCATGGTGAAATGTAATTCCAAATGTTGAAGGTGGAGTCCGGTGGGAGGTGACTGGATCATGGGGGCAGATTTCTCATGAGTAACTTAATACCATTCTTTTGGTGCTGTCCTCACGACAGTGAGTGAGTTCTTGCGAGATCTGGTTGTTTAAAAGGGTTTGGCACCTTCTCTGTCTCTCTTGCTCCTGCTTTCACCAAGTGAAATGCCTGTCCCCACAGGATTGCCTTCTGCCATGAGTATAAGTTCCCTGAGGCCTCCTTAGAAGCCAAAAACATGCCAGCATCATGCTTCCTAGACAGTCTGCAGAACTGGGAGCCAATTACATATCTTTTCTTTATAAAGTACCCAGTCTCAGATGTATACTTATAGCAATGAAAGAATGGCCTAGTACATTCTGTCTTTCTTTTCGCTTCATTGAAACTCAAAATTTGTGTTCCATATCATAAAAATCTATTGCAAGTATTCATTTATTAATGTTGATCTGTGATTAGATTTTTCTTATTTTTTTCTATGAAAATCCCTCCTCATGGAGATAACTACTGTCAAATGTTGGTATCGATCAAGAAGCATATACTTTTAATTGAGCATATTTATAGATTTCTATTAGGTTGTTCTAATATTTGCTTTTTATCATGTTGTTACATTGGAAATCACTTCCAATTAAAGATTGTAGGAAGTAACTAGATTTTATAATTAAATTCATCCTGAAATATAAACATTTTTCTTTCAATTTTCACTGAAGTCTTGAAAACACTGTTAAAATGGTAATTTGAACCCACAAAATTTATATACTAAAAAATTGTGTGCAAGTGTAGATTTTGCTTCTTATTTTGACAGTACAGACAGTGTAAAAGCATAATTCTGTGTTAATTGTTTTCAAAAATCATTTCAGCATATTTATGTTTCTTATAAAAGCACTGTTTTGTTAAATTAATTAAGTAACATGGCTAAGTACACAGCAAGAGCTCATTTTTAAAACCAAACACTATTTTATAACAGTGGTTGAAGGAAGTTCTTCTCCTTCAAAAAACAGTACAACATGTGCTGTAGACATAATGTTTATACACCCCCAAAAACTCATATATCAAAACTACATACTGTTTTTATAAAGGTGACACCTTTGGTAGGTGATTAGGTTAGGAGAATGAAGCCGTTGTGAATGACATTAATGTCATTTGAACAGATACTCCAGAGAGTTCTTCTGCCCACATGGCCACGTGAGGCCAGAGACAAGATGGGGGCAGTCTATCAACCAGGAAGCAAGCCCTCACCAGATATTGAATGTGTAGGTACCTTGATCTTGGATTTCCCAGCCTCCAGAACTATGAACCGTAAATTTCCATTGTTTATAAGTTGTTAAATGTATAGTATTCATTTATAGCAGCCCAAACTGAGTAAGACGATTTCTATCCTTAGTATGGAGCAAGATTGAGGTGATATATTTTCATTAGAAATAATTATGGTAGGTATTCAAATAGTTAATTATTTCAGAATTATCATTGGAAGACAGAAACACCGTATTACTCATAACAAGAACAGTTTCTATTTGCTGAATGATTTTACTGTATGTCATGGCTAATTTTACCTGTCAACTTGAGTGGACTAAGCGATGCCCACACAGCTGGTAAAACGTTATTGCTTGGGATGCCTTTGAGGGTGTTCCTGGAAGAAATTAGCATTTAAATTGGCAGACTGAGCAAAGCAGATAGCCCTTACCAATATGGGTGACAACATTCAACCAGTTGCGGTCCAAATGCAACAAAAGATGGAAAAAAATTACTATCACTTCTGTAGCTAGAACATCCATTTTCTTTAATCCTCAGACCTCAGAGCTCCACATTCTCAGTTCTTTGGACTCTGGAATGTACACCATTATTGCTCCTTATTCCTAGGCCTTTACTCTTCGATCAGGAGTGACATCATCAGGGTCCTTGTTCCCAGGTCTTTGAACTAAAACTGAATTATACCTCCACTTTTACTGGTTCTTCAGTTTTCAGACAACTTATCACTGGACTTGTCAGTCTCCATAATCACAAGAGCCAATTCCCATAATAAATCCCCTCATATATTTATGTAAGTCCTATTGGTTTTGTTCTCTGGAGAATGTTGACTAATGCAATGCATATATATAAATTACATGTTATTCAAAAATTAAAAAAAATGATTATCCTGTAATAATAATGAGAATGATCTCTAGGGCAGTAATTTCTTACTTACTAAGAATAAGTGATTTTATTTCAACAATAGTATGAACAGAGGAAAGAAAATTTTATTCTGAATGGATGCTTGTTTACTCATTATTATTTCCAATTCTTCAGAAAACAATGCAAGGTAGAAGGAAAAACAATATCCCCAAGGAGATGAATTTGTTCTTCTATTTGTTCTTCTGGGTTTTGTTGTTGTTATTGTTTTGTTCTTTTTCTACAAAGAATTAGAATTATCTCAGGTAATATAGTCAAAGTAATAATAATAATAATTGGAAGACTACTGTATTTTTTAGCTAACCACTAGAGTTTTGCAGGTCTTTGAATTAAATTAGTGTGTTCAAGTGAAGTAGCTTTGTGTAGTGATTTATTATAAATATTAATATTGCCAAAAATGTTTTTCAGACTTTTAATTTTTACCAAAAATATATTTTATCTTCTCTCTCTCTCTCCTAGATTAATCACATATTTATATCTCATTAGTAATACTAAATATAGTTTTATTATTTATTATAACTATTTTTTTCTATTCTATTCATACTGTTCTAGATTCTATTTAGGTTTTTCCGATCTTTATTATTATTATATTTTTGCTAGAGTGAAGAAGGGATGTAGTTATAAATAAATCCTGGTGCAAAGATTTCTTGGTACATTGGCATCACATTAACTAAAGTGTTAGTTAATGTGATGCCATTTACAAGTTTTCCTCTTTTTAAAATTGTACTTTGCTAGTTCCACCTAACCCTCATTCACATTCTAACATTTTCACAATTACTATTTTTATATTTTTAATACATATCTTTAGACATGCATGTTTGAATCCTAGAAAAAGTACATAAAATTATCCACACATTATTTAATCAGGTGTAATAACATTATGCTGCAGGTCATACCTTCCTTTTGATTTAAGTCTGTGTTTTCAAACATATATTTTTTCCTGTATTTAAATGTAGCATATTAATTTTGAATGGTCTATAGTAATCCATCATATGTACATATCATCCTTATTCATTTTCTTATTGATAAACACCTCAAATGCTACAACTAATGTGTTGCAATAAATATCCACCTGTCTGTTCCCTTATGAAACTTTTCATTATATATTCAGAAATAAGTACTTGAGTCCATTTCCTGGATATAGAATATTTATATAGTTAATTTCAACAAAAACTACTAGAATGCTATCTAGAATGGCTGACCAAGTTTATAGTCCCACACTAAATGGAAATCGTTCCAGTTTTCTCTTATGCGTATCAATATATTTAGTTGGATGCCATTTTTAAATGTTACCAAAAAACTACGTGTACATTTAAATCTCATCATTTTTATTATTGTTTTAATACTGTTCTATCACTAAAATGGCATTATAAATCAGTAAAAGAGGATTAATTGTTTCAAATTCTATAAATATGTGTAGAGAAATTAAACATACTTGTCACAGACTGAGAGACTTTATTGATGATGTCTAAGATCTGCAAGAGACTGATACTGAGAAAGACCCTCTTTTTTGACCAAAACTTTAGGCAACCTCCTCTGAGTCCTCTGCTTAAGTTGATCTGAGTTTGAGCTTCCTACTTGTCCTTGGAGAATCCATTTTGAGTAAGAGTTTCGCTAAGTCAGTTTAAGGAAATACTCCTTGGTATCTGACCACCTTCCATATCTACTCATCCTAATCTACCTTGGGCAATAATCTTGTCAAGTCAGTTTAGCCAGGACCCCTTGTCCTTGATGTTTACTCTTAGTAATCTTCCATCCACTGACCACACCCCCACAACCCTGTTCCTTGTTTTCAAATCCCCACTTGTCCTTGTTGGAGTTGGAGTTATGTTTCTGTCATCCACTGGTCCACTGGAAGACATCATTCCAGTGGTCTATATACTCATCACAAGGACCCGATTTAAAAAAGTCTGTATTATCACCTTTAACAAATCTTATAAACAATATTTTTAAACATTACCTACTAGATAATAAGAACTTCAAGTCAATAAGAAAGAACATGTAAATACAGTACAAGTTTGGCACAAGATGTGTATAGGCAATTGTTGGAGAGAGAAATATGACTAGCTAAACTTATTACACAATCCTACCAGTATAAAGAAAAAAAGAAATTACAACAAAAAATAAAATCTAATACGTTTGCATCGAGATGAAGAGTTCTCATTTTATTAAATTAATAAAATAATTAAGAATATAAATAAGATATAATGATGTTAATATATGTTATTTCCTATTTGTATAAATTTATGGGGTACAAGTGTAATTTTGTTACATGTACAAATTGCATAGTGATCAAGTCAGGACTTTTAGTTATCATGATCTAAATCTAAAAATAGTAAGATATTCCCAAGATGTGTACTCTTGCTGTGGTAATGTAACATTAACTTTTAAGTTGATTATTCTTATCCAATTAAGAATTAATACTGGCTGGGCTCAGTGGCTCATGCCTGTAATCCCAACACTTAGGCTGAGGCAGGTGGATCACTTGAGGCCTGGAGTTTGAGACCAGCCTGGCCAATAGAGTGAAACTCCATGTCTACCGAAAATACAAAAATTAGCCAAGTGCAGTGGTGCACACCTGTATTGCCAGCTACTCGGGAGGGGAGGCAGGAGAGTCGCTTGAACCCAGGAGGCAGAGGATGCAGTGAGCCAAGATCATGCCACTGCACTCCAGCCCAGGTAACAGAGTGAGACTCTGTCTCAAGAGAAAAAAAAAAATTAATACCACGGTGTACTTTTATTTTTCTCTACTAATCCTTAAGACTTAAGACTTGCTGTACGTACCTTCTACTACACTAAATATGTTTGAGTATATAGATACACTAATATGTACACAAAGAAGATCTTCAAAACACTTTATTTTAAAATTGTGTGTACGAAATCATATCTATGTACATTGATCTACATTCCATCTGAGCATATTTTTCTCTTCATTGTCATCAAATTAGTCTATGAGAGTTGATTTCTGATTTTTGAGACTTCTGATTTTTAGCTTTGTCAGTTACTGCTATTATCTGCAAACTGCAATAATGGCAATCAGATTTAGGATTTGTAAAATGTGACAATGAAACAGTGTTTTATTTAAGACATTAAATAATTAAGTGTTTTAATAAAACATGCTGTTCCATACATGCATGGTTAATTCTGTGGTATTAATGATTTATGCATACTCAAAACCAGTTGATATTTTCATAATTTTAACTGTATAGTTATGTGTGACCTTTATTTAAAATCTTACTATTGCTGTCATTATTGATTTCCATTTTAAGGTATACCTTAATCTTAACTTATCACGAAATAAAATCAAGATGAATTTTAAATACCTATAAAGGCTAAAATCTATTTCAAGGTTAATTAACAGAAGGGCAATCACAAAACTGTAAGAAAATTTGATAAAACGTGAAAGAGGCACAAGAGAGGAGGGATGATAATAGAATTGCACTCATACATCCTGTACCTCTTGGTCAAGGTCTTTCTGACCCTCCTTTTAGACTGATCATTGGTACATCTGTTCCAATGATAGGGAAAATGACTTCAGTCTATGATCAATTGTATGTAGACAATGGATCTGTCTTCAAGAACTAGTGGATTGTGTGGGGATTTTTACTGTGTTTGGTTTGTTTATTTTGTTCACTTCGGCCTGTCCTATTTTGTTTTATTTTACAGACTGGTATTGTTTTGATATATTATTGTTGTTGTGCAACATCTGAAAATAAATTTACAGCTCAGAGAAAACAGATTTAAACCTCTGAGAGGAATATCAAAGTCTTAAAAGGTCACAGACAATATCGGCTAACCAAGAGCTTTGAAAATGTTGGAACAAACACTGTGTTCTTTTAATTTGCAAAGCATAGACAGGGGATCTGTTCTGAATCAGGTCCTTTGGTGATGGAGCACGGGGTGCATTGAGTAAGATGAACAGCAACTGGCGGATGTATTGTGGCCGAGGCTGGCCCCATAGAAAAGACATCAAGATAGATAGCAGCAGGTCTCAAACTTTCCTGACAGCATATGCTTCCTGAGTAACACTCTTTCTTCTGAATCTTGGATTTAAATCCTGGGAGTCAGGCAGGAGAAAAGACTTAGTCTCTTTGGGGTTCTAGTACAATCTAGCCACCTCATCCAATTCTTTATTTCACATGCAACATGCCTGTTATCCTCTTTGCAATACCTTCGATGATTTTCTGTTTACAGGAAGATGATAAAAATATAGTATTATTTTCTTTTTCTTTTTTCTTTTCTTTTTTTTTTTTTTTTTTGAGACAGAGTCTCACTCTGTTGCCCAGGTTGGAGTGCAATGGTGGGATTTCGGCTGAGTGCAACCTCCGCCTTCCAGGTTGAAGCGATTCTCCTGCCTCAGCCTCCTGAGTAGCTGGGACTACAGGTGCAATCCACCACGCCCAGCTAATTTTTTTTTTTTTTGTATTTTTAGTAGAGACGAGGTTTCACCATGTTGGCCAGGGTGGTCTCGATTTCCTGACTTCATGATCCACCCTCCTCAGCCTTCCAAAGTGCTGGGATTATAGGTGTGAGCCACTGAGCCTGGCCCAAATGTTGTGTTATTTTCTAAAGGAGAGAGAGAGAGAGAGAGAGAGAGAGAGAGAGAGAGAGAGAGAGAGAGAGAAAAGAGTACGTTTTCTTATTGTTTTAGTGTGTTTTGTGTTACTATAGCAGAAAACCTGAAACTGGGTAATTTATAAAGAAAATATGATTATAAGCCTATTGTTCTGCTGGTTGAAAAGATCAAGAACATGGCTGTGGCTTCTGGGGAGGGCTCTCCTGCTGTGTCATAACATAGCAAGAAAGGTCAAAGGGGAAGCTGACCAGTGTGAAGTGAGATAACCAAATGGAACAGGGGGAACCCTCACTTTATAACCTGCTGTCAAATGAAGTCATCCATTTTTGTGAGAACCACTGTTTTCTTGTGAAATTTAGGACTCTCCTACTCCACAGGATCAGTACCAAGCTATTCATGAGGGATCCACCCCCATGATCCAAACGCCTTCCTCCAGGCCTCACCTCCCAACACTGCCACGTGGGGATGAGATTTCAACATGGCTTATACTGGAAACAAATGGACCATACAAAAACCATAGCAGTTCTTATTTCACTCACCTTTTTTAAGGGACTGACGTGTTCTCTGAGAAAGAAAAAATATCATACTAGGCAATGATAAAAAGTTAAATTCTAAATCCCATGTATTCTTCACTGTCTAAAATGGAAAGGCCAAAAGGATGACAAGGGACTTTGCTCTAAAAAGCAGTAATTCAGGAGCCATTCAGAGAGGGTCTAGGCAGATTGACTTTACTCCGTGATATTTTTATTTCCAGTGTGGTTTCCTCCAGTAGAAGACACTTCGACATGCTTAAAATCTTCTCTAGATGCCGAACATTAAACTGAGTCACGACACTCACCAACTCAACCCCACAAATGGCAGCTTCTTTTGGTAATATTCTTAAAATGCAAGTGCACCAACATTTTAATCCATCCTCTCCAGAGATTTACCTAGCTTTCTCCATTGCAGCAACATTGGAGAACTTTAGACTAGATAATTTTACTTCAAAAGCATCTTCAGCTATCCACTCTTCTTTAAAACTAGGTCACAGTCAATCATTTTGAAGTTTAAATTCCTCTGAATCATTTAGGTGAGGCTGAAATAAATGTAACTATTTTTTTTTTCTTTTTCTGCATTGAAATTAATTTAAACTGAGACCTAACTACATAAGATATGCTAAAATAACTTTTGTGACTCGAGCCAACATAATATTTCAGAGTTCAGTTTTAACTCCTAATACTACTTTTCCACAGGTTGTGCTAGAACAGAAGCTCACCTCTAAAGATCAAAATAATATATGGTCTTTGTTTATAGCTTTAGCCCCTAGGTATAGCTTTCTTCCACAGCCTTATCATTCCTACAATAACAAGACTCCAATCATGACTGTTACCCATCATGTGTATCTTTTTCCAAGCAGACTCTATTTGCTGAATAGTGACTTAAGGTGGTTGAAAAACATGGCGGGCAAAAGATATTATTGAAAGTAACTTTAAAAAAGTATTTCATGACTACATACAGCAGTAAGCACTCAGGTTATTTTGTTGGAGTGTGTGTTAGAAAGAATGAAAAAAAGAGTTGTTTTAGCGTAGGTATACATTTTAAAAATACAAATGTATGTTATTTTCATTTATCTTTGTTGTTATTATACACTTCTTTGTTATTGCTATTAATATACAGATTTTTTATTGGAAATCAATTCATATAATTTATTAATACATTTTCATAACACAATAAAAATGATGAAAATATCAAATATGCTAATAAAGTTGACCAAAGTGAGTAAAGATTAAAGATTGTGAGTTTCTCCATTATTTACTATTCATTATAAGGAATAGAAGGAAAATTATCACCTGTACATTTTCAAAATATTATAATAAAACCATTAAAATACTAAAAGTAATAAAATTCTAAATGAAGCTGTGATTTGTTTGAATTATTACTATAGTATTATATCTGGTTTCTTTATTTAATGCCTTATAAAACTTCAAAAATTAGAATTTTCAGCTACTCTAACAACTGGAGAAGTTAGGTAATTCCCAAGTACATTTCTATAAACTCATCTAATAAAGAAACATCTAAAAATATATAGTAATAATTTTTATCCATATCCTTTTCTCATATACCTGGTACTAGATGCAAATGTAGTTCATATACAATTCAAAAAAGCCATTTCCTAAAAATGGTGATAAAATGTTTCCCATTTACTCGTAACAGAAGATAATTTTTATATTTGCAGGTGTGTTCTTTATAAACATTAAAATTGTGACTTAAAAGATAGTTTCTTTGAATGGTTTTATTGCAATTTAAGATATAGAATCAATAGAGAACTTGTCCATTTCTTTGTTTAATACATTTTAGGCTATATAACATGTCTTGTTATAGTGACATAACTATTATTCTAATAATAGTTAAGAATTATACAAGAAGATACAATTTCTTCCCATCCTCTATTCCCATATCCCACCCTAAGAAAAAGTGAAACCTTGTTTTCATCACATTTTGTTATATACCTTTTTCTATTTCTAATTAACTTTCTATTTCCCAAATATGTTTCCCACATTTATATCTTGCATTAGATGAGTTATTTTTAATACAAGCATTATATTTTTAAGATAAATACCTGTGATAACTAAAGAAATGCATTTCAAACAATAACACTTTAATAAACTTGACATACGATAAAGAAAAAGGAGGAAAACAGAAGTTGTGTAGATATGTTTGTCCATGTGTACGTATGTGTCTGATCAATTGATTTTGAGGCAGACAGCTATTCCGTTGTTTTTGTTGAAAAGAAAAGTAACTCAGAGAAGTCTGAGCTCTGTGAGGTATGCAGGCCCAGAGAGACATGAGTATGAGACCTCATTCATCCCACTTCATGCCTAAGGGCAATTGTTTAACGTCATTTTGTTCCTAACCAGCAGCCTCATCAATTATTTCCACGTTCCCAGAATTTATGATTTAAAAAACCCAAATGTCTAGCAAATTAATAATTTGTTACTTTAATGTAAATTCTTGGTAAATAACTTAGAAAAGCCCTCTCTGATCTTTCTTTTTTTACTTCATATTACATTTACTACTTTTTGACACCATTACAAGTTCTTCACAAAGATGTTTCTCTGAGCTTGCACAATGTTCTAATAACGGATGAATTAGCAATCACTTGAAAAGAACTCAGAAAATTGAAAAGGCAAAGGGTGGGGGTTTCCTGTTTATGGCAGATGCTGCTTCCAGAACCTTTCTTTCAAGTTTCTAATTTTCCTCATTTGACATTGCAGGAAGTGTTTCTCAGCCAACACTGCCTCCCCCATACCCTAGGTCACTTTTACAGGTCTTTTTTTTCTGGAGGGGTATGGAGTGGGCAGCTCTTCCCTTGTTTTATTTTCTTTTCCTTTGGAGGGGTATGGGGTGGGCAGCTCTTCCTTTTTTTTATTTTCTTTTCCTTTGTTTTAAAATTTTAGATTTAGAAGGTACATGTGCAGTTATCTCATATAGATAAATTGTGTAATGGCGAGATTAGAGCTTCTACTATACCCATCATCCAAATAGTGAACATTGTACCAAATAGGTAACTTTTATACACTCACCCTCCTTCCCAACCTGCTTCCTTTTCAAGTCCCCAGTGTCTATTATTTCCATCCTTAAGTCCGTGTATACCCATTTTTTATCTTTCACTTAGTGGTAAAAACATGTGATCTTTGACTTCCTGTCTGATGTATTTCACCTACGATAATGACGTACAGCTCCTTTCATGTTGCTGCGGAGGACATAATTTCATTCTTTTTATGGGTGCATTGTCTTCCATGGTGGTCATATACCATGTATTCTTTATTCAGTCCACAGGTGATGAACACTTAGGTTGATTCCATGACTTTGCTGTTGTGAGTAGTGCTGTAATAACCATACGAGTGCAGGTATCTTTTTAATATAATGATATCCTTTCCTTTGGGTAGATGCCCAGTAGTGAGATTGCTAGGTTGAGTGGTAGTTCTATTTTTAGTTTTTTGAGAAATCTCCATACTGTTTTCCATGGAGGTTTTACTAATTTATAGTCCCAAGAAGAATGCATAAGGATTCCTTTTATTTTTTCTAATTCCATGCCAACATTGCTGTTTTGACTTTTTGATGATAGTCATTCTAACTGGTATAAAATGATATATCCTTGTGGTTTTAATTTTCATTTCTCTGGTGATTAGTGATTTTGAGCATTTTTTCATGTTTGTTGGTCATTTGTTTGTTTTCTTTTGAGAAGTATCTTTTCATGCCCTTTGCCCACTTTTTAATGGAGTTATCCGTTTTTTTTCTTGTTGAGTTTTGTTTCAGTTCTTTGTAGATTCTGGATATTAGTCTTTTTTGGAGCCATAATTGGCATAATCTTCTCCCATTCTGTAGATTGTCTCTGTATTCTTTTTTTTTCTTTAGCTCTGTAGAGTCTTTTAGTTTAATTAAGTCGCTTTTGTCTATTTTTGGTTTTGTTGTATTTGTTTTGAGGGTCTTACTCATAAATTACTTGCCTTAGCCAATGTCCAGAAGAGCTTTTCCTAGGTTTTTATCTAAGACTTCATAGTTTCAGGTATTATGTTTTATTTAATCTGTCTTGAGTTAATATTTGTATGTGGTGAGAGATAGGGGTCCAGTTTCATTCTTCTGCTTTCATTCTTCTGCCTATGGTTAACCAATTATCCAGCACTGTTTATTAACTGGGGTGTTCTTTCCCATTGTTAAATTTTGTTGACTTAGTTAATGATCGGTTGGTGGTAAGTATGTGGCTTTATTTCTAGATTCTCTGTTCTGTTCCATTATTCTTTGTGTCTATTTTTGTATTAGCACCATGTTGTTTTAGCCACAGTAGTCTTGTAGTATAATTTGAAGTCAGGTAATGTGATGCCTCCTACTTTGTCTTTTTGCTTAGGATTGCTTTGGCTATTTGGGCTCTTTTTTGGTTCCTTGTGATCTTTAGTAGTGTTTTTTCTAATTTTGTGATGAATGATACTAGTAATTTCATAGGAATTTTGTTGGGTCTTGAGATTGCTTTCAGGAGTATGGTCATTTCAATGATATTCATTCTTCCAGTCTATGAACATGGATGGTTTTTTCTATTTGTTTTTGTCATCCATACTTTCTTTCATCAGTGTTCTGTAGTTTTCCTCCTAAAGACATTTCATCTCCTTGGTTAAATGTATTCCTAGGTATTAAAAAAAAAAAGGCTGTTGTGAGTGGGATTGTGTTCTTGATTTCACTATCAGCCTGAATTTGTTGATGTCTGAAAATGCTACTAACTCCTGTGCATTGACTTTGTGTCCTAAAATTTTGCTGAAGTCATTTATTAATTCTAGGAGCCTTTTGTCAGAGTTTTTAGGATTGTCAGCAAAGATAGATAGTTTGATTTCTTCTTTTTCTATTTGGATGCCTTTTATTTCTCTTGCCTGATTGCTCTCCTAGGACTTCCAGTATTATGTTGAATAGGAGTGGTGACAGTAGACATCCCTGTTTTGTCCTAGTTCTTAGAGGGAATGCTTTCAACTTTTTATCATTTCTACACAATATTGGCTGTGGGTTTTTCTTATATGGTTCTCATTATTTTCAGGTATGGTCCTTCGATGCCTATTTTCTTGAAAGTTTTATCATAAAGGGATATTGGATTCTATCAAGTGCTTTTTGTGTCTATTAAAATGATCATATGCTTTTCATTTTTAATTCTTCTTATACAGTGAATTATATTCATTGATTTTAAATGTTCAATCATCCTTTGCATGCTTAGAATAAAGCCTATTGATCATGGCAAATTATCTTTTGGATGCAAAGTTGGATTTGGTTTGCTAGCATTTTGCTGAGGATTTTTGCATCTTAGTTCATTAGTAATACAGGCCCAAATTGTTGTTGTTGTTGTGTCCTTGCCTGATTTTGATATCAGGGTGATACTGGTTTCATAGAATGAGTTAGAAATCAGTCCTTCTCAATTTCCTCCAATAATTTCAATAAGATTGAAACCAACTTTAATCTGTAGGTTTGATACAATTCAACTGTGAATCTCTCTAGTCTTGGACTTACTTTGTTGAAAGATTTTCTGTTACTGATTCAATTTCATTACTTATGATTGGTCTGTTCAGGATTTTCTATTTCTTCCTGTTTCAATCTTGAAAGTTGCATGTTTCTAAGAACTTAACCACTTCCTCTACATTTTTTGGTTTGTGCACATAGAGATGGTCATAGTAACTTATGAGGATCTTTTATAATTCTGTGGTATCAACTATAATGTCACCTTTATCATTGCTGATTGTGCTTATTTGAATTGTCTCTCTTTTTTCTCAGTTAAACTAGGTAGGAGTCTATCAATTTTGTTTATCCTTTCAACAAAGCCCCTTTTTATTTCATAGATTCTTTGTATGTTTTTTGGTCTCAACCTCATCTAATTCTGCTCTGATTTTTGTTATGTCTTTTCTTCTGCTAGCTTTGGGTGTGGTTTATTCTCTTTTTTTTTTCTAATTCTTTTGTTTGTATATCCTTGAGGTGTAACATTAGGTTGTTAATTTGTGATCTTTCTCCTTTTTTAATGTAGGCATTTAATGCTATAACTTCTCTCTTAGCATTGCTTTTGATGTATCCCCCAGATTTGGGTATGTTATATTTCACAATAAATTGGTTTTTGTTTGTTTGTTTGTTTTATTTCTGTCTTAATTTTGTTGTTTACCCAAGAATCATTTAAAATAAGGTTGTTTAGTTTCCATGCACTTGTGGAGTTTCACCAGTTCCTGTCAGTAGTTATTTCTAATTTTATTCTGCTGCAGTCCAAGAAGATGCTTGATAAAATTGCGATTTTTTAAATATATTGAGACATGATGTATATGGTATAAAAAAGTTAGATAAAAATTTATATCTGTTCATAAACAAAAATTGAGAAAACATATTTCTAGAAAATAGGCAATGTTTTTACCTATAAATACTGGTATAAAACCACTCAAAATCACTTACTTCCTAGTTTTTTTCACTGAAAATTAGGGTTACTAAGAGTTAAAATTGCAGTTAATGTATGTAATAAAAACTAGTATAAGAGAAACAATGTTGAAAATGCAGAGCTATAAAGAAAGTAAGATCTAAGGAAAGGTGAAAGGAGACAGCATTTTTTTTTCTTTTGCATGACAAGGAACTTTGTGTTGTTAAACGGATAAGGAGGAAAAGAAACTAAATTTTTGCCTTAAGGTAGAGTGCCAATATAAAAAAACATTATAGGACAAAACTGAAGGTCTGAGTAACTTGAAGATGGTTTGTAGAAAATTAATCATGTGGAAGAAATCTTGTGTGTGATCAAGTCGGGTAAAATGAGATTAGTTTCTCTAAAAGTTGAGCATCAATATCAAGGGACACTAATGCCAGGCCAGAGTCTGCGTCCCCGTGTAGGAATAACAGAATTTTCTAAAAGCATTGATCTTCTCTTTAATAGAAAATGTTAGAGATTCTGAAAACTATGGAAATATTATTTTCTGTTGTCAAAACTGTTTGAGATTAGATTGATTTGTTTGTAACCTTTTATTCATTCAAATTAGCTTTATCATTAAGATAGTGATGAAAAGGTTAAGTTTGGTTTTCTTTTAAACAAGATTTTCATCTCATGATAATAAGACATAATAAAAGACTTGAGTTCATCTTTTGAGTAATCTGCAAAAAAAATAAAAATAAAAGAGGGAAGACAGATTCTGTTAGTCTCATGATGTCTTTATTAGGTTATTTGATTATGTGAACAGCTGACTTTCCTCTCTACCAAAGAGTAAAAGATTTGCTGCCTGAAATTTTTAAATTATCATTTTGTCTACATCATTGATGATTATTTTACAGTAACATGTGATACTATATTGATTAAGTGTTTTAAAACTTTAAAATTTGGTCTGGGCACAGTGACACACACCTGTCAATACTTTAAGAGGTCGAGGTGGGATGATTGCTTGAGCTCAAGAGTTTGAGACTAGCCTGGGCAACAGAGGGAAAACTCATCTCTATTAAAAAAAAAAAAAAAAAAAAAAAAAAAAAGAAGAAAAGGAAAAGAAACAGGAAAAAGGAAAAACAAAGAATAATAAAATATTTGAGATACTTTCCTCGTTTGTTATGTTAAAATAATTGAGGAGCTTATCATCAAATAAGAAATGGTGTTTAACCTTTTTGGGTTGTGTTTGTATAAATGTGTTACTAATATGGATTCCAAAATAGCATCAGATTCCTAAAATTTTCATATATCTTAATATGAGTTATCAGTAGTAATTATGATTATTATTTTAGGTTGTTGTATGTATATAGAAATAACCAAATTTTCATGTCATTTGCATTTTTAACATTGCCCCTCTAAGCCTTCTATTTCATAGATAATTATTGTTTTTACTTTGAGACTTATCAAAAATTGGTTTATAATTGACTACAGTGCAAAATTTGCTTTTACTTCAAGGATATTCAGGGGAAAGTATCCTGAGAAATAAGTAATCCACCCTTCCTTCCTTCCTTCCTTCCTTCGTTTCTTTCTTTCTTCCTTTCTTTCTTTCTTTCTTTCTTTCTTTCTTTCTTTCTTTCTTTCTTTCTTTCTTTCTTTCTTTTTCTTTCTTTCTTTCTTTCTTTCTTTCTTTCTTTCTTTCTTTCTTTCTTTCTTCTTTCTTTCTTTCTTTCTTCTTTCTTTCTTTCTTTCCTTTCTTTTTTTCTTTCCTTCTTTCTTTCTTTTTTGATGGTGTCTTGCTCTATCACCCAGGCTGGAGTACAAGGGCATGATCTCGTCTCACTGCAACCTCCACTTCCGGGGTTCTAATGATTCTCCTGCCTCAGCCTCCTCAGGAAGAGATTACAAGCATGTGCCACTATGCCCAGCTAATTTTGTATTTTTAGTAAAGACGAGGTTCTCCATGTTAGTCAGGCTGGTCTCAAACTCCTGATCTCAGGTGATCCACCCAAGGCCTCCCAAAGTGCTGGGATTACACTCATGAACCACCACGCCCGGCTGACAAGTACTCTTGAATAGAGGTTTCTGATGACTTTGGAGGTTTTATTACTGGACTAAGTCAAAACTTCCCAAACTCTACTAAACTTTATGTGTTCATGAAGATTGCTAACCTAACATCAAGCAAAACAACAATTAATTACATCAAACTGAAACGATAGATGACTGAAATAATTTTTTGACTTTTTGTTTGACACATTGCTGATTCTTTGAACATTTTGTTTTCCAAAGAAAACTTTTCTGAGCTTTTCTAGCATATAGAAATTGTGTAAAATATACCCTTGTGGGAAAAATTAAAATACTTGCCTTTCTCTCTGATTTCTCCAAAGTTTGGAAACTATTCATGAGGATCTTATTTTATGGCAAACATGAGTTCTATAAGAACCAATTTTCTATAACAAGACACAATTGGAAACACTGGTTCTTTTACCAAGGCTTTGACTTGAACGACAAATTTTCCAATATGAGTAGTCTGCTTTAAGGAATTGAGGTTGACTTTATAGAGCAAATAAAAAGTCTCTTGGAAAGACTGGCCTGGTATGTTGTCTGTACACATCCCTTTCAAGGTTTGTGACCTTGTAGGAAGTAAAGAATGTCACTTTTGGACAGGCCCAGGAACCTAAGATATTTGGGGGACATTGAGAAAAACATTCACTCGATTTGTTCAAGTATCATAGGAATAGTCTAATA
Organism: Colobus angolensis palliatus; assembly: GCF_000951035.1. NCBI lineage: Eukaryota > Metazoa > Chordata > Mammalia > Primates > Cercopithecidae > Colobus > Colobus angolensis. The sequence continues at coordinate 1,754,245 of NW_012113919.1, forward strand.
GTGACTGCCACTTACCAGTCTTGAGGCTTTTAAAAGTCTAATCCAAAATTCCATATGAAAATTCCATCAAAGCCAACTTAAAAGAGTCTATGTGGTCAATGACAATTCTTCTTGAACGTCATGTGAATAATAAGGCCAAGTATATTACTAAAACTTATTTTGCAAGTAATTGATGTTACTAAGGTTTATCTTTGATAGAAATGGGGAACTGGAGAGTTTAAAGGTAAACTGAGGCCGAAGCCGAATGGGGAACGAAGACACAAGGCAAATGGCAGTGAGAATAGCCTTTTATTAGGACTTGCGGGTGAGGTTCCTCGGTCCAAAGGCGTGGGCAGAGGAAGTCGTGCTGAGGGAGGAGGGTAGGGGCTTCTTATAGCCTGAGAGGTAGGGAAGCTGGTTGTGCAAACAGGGCCTGGGGGGTCTTGAAACTACTAGGGCAGGAGTTGAGTAAGGGTCATGAGGAAGGGGTCTTTGGAAACTGTTAACCGAAACTGCTGTTTAGGAACTTGTGGAATGCAGGTGAACTGCAGGTCATGGGGGAGTGTGGTTGCCCAGCCGGAACTCTGACACATGTAAGTCTGCGGGTGTGTACAAAGGTGAAGGGAGTCTTTAACAAAAGGCCTGCTACGCTCGGTAATGCCGCCATGTTGGGTCTAGATTCCTGCCTGACAGAGAGAGAAAAATTACGTTTCAGAAGAAAATTATAGTATGTCTGTTATTAGCCCTGACTATTGTTTTTGAGTTTGTATTATTTTGCTAAAATCTTGTGTATCATTTTTTTGATATAATTGGAGTGCATCATCCATCATATAATTGGAGTGTATCATTATATTCTGGGCAACTGGAATCTATTCTCCCAGGTAGCATTCCTCAACCATACCCAAATAAACTCTACACTTGTGATAATTTTGCCTCAGTTTCTTCCTTTAGGTTGACAAATGTATAAAGTTGTGCAATACTTTTTTTTGGGGGCTGTATTAAGGATTAAGAAGAAACAAGGTAAATTATACTTAATATTTCAACTTCTATCATTCAGATGTTCAAATCACTAACAATGAATCAAAAAGAACATACTGATATACCTTAGAACTCTGATAATTGAATTAAGTAAATCACAAGAAAGTGAGTCAATCTATCTTTAATTTTTCAACCTAAGTACTAAATTATAAATTCATGGCTCTTGAGTGAAGAAGATATTTTGGTTTGTGTCCCCTAAATAGAAGTTAAGCTTTATTTGCATTTCTGAAATTGAGACAAGCAAACATTAACATATTTAAGGAAAAGTTTTGGGTAAGGAAAGTCATTAATATAGTTCTTAAGTAAAGAAGACACAGACAAAATATCAGTCCTCTTGCCTCTTGACCCTTTTTCATGAGAGATATGTAGATATATACCTATAAGGGAGTCACTTTACCAAGATAACTTATTTGGTTATAATTAAATTTTTGTTCACTGTCAATGATAAACAAAGCTGGACAGTAGTGAAATCCTTAGGGACAGATTGTATTTAGTAATACCCATTCTAATAAGAAAGGGAATCCAGAGTGACACGAATTCAAATTTACCGTAACTATGGGCAGGATAATTTTTAAAGGTTGAAGCGTGAGTACTAGGGGAAAACAACTGGGGATACCAGGGGGATTTAGTGGACATGTGAATAGGTCCTTTGGGTTTGCTAAATGGTGCTTGTCAGAGGAAAAACAAACTTCTCTATTTTTATCCCATGAGGCAGTGGTGCAAGAGTGAGCATGGACCCCGCTGAAATTAAGCCCTATTCTCCCACAGGAACTGGAGAAGGAGAGTTTTCTCTCTAAATGTTTGCATTTATTTGAAATGCAAACTTATTTGAAATAAGTTCACAGGCCATGGAGGAAGCAGCTGTGGGTGGTGGATTTGCATCTTAAAAGGCAAAGGACTTATAATTGCAAAGTTACTAAAGAAACTACTTTGAATAGGAGTTTGGGGACCTATCTGCCTATCAGCAGGTTTTGGCTGAAATGAAAATTAAATTATCTTGGCAACATAACACTGTATTAGCCAAGCATTTAAAAGGGGACTAAGGTCATCCTGGGTACATGACTTTAAGCTGTTAGAAACTGTGCTAAAGTTTGTTCAAGTCTCTTATTGTTTGGGTTTGGAGGGAATAATATGCCAAGAGTTCCAAAACTCTCACCATTAAGCAATGTTCTAAATTTTTGCTTAGACTGAAACATACATTAGCTTAAGAAGATAATGTGTTAGCTAAAGCATTTAAGTATTTGGTTATTTCGGCAGGTGCATTTCCCAATTAAAATGATATTCAAAGAATATGTTTTAAAATAGCACTAAACAACAAACTCCTGGTATAGATTTGGTTACATCTTACAAGAAAATACTCATGCAAACTATTAAAACATTCTAACAGCAAATGTTTAAACTCACATGAAATTTTAAGACCTGCATAAACTGATGAAATTAATAAACATGACTATTGGTCTATTCTTAACCATCTGCCTGTAGACCATTTATCCTTCATCATGCTTGATACGGTTCGGATCTGTGTCCCCGCCCCAATCTCAGGTTGAATTGTCATCTACAAAGTTAGAGAAAGGACGTGGTGGGAGATCTCCTGAGAGTGCGTGAGCTATCATGAGATCTGGTTGTTTAAAAGCGTGTAGCACCTTCCCCTTCTGTCTCTTCCTCCTGCTCTTGCCATCTAAGATGTTCTTGCTTCCCCTTCACCTTCCTCCATGATTGAAAATTTCCTGAGGCCTCCCCAGCCATGCTTCCTGTAGGGCATGTGGAACTGTGAGCCAATTAAACCTCTTTTCTTTATAAATTCTCCTGTCTCAGGTAATTCTTTATAGCAACGTGAAAAAAGACTAATACAATGCTTTACTTTTTTTCATTCAGCCAATGTCTTTACCAACAAGTAATTGATGCTATTATTAAAATTTTCAGAAAACCACTGGGCAGAGAGTAAAAGGTTTTTGATAATTGAGGCTACATCCTGAGATATGTAATGCCCATAAGCTCTGAATATTGACATAAATGGTCCTGTTAGCAGAGGGCAGTTGGGGCACTAATTTGTATGTGCTTCATCTCAAGCACATCTCAAGATGTGATCATATGTGAATATATCACATACAAATTTGACAAAATGTGGTGCAATCACTGATCTCTTGTTATAGGAATCAAGGAAGTAATTGACCTACTACTAAGGACCAAGAATAACCTGCACTCCCTTGTTCCTTAACACCCTGATCAAGATAGAGCATTTTCATGTTAGGGCAAATTAAAGTAAAAAGAAAGGCGGGAAGGAAGGAAGAAAATGAGGAAAAACAAAAAAGGAAGCAAGGAATGAAGGGATGAAGGGGTATAGAAGAAAGGAGGAAAAAGTATTCGAATGTTGTAGATAAATTTAATAAAGTATTAGAAAATTCAGAAGATTTGAACCTCGAAAATGTACTTTGTAAAACCTAGGGTGAAAGAAACTTTGTAAAGATTTCCATGAAATATTAGTAATAATTAAGAAATATAGGATATGCTGAAATAAAAAGGAAACAAAAGAAGATACAATAGAAATGAATAAGAAGACAACAAATTGCATAAAAGCAAAAGAAAAAGCAAAATTAAAATAATGTTAAAAAATATAGAAGAAAATTTGCAACATTAAAAAATGTAGTAATGTAGAGGGTAAATCTGAGAAGCAATTCTATATTTAAAAAATAAGGATATAGAAATAAAATGTTTAGACTCTGGAATTGATGTTAGAAAATGATGTATGCTTAATATACACATCAGAAAGCAAATGAGCAAGATTAACAACAAAAAATGGAAGAAAATTAAAAAATAAAACAGAAGAAAAGGTTTTGAGCTTAGAAAAAAATAACAAACCATATAAAATTGTAATTTGAAAAGGTTTATAACCTTTCAGGAAAGACCAATATACCCATTTTGAGGGAATAAACCCATTTTGAGGGAATGCCAATAAATAAATAACAGTCTGTTGATACAATGCATTGTACCCTAAAATTCCAAGTTCCACAGAGTCATTTATTTTATTTTTTTTAGAGAGTAGTCTCATTTTATTTTTTTCTTTAATTCTGGTGATAAGAGTCGTGCACCCTAATTCACTTTGGTAAGGGTTAAGATTTGTTACGGGAGAGCATTTGGGACAATGAGGGATGCAATTGCTGTGTATATGACCTTTCATTTAGCTCCACTGTTCCGATCCCGTATCATTCCTGACTGTGAGTTTAGAATTTGCCTGGATTGCCAGCATGCTTTTTGGTAAGTTGCGAACCCCACATACATATTCTTTGCTGCTGCTGACTCGCTTCTCATTTAACCATCAACAGGATGACATTTTATCTTTCTCTCTCCAAGAAATGGGTTAAACCTTCTTAACCACTAAAGGATTTAGTTCTGACTATTTTTTCTTTTTTCTTTTCCTTTTTTTTTTTTTTGAGATGGGGAGTTGCTCTTGTCACCCAGGCTGGAGTGCAGTGGCACGATCTCAGCTCACGCAACCTCCATCTCCTGGGTTCAAGTGATTCTCCTGCCTCAACCTCCTGGGTAGCTGGGATTACAGGAGTGCACCACCATGCTCGGCTAATTTTGGTATTTTTAATAGAGACAGGGTTTCACCATGTTGGCCAGGATGATCTCGATCTCCTGATCTCGTGATCCACCTGCGTCGGCCTCCCAAAGTACTGGGATTGCAGGCGTGAGACACCACACCTGGCCTAGTGCTGTCATTTTAATGAGGGCATAGAAGGACATAGAGACAGGCATCATAGTGCCTTCGAGAATAAGGATGTTCTTTCTCCCCATGTATAGAAAGAGTACCTCTAGAATGAAAGTCTTAATGACCTACTTTGGAGGAAGGACCTAGAATTCTTTTATGACTTTCTTCAGGAGAGAAGGGCAAGAGAAGGTCAGAACATGACCTTCCTGCTTCTGCTGTTTTCCTAAAAGCCAAAGTGTTATTTTGGGGTTAGCATGTCCTAAACCATATTAAAAGAAAGGGACATGGTGGGATTATCCTTTTATAAAAGCAAGTGAATTAAATCTTGATAAGAACAAGCTCATTGTGATTGTATATTCCTTAGTATTTGAATAGAGCAAAACAAAAAAATCTCTCTTCAAGGGATATTGAGAAATCTAATAAATCGGATTCTATTGTTTTAAAGTGAAATTATAGTTCATTTTTTAAAAATACTAAAAATTACTATCTCCAAATGTTAAAGTGATTATATCTGCCCATTTAACTACATAATTCAGTTTTCCCATGAATTATGTTAGGTTAGGTCAGGTCTTTGGGTCTCAACTATTCTTGGCATCTGGCAATATTGACTCTCTGGATACGTTAAGTCTTTCACATAGAGACTATAAATCTTAAGACATTCCATACCTATTATAGTGTCTTAAAGACAAACTAATTGTAAATTACTTTTCAAGAGAAGAGTTTAGATGGAATAGAAGATCCATGCGGAGAGATGGAGTATAAACTCTTCTTAGGAGATATGTCAACCCCAAAAAAAGAGTAAAGAACGTTTTTTTTTCCTCTCCACTTCACTTTCAAAGTTCACCGGAAAGAAAATCAAGTTATTCGTGTCTTCAATTCTTCCAGTTGGGTAGGAAAGAAAAATGTGATTTATTAAATTTGATTTGTGACAATGTTTAGAATGACGATTGTGCTCTCGGACATGAACTTACTCATTTGTGGAAATGTGAGATTTATAACAAATTTAAGGGACAGTTTGCTTACGGGGAAAAATAAATCACATACTGTCCTTTATTGAACAGTTCATACTTACAAATTAGGTCACATACACGAGGAAATCTTTTCCAAAAACAGTTTTTCTATTTGGGCTCCAGTGATTACTGCTTCGGCAGGAACAATAAGTGAGACAATAAAGTCTTTATATGTACTTATGTCCTAATAATATACTCAGGGTTGTTATTTCTTAACCAAGGTGCTATGCTAACATTGGATCCTCTATTTCTGACACACAGCTCTAAAAAATGTTTGTCATGTTGAAACTTTTTCCTAGGTACTTTAAGTGCCAAGGCATTCATGACATATTTATATTAGATTTCAGATTGTTGGGGTACACTACTTTAGTACCAATAATTATACCCAGGAATAATTAAAGCTTCCATACTTTGTATCAAGACTGCTCATAAACATTTTCATTTTTAAAAATATGAATGCTGTATTTTAAAAAATCCTTTTGTATAGTGAGTTTTTAACCAAAATGTTGCCTTTAATAACTCCTCTTCAAAGTCAGCAACTATAAAGTTAGAATTTAAGAAATTGGTGCACAGTATGGAATTTTTATTATTCTGTTGTCTATTTGCAGATACTAATAACACCATATGGTTCATTGATGCTAACATCTGTCATCCAGCCAAGTATTGATTAAATCACTTGAAAATATGTGAGGAACATGGGGAGTTAAAAGAGAGTTGATTACATATTTATACATGTTTGATTTAAAACCATCCTTTAATCTAGTGGAATTTAAATGAGGTAAATTTCAAAAGAGTTTTTTTTTTCTGTCTCACAGGAGAAACTTTCTCACTCTTTGGAATTTATATACTGAATTTCTTAACAATAATTTAGACATATGCAAACATACAATTTAATTTTGTCTATCTGAATATTTTTAACGTATTCAAATATAATCTAGTTACTCTCCACACTTGATGATTTTATTGGCAGCAAGGAAGATGATTTGCCACAGAAGTAAAAATTTCTCTTCTTACATAAAACCTTGGAACAGTGACAGAATTTATTTAAATTGTTACAATTCTCAATTACCTCCAAGTAAACATCATTGGTTTATAGACGCTTGAGGTTATGTTACACAAAATTGTTATATATATTATATTTTATGGGCCTACTTGCTAAAGTAATATTTTTATATGTTTCATGTATTTTCATAAAAGCATTCAAGTATTCTAATGTCCATAAAAAGCAAAACAAAAGAAAATTAACTTTAAGTTGCCAAATTTGATAAGGTTTAAATCTTACATATTTATTATCTGTGTATGGAATTCATGCATAATGATGCATATTTTTAGTTAATATTGGGTAATTTTTTTCTGGCATTATACTGAAAAGTAATATGTAAAGTAAATTATTAGACAGTTTTCTGATCATAAATCCAATTGTTTACTAATGATCAGTAGATATATAAGTATGTATTATTGCTGTTGTGAATGTAAGTAGTATCAAATGAACACTACTGTTTTAAGAGAGAGAGAGAGATATACACATATATATTTATATAAAAATTACATTTCTGGTAATTTATGGACTGCAATGACATTCAACCAATAATATGACTTTAATTAACTAACAGAATGTTATTAGTTCATAGTTAACAATGATAGGAAAAAAATTGATCTAATTTATAAAGGAAAAGTAAACATGACTATAATTAGCAAGTGGATTTAAGTACATGTAGATGATACCCTAGAATATAGTCGACTACGAAAATAGATATTATTTTGAAAGCAATGTTTGAGATAATTTATTAATAGAGAAATAAACTAATATGCTAACACTTTTGTAAATATTGTTACTAACAGTCAAATAAGCATATGTTTTAGACGTAGGGGAAGAAGGCAATACAATGTATTTCTGAAATTAAGAATTTTTTTAATACTTATTAAGTATTAGGAATGCTTATGTGCTTTCACTTATCCCCAAATCTCTTGTCTCCCATATGTCTCTAATTCTTTTCTGAGTTTAACCTTAAAAGACAATGATTGGGCCCAGGTGCGGTGGCTCACCTCTGTAATCCCAATACTTTGGGAGGCCAAAGTGGGAAGATCACCTTAGATCAGCAGTTCGAGACCAGCCTGGCTAACATGGTGAAAACCCGTTTCTACTAAAAATACAATAATTAGCCAGACATGGTGGCACGTGCCTATAGTCTCAGCTACTAGGGTGGGTGAGGTAGGAGGATCGCTTGAACCCGGGAGGTAGAGGTTGCAGTGAGCCAAGAGCACGCCACTGCACTCCAGTCTGTGCAAGAGTGAGATTCCCTCTTATACACACAAAAAAAAGATTTATTAATTTAACTTGGGAAGATAGATATTAAACACCACATGCTAAAACATTGGTCTCTAAGAAAAAAATCCTTTCATGGTTTTAACTACTCTAAATTCTATTGTTTCACATTTCTCTAGAATTTCAATAAATATTGCCTTAATTAAAAGACAATTCCTTCTGTGAATTAATTTATTGTGGCTCCTTGTTCTTTATTTTTCTGTATAATAAATGCCGTATTCATATAAGTTGCAATTAATGTAGTTGTCATAATTTAATTACCATAATTCAAACCTTTTATATTTAATGTGATATATTGCCCTTTAAAAAATAATATTAATCTAACTTGTACTTTAATAAACTATTTGGTTGACTAAATATATTATTTCTGTATCATGCAAATCAAGTTAAAATAAGTTGGGCATAATCAATATATAATGAAAAATATATTTGAATAATATTTATGTAAGTTGAACTTGGTCAACAGCATAAAATTTAAAAATAAATCTCTCTCACATAAGAAGTTGAATGCTTGCATTTTCAGGTTCAAGTTTAATTTACATTTTAATTTACTATACATGAACCAATTCCATGCTTAAAACAATTAAATAAATCAATAGCTTTGAAGGCAAACAAAGAAGTTGTTTTATTTTATTTTTTAAATGCTAGTCCAAGCTTAAGGAAATAGCCATATGAATCTGAAAATTTTGTTGAATCATTATGCTGACACCACTAGAAAATTTTCTTACCCCAGAACACAAAAGCTACTTTATATTTTTGAGGTATTTATAGAAAGCTTAGACTCTTAAAAAAATTGTGAAATTTTGGTTGCAAAAAAGGACTAAAATTAATTGAACCTTAGGTAGTTGATTAATTAGCCTGAAATTCAGCCTGTAGAGCAAAAGTTTTAATAATAATTGGACAGATTCAAAGCATGTCTTTGATTTTGGACTATCTGCATAATCTTGCCAATTCATGTGCAAGCTGTGGTGTCCTGGAGCTGGCTCATAATAGACCATGAAAACCGATTTTCAGGAGTCTGACATTATTTTGATGTGTCATTGCTGACAGCTTTCAGGCCTCACCAACTACCCTTCCTTTTCTGTTCCACATCTGGGTAAGGTGATTAAAACTTTTGGATGCTGTCTTCATTGACACTGTAAAGAAATTCAAGCAATGTAATCCTTGGACTGTGTAAGAAAATTCTCACCCCACCCCAAACCCGTAACAACAAAAAAGCCAGCCAAACCAATCTACTTTCCCTGTTCTCTTAAGCCTGTTTTATGCCTGCTTGGGAACCTGCCCTACTCTTCCCGGAAAGCCTCATTATGTGTATAATAAACTTTTTCATACCCTCTTGGTATGTATGACATCATCAGTCTTGACGTCGGAACTAAATTTTGGCTGAAGGTTCACTTGCCTCTGTGGATTGACAGCAATATAAAATTTCAGAAATTATGTGAGACAATTGTAAAACTAAAGCAATATTAAAAGTTTAATTTATAATCTTACATCCAAATAATATTAACCTCAAAAAAAAACAAATATCCAAAACTCATATTTTCCAACAATTTATTACATTTTGATATTATGTAAGCTTTACAGATTATTGATATGTCTATTGTTTAGGTGAAGAAGAAATACTAAAAAGTATGGTGCTACTAAATACAACTTTTCAACTCTGTGATCAGTGAAATTGGTAGCTTGAAATCAGCCACAGTGAGAGAACACCACAAATGGTACAAATCTCTTCTCGATTTGCTTAAAGTATCTTGGTACTTTTTAAATTGTAAAGAGCACAAAAATACTTGAGGAACTATTTGAATGTTTTAAAACTATTGTCAAATTTAGCAAAAATGATAGTAATGAGTGCAAGAAGATCTCACATGTATCTTTATTATTTTAATTTTGTCTTATTTGTTAGTATAACCAAATATAAATAAAAATATCAACTATGATTCATTCTGGAACTATATGCACAATTCTGGTTGTTAAATATTTAATGAAACACCATGCAGGCAATCAGAGAAATACAAAAGCCATTTCTCCCGTGGTTGTTGACAGGATTTTACGTTGTGTGGGCTTTTATACTGTGGAATTCAGTTCCTTGCTGACTGTTTCAGAAACTTATCTAAGTTCTTTCTATGCAGACCTTTACACAGGGCAACTAAAAAATATGGTAATTTAATTACTTTTTAGTGACCAAGCAAGAGGGTATGAGCAGGCATCTAAGATGTAAGTCACAAATTATTTGTTATCTAATCACAAAAGTTAATCACATCACTTTTGCCATATTCTGTTCATAAGAAATTAGTAAAGAGGCTCATTTAAGAGCCTTAAGAAAGGAGACATTAGATAGGAGATTGCACAAAATGTATGTATCAAGAGGTGGGAACCTTTGAGTGTTATAGGCTGCCTTTCATCTATGCATGCTATACATCTCAGCTGCAATTGAAACCATGGAACTCAATGAGCCACCAGGAGTCTCTCGTTAGAACTAGGGTTCATGAAGTTCAGGTGATAAACAGAGTGGGGATTAAAATTCATCTCCTAACGAGTCTCATGGATTCCTGAAACCACTGCTTGGTTATTTTCCTAGTTCGCAAATATATAACTGCAATGGTATATTTAGCACCTGAAATAAAATTTATATTGATTCTGCTACCTTGGGGATTAAGGACTCCTATGGTAGGAAAGGTCAAGCAAAAGCCCCTAAATTGTCCTTCCAGCCAAGTCAGTAATCAGGTGTAATGCCCTATTTCATAAGGAATTGCAGAAATTATAGCACCCAACAAAGATTCGAAGAAGCAAGCAGTGTGGCCATGATCATATCTCCAGTCAGCAGTATGTCCTATGCACAAAAAGGCGATCATGGCAGATGATAGTGGAATAGCACAAACTCAAGCATGGGGTAGTCCCAATCACAGCTAAGTGTCATTTTTGTATTTTTGCAGGAACAGATCAACACTAGTCCTGGCATTTGGTAAGCATCTACCCATTTAGTCCGTGTTCTTCTTTATTTACCGTAGTTGGTAGGGTGAAAAGCAGCTTCAAATTGCTTAGCAAAGATTGCAGCACAAATTTATTGCCTTCACTCTTTCCAGTGTTGACTCTCTGGTCCTCTGTCACAACATACAATCCAGTGACCTTTATTATTTTGACATACTGCTCATACACATGTTAATTATATTTGTAACTGGTGACACGATTTTAATTGCACCAATTTAATAGGAAAGCAAAACAATATAGTTTTCCTACTAAAATACCTACATTCAAGAAGGTGGAAGTTAAATGCCATAAAAATTAAAAGGCTTACTAAATAGAATTTTTTTTTTTTTCTTCTATAAGGTCAATGATGGAGGACATGCTGGGACATACAGTTCAAGATACAGGGTAAACTGTTCTTTCTTGCATCTTGTGTCAGTATAACTGGATTGTATTCTTTGAATACTTCTTTGCAGTGGCCACACCAATCTTGGAAAACAAACTTATAATCACATGGTGGAAATGAGCCCCTAATTACTTTACATTACTATTGTCAGATAACAGTTACATACACCTCAACACAATTGTAACTGATACAGAGATGTTGCAGATACTCAAATTCAGGCCAGGTATGGTAGCTCACACCTCTAATCCCAGCACTTTGAGAGGCCAAAGTGAGGCAACTGCTTGTGCCCAGGAGTTTGAGAACAGAGTGAGAAACTTAGCAAGATGGCGTCTCTATAAAACAATTAAAAATGGGCATGGTGGCATGCACCTGTGGTCTCAGCTACTTAGGAAGTGGAGGCAGGAGGATGACTTGAGCCCAAAAGGTCAAGCCCTCTCAGAAGATCAAGGCTGCAGTTAGCAGTGTTCACACCACTGTAGCCCCCCAGCCTTGGCAACAGAGCTAAACTCTGCCTCAAAAATAATATTAATTTTAAAAAGAAAAAGAAAGAAAACTAATGAAATGTTCTTCTTTGGTTACTGGACACCATTAAACACATTATTCTAAAGCTTTTGAAAACAAAAAGCTTCCATTTATGGAATACTTACTCTAGGTCAGACACTGGGCTTATTATAGATTCTTTATATGTAGGAATTGAGGCTTAGAAAAATTACATAATTTAACGAACCAAGGTTACATAACTGGAAAGTGTAAAGCAGAAAACTGAATTCTGCTTGAATATTTTAAAGTCTGCCAATAAATATTTACCTCAAAAGTCCTGTTTCAATTTTTAAATTGCAGATAAGAATGTTTTCTTTCTAAAGTAGCAACAAATATGTAATATTTTCAGATTAATATGATGGTAAAGTGTTTATTTAAAATTTCTCCCTTAATAGCATAGCAAATACCAAGAAAATTTTAAAATATTTTATGAATAACAATTAACCTTTTATTGCCACCTGTTTTATTTACAGAAGCATTGAAGAACAAGCGTTGATTAAAAACCAAATCAAAGATACACTTCTTCTATTTTATGTGTAGTTAATATTCTATCATCATTCCTTACGTCTTTAAATCAGTGTAATCAGTATTATATTATCAGTTCAGGTAAGAAAATATAAGCTTTTCTGATAATTTCCCTAAGAATTAAACTCCTGATATTTCATTGTATTATTTTGAATCTCTCCTGAAACTCTTCTTATCTGTGGTTGGTATGTGAACATGGGTATTTAAACTATTTCTACTTTAATGGTTGAGTTTAAAAGGGCATTTACTTAAAACTTTACAAGAGAGAGGGAAGATAATCTAATCAGATTGTAAAGGTTTAGAAGAATGGGTGTGGTTGATCCTCCCTGAGAAGATTTTCAGAACACAAAACAAGCTCCCCAGAAATCTAGACAATTCTAGGTGAGCTAAAACTTGTAAAATGCAGAACAAATCATAAGGTTTGTTTTTAAGTCAGCAAATATAAACTACTTTTTGCAAGAGACATTTGTTATACCCAGTGAAAAATGAACTACCAAATCAGCAAGTCACATATTTTATGTTGGGTATGGGTTTATAAAGGATTGGCAATATGATTTTATATATACATTGGAAACTTTAAAATAAAGTCTGAAAATCCAATGAATGTCTATTTTTACACGAGACTAGATGATGAAGCTTCTATGTTTTGATAATAGGCAAATGTACATTTCTTTCCCAAAATAGTCCAGACTTGCAGAATTCTTGTTATGATTATTTTATATACCTTATAGGCCCTACTTTTCATTTTAATATTGTTTATTTTGCGCTAGGTTTTTGAACTTTATTCTTTCATGATTTTAAGTGAGTTTTTCAAGAAATGCATCCACTTTTTAGTTTATTCAGGAATAATCTTGGGATTTGGCAAATTTGATTTTTTAACTTATTTTTCTTTAATTTCCGCTCATATCTTTATTGTCCCAAATACATAAAATAGAAGTCCTTTACTTAAAGGGTTTTATCTAGTCAGGGTGATAAGATACAGTAATGATGATAAAAGGGTATCCTCAATGAAAAATCAGTACTTCAGACATAATTGCTGTTGGGGACAATGTTGATTCGGCATAATTTTTGTAATATAGGACTTGCTTGATGCAGCATAATTGACAGAAAAATTAAAAAAAAAATGGTGGAACATGCCATGCTTGAAACAAGCTCTTGATTATAAATCACAACTAGAGGTACCATGGTTCATTTCTATAATCTCAGCACTTTGGGAGGTCGAGGTGGGTGGATAGTTTGAGCCCTGGAGTTTGAGACAGCCTGGGCAACATAGGAAAACTTCATCTCTATTTAAATAATTAAATCAATAAGAAATAAATTACAGCCAGGAATCTTTTTAGAGGCAAACATTTAGAGAAGAAGATCTAGCTACAAGGGCCGTGACCAAATAGACTGGTCTACTGTAAGAGTAGCATGATGTACCAAAAAATAAAAATAAAAACAAAACGAAGTACGTGGGTGACAGAAGAAGGATACTTGGTAAGAGGAAGTAATGAAAACATAACCTGGCGATGAGAGAATCATGGGGAGAAACAAAAAGAGAGAGCATTTAAGCAGTTGTCCAGAAGGGAGAGAGCCTGCAGATATCACATACTGCAGTGAACTGGGGAACATGAAATTCTTCAGAATGTTGCAGCAGCTACTCAGCTTCATGCTGTTGCTGTTATATAAGAGTGAGAGCCTGGTATTGCCAATTCTTCTGATGTTTCAATACATTTTTGATGAGTGATATTGTGAATTTTAGAATGTGGTGAAAGCCAAGCTGAACAATTGTCTTTGAACCATTGTGTCTCTATGAGTCCATCAGGAAGGTATTATGAATCTAATAATCACTTTCATTTAAAGTGGAAAATTTAAGTTCTATACTTATGCATTTGACTTTGTATATTAATACATGTTTTATATCTACATATATAGGTATACATCTATGCTAACAAATTAAGATGGTAAGATCAAAATAAGGATGTTTCCCTTATTTCTTTACACAAATATTTTGATTTCTTGTAGTTTAAGTGAAATCAGGGCTTAAATGAAATAAAGTCTTTAACGTGACTATTTTACCAATTAAGAGAAAACTTTCTTTTTGTTTGCAGTATATTGTTCATATTTTTATTAGTGAAAGGACGCCTGATTCAATTGGTTGATGCTATTAGTATTTTAGCTATTTTCAGTAAACTCAGTATACATTAGATACATTTTATTTCTGTCTAATTGTTTAAATCATTCATTCATAGATACACTCTAGGTACCTGTCATATAGAAGACTCTGCTGTAGGCACTGGGGATACAGTAGTAATTGAAGCAGGCAAGAGCTTACCTCCAGTGGAAAGTATATTCTAATTGAAGAGACCAACACTAAACAAATAAATTAAATATAAAGTAGATTACACTGTGATAAATGTAAGGATGAAAAAAAAACTCAGAGAAAGGGGAATTTAATTGTTGGCAAGTGGTAGATGGAAAGAAGAGCAAGTTTTGAAACTTCAGACTGTGTGACCAGGGAAGGCTCCATTGAGAAGGTGACTTCTAAGTAGAAAACCCAAAGGAAGCTGGGCACTGTGGCTCACGCCTATAATCCCAGCACTTTGAGAGGCTGAGGTGAGCAAATCCCGAGGTTAGGAGTTCGAGACCAGCCTGGCCAACATGGTGAAACCCTGTCTCTACTAAAAATAAAATTTAAAAAAATTAGCTGGGCGTGGTGACAGGTGCCTGTAATCCCAGCTATGTGGGAGGCTGAGGCAAGAGAATCCTTGAACACTGGAGGCAGTGGTTGCAGTCAGCTGAGATCACGCCAGTGTACTCCAAAAAAAAAAAAACAAAGAAAGTGAGGTAATATTTTAAAATATCTTTTGGAAGATATTCTAAACCAATGTTTTTCAATATTCATTAACTATCTTCTTAGGAGGCTTTCAAGGCACTGATTAACTGCATCTTCCCCAGTACACACAAATAAAGTTAAATCCTAAGAAATAAGATTTTGATGGGTTGGGTTGCACACTGGAGAACTACTAATAGTTGTAATAGCTAAGAATTTTTTTATTTTTTATTTTATTTCTGGCCGCTAAGAATCAATTTTTGCTCTCTTGGGAAAGATAAGGACCAGATTGAGAATGCATGTCTTAGACCTAGATAAAAACAAATGCAAAGATTTAGACATAATTATTTGGTAGTATGTGGATATCTAGGAACAGCAAGAAGGTTAGTGTCTGAGTTAACTATAACTAGTGAGAGAATAGTAGGAGAATAAAAGAGCTAAGAGAGTAGAGATATCATTGAAGAACTTACAGATCAAAATATGGACTTCAATGTCATCAGGGGACTTTACATAAATGAATGGCATTATCTAACAAGTTTTGACTATTTCACTGGCTGTTCTGTTGAGTCTAGTGGGAACAACAGCAGAAGCAAAGAGAGCATATAGAAAATGTTTGCAATCAGGCCTGGCTATATAATTTTGGGATCTCAATGTGAAATGAAAATGTTGAGCTTCTATTAAAATAATTATTCAGAAATCAAGATCTCAAGAGCAAAACATTAAGAACAGAGCCCTTCTAAACACAAAGACCTGGAAGACCGGACACCAGAAAATAGGTTGCAGACACTTGAATCTGTCCCTGTTTGCAATTATTTGTGAATTAGGGTAGTGATATTGGTGGTGGTTAAAAGAGATTAAAAGTTAGGTATTGAAGGCATAACAGACTGTGTTTCCTCCTAATGAGCATAAGAAAATGACAGAGAGGACACAAGCATAAACTTAGATTCCAACCGAAGTAATAAAAAAAATGAATTAGACTCGAACCAAAATAAAGGCAGCAAAGGAGTTGACATGGTAGATTTGTTTGTGTTACTGTCATTATTCTCAGAATTTCACATGTTTCTGAATTATAATTTATTTCCTATCTTTCATCTGTGTTATCATTAACATATATTGAGTTATTTTAATTTTTAAAATGTTGTCAAAAGTGTGTCTTTTATTTGAATAACAAAACTCTTGTTTTAAGTTGAAGACTACAACTTTTTTTAGTTTATCAGTTTCGATAGTTATTAATGAAAATATATTAAGAATTGACATGTATTTATAACATATACAAATATATATACGTGTTTGTCAGATGTCTATTGGGTCCATTCTTGTATTGCATTCTGCATTGAGTATCTTTGAGATTAGCAATTGCCTTATCCCTTTGAAAAGATCTATTGATATATTAAATATTTATGTTTAATTAAAATGATGTATATCTAATTTCCTTTCACCCTCATTCTTACTTGTTGAGTGATTGCAAAATGATCAAGTCCTGGAATTTTTAAAAAATGAATTCCCAAACAGCATAACACATTTTGAGACGGGAATTCATAAGACCTTCTATGTAATATGCTTATTATTTTTTAAAGGCCCCATCTGGTAGTGTCTATTAAAATTTAAAATGTGTACATTCTATAAATGATCAAGTGTACTTCATAGCCACCTCTGTTTCTTAATTCTTAATAGCATTCCTTCCTGTGTTGACTTTTGTTCTGTATTTTCAAATGCTCCAAGGACACAAATATCAAGTAAATTGCCTATAATTGTATTCATAGTTGTTATCAAATTCAATTAATAAGCATGCTATATATATGAAAAAGTGATTCAAGCTTTAATTTTTGTGCAGATCTTTTGCTTATTTTTAAATCAGTGCTGACAAAAAGCCTTAAGATGCTCTTCAGCCTCAACTCTGGAGGTCAGCAAGGACAGAAAGAGCAGAGAGCTGATAAAACGGAGTGAACAAGGCAGACTGAGTCACTGTGATTATTTCCTCAGTGTCTGTTTTGCAGGAAGATTTTGTTATCTTAAAACTGACAAAGATTATGCAGGTTATTTTTCTTTACTTTTTTTTTAAAGGTTATTTTTCAAGGTATGGGATGAGTCAAAAAAAAAAACTATTCAATCATGCTGTCAAAGATTTCTGTAGCCGAAAGCAAAATTTATATTAGAAAATGTATTTCTTTTCTATATTTGATAAAACTGAGGCCTCAAAATTGATAATTATATTTGTGCTTCCTAAATTTGATGACGCTAAACAACTGGGAATTCGAAAAGAGTGTTTTGACTAAGATGAATAATTACTTTCAAAAGTAATACAATAAAGTGAGAATGAACATGCCATACCACAGAAACTTATACCACAATGAAAAGTACACTTTATGTCTTGTATTATTTTAATTTCTAATATGAGAAATAATTATTATCAGCAATATAGCTCTACCACAGTTATTCATTTCCAAATACAAAACACATACTACTATAAAAAGTATTTATTTGAATTTATCTTTCCAAACAATAAAAAATGTTTAATATATTGGAAGGCTTTACAGTATGAAAGTGCCTGTGTGTTTTAAAATAGGAAGGCAGAAAAAAATGACATCGAGAGCATCTTAAGCATCTCTTTGAATTTCATATAAGGGATTTCCATGTAAAGGTTTCAAGTAATAATTCAAGATGTATTTGCATTTTATTCTTTTTTAAGATTCTATTTCATGTTTCCAAACTTTTTTAAAAAAAACCTATAAGGAACAATTTACTGATGAGTCTTAGAGGTGAAAATATGAAAATGAAAAGCAAAGACGAACACATTTATCTTCTATCGTTTAATGGAAAAAATTCAGACAACTACTATTAACAGCTGTCAGTAACAATTCTACTTTGAAAGACGAACTATATCACATGCAATATTTGAGAGGCTAATTACAAATGTGAATTAAATATTTTGAAGGAGTACAGTGAGTGAAAAACAAATACCAGTTGGAAATTTTAGTAATCTTATCCATTCATATTCAGTCAGTAATATCAGGCAATTTAATATTTGTCATTAAGTGAAATTATACATATTTCACAATTGTGCACACATAGAATGCATAAAATTAGCAAAGATAACCACAAATGTAATTTGAAACTAGAATATTTCCAAAATAGCTAATCAAATAATTACTAATATTAATGTTTCCATTTATTTATGATCTTTCTATGTTTTTGCCTCTGTACTCAACTTAGAATTATGACAGTTGCATCACATTCATTGTTTATAGGAGACAGTATCTCAGTTCTTCAATTAATCCAATTTTTCTAGTACTATTTTCCAGAAACATAAAATGAGTTTTAGTAACATAAAAGTCCATAAATATCATCATAGGCAATGCCTTCTATGTCATGAATATACAACATCAAGGAAAAAAAAAATACATACATTTGTGTGTTATTTCTAGACTGCATGCTAGCCAATTTAGCATTCAGAAATTTAGCATTGAATACTTTATTTATTAAATATTTAGAATAACATACCATGCACTGTGCTAGCCGCTGAATAAGATATAGAAGGTTATTTTCCTTTGAGGCTTGCGTTCCTGTGGGGAATCCAAATTTAAAAAGAAGTATTTTCAAGTGTGCTGAATGTCACCAAAGAGAGGAATACTACGAGTCGAATTCAGAAAAGTCAGAAGACTGAATCCTCATTATGGTTTAAGGAAGGAAGACTGTACATGCCAGTTTGCTGAAATGGGTCAATCTGTATCCATTGTCCAGGTATAATAATTAATAATGACTTATTTAATTTTCATAATTGTTCCAGTTTAAGTAATAAATAATAATAGTTATTCCACTTAAGACTGTCTTGATTGTCATTTCTCTCAATTGCTCTTTTACCTTCCGTTAAATAACAAATAGTTAAAAACTGAGCTTCTCTGGATTTTCATTAAATACACATTATTGATAAAAAAAAGCAGCATATATTTTGTTATCATTCAGTATTATTAGAAACCAAGGCTGTGAAGATCTTACAAAACTCACCATAAACTCACCTACATGGGTAGTTGATTTATGTTTACATGGAAATTTCCTTAAGGAGTCTGCAGACAAAAATCAAAATTATCATGTTTTTCTTTCATTGATACATCCTATTTTATATATTTGTGGGGTGTATGTGAGTGTTTATTACATTCATGGCTTATAATAATAAAGCCAGGGCATTTGGAGTATCCATCACCTTATGTATTGATTATTTTCATGTGTTGGCATCATTTCAAGTCCTCTCTTTGAGTTACTTTGAAATATACAAAATAATGTTGCTAAGTATAGTCACTCTAGTCTGTTATCAAGCATTAGAACTTGTTTCTTCTGTCTAATTCTCTGCTTATAATGCTTGACCATCTTCTTTGCATTTTTCCTCTCCCACTCATCCATCCTTCCCAGTCTCTGGTATCTATGATTCTATCCTCCACCTCCATGAGAGCAAATATAAAGTGGACAAAGACCTAGTTCTGATTTTCAAGTGCCATGCCAGTTGGAATAGAAATAATATCAGTGTGGGCTGGGCGCGGTGGCTCAAGCCTGTAATCCCAGCACTTTGGGAGGCCGAGACGGGCGGATCACGAGGTCAGGAGATCAAGACCATCCTGGCTAACACGGTGAAACCCCGTCTCTACTAAAAAATACAAAAATCTAGCCGGGCGAGGTGGCGGGCGCCTGTAGTCCCAGCTACTCGGGAGGCTGAGGCAGGAGAATGGCGTGAACCCGGGAGGCGGAGCTTGCAGTGAGCTGAGATCCGGGCACTGCACTCCAGCCTGGGTGACAGAGCGAGACTCCGTCTCAAAAAAAAAAAAAAAAAGAAATAATATCAGTGTGGTAAGTTATTTAGCAGCAAGTTATCATTAAAATGGACTAAAATATAGAACAGCTTTAAATGTATTTGCATTTAAATTTTCATGTTATAAAAATTTTCAGATGTCATTAAAATAAAACCAATATACTGAATCTCTCATGTCCTTCATAGAAGTGGTCACTTTTTCACCCAAAAGCATACTTTCCCTGAAAACTACTTTCCAAAAGATGAGAGACAAGAATGTGCTTAGCTGTTCCTCTAGGCTGCCATGCATAGCCAGATACCCGTCTCACCATTTCAGTGCTGACAAGCATAGCTGTACAATCTCTGGTTTCCCAATTTTTTTTTTTTTTTTTTTTTTTGCAGATCTGCTCCTTTCAGGTAGTTCAGGTATGTTACACTGTTAGATATTGGTTGCAAGCAATAGAAATCACATTTGGTTATGCAAGACAAATGTATCAAAGAGTTTATAAAAAAATGAATGGGTATGCAGAAGCACCCAACTTGGGCAAGAATTAAGGAAGACAAGGCACAGCCAGGATCCTTCTACAGGAGAAATCAGGTTAAACTATCATTGGTGCCACTATTGCTACTTGATATTTCACCATGTCTACTGCTCCAGGACTTGGGCTTCCATGCAGCACCACTCTGCCACTTTTGGTTAATTTACATTCCTGACACCATTGTGTCCTATTGAAGAAGATCATTTTATACCTTTGATAGATTTGGCAAGGAAACAAGGACTAATGAAGGAGACTAGAAAGGACTATTAAAATAGTATGATGAGGACATGGGGAAAGTATGAAAGACTAAAATAAGAACCTATGTGAACAATATTAGTAGAACTATCATCTACCTAGTCATCTAGTTGCCATATATAAAATAGTCCATGCCCCTTTGAGACTGCAATCAAATTGATTGCATCATTCTATTTTCTTTTTCATTTCTATTTTCTCCCCTTTGAATTTATCTCTTTTCTCCTTTTCATTATCTTATGATGCTTTTAATGTCTTCTTTTAGTATATTATCTGGTATAGAATATAATTTTCATGAGTAAAAAACATATTGCATGGTAAAACTTTTTGGTCTGTAAACCATAAATTGACAATGTAATGTGTTTATGTTACCATTATGAGCTGACTTGCTGCTCCACAGACTACACCAAAACAGTGACTTAAAACAACACCATTTTATTTGCTAGTGATGCTGTGGGTCAGAAATGTGAACTGTGGTCAGATGAGTAGCTTTTCTGAGGGGTTCCATCTGGGGTGCTCTCGAGCTGTAGTCATGAGACGCCTTGACAGAGGTTGGATGTCTTTACTTACATGCGTAGCTGCTGGATGCTAGATGTGGAATGTGGCTTTTGACTTCTTTTGAACGTGGTTTCTTATCTTCCAGTGACTTCATTTCTTTATACAGGAGTATCTTGACAATGTTTCAAGAGGAAAAGAATAGTTACTGGACTCCTTGAGGAGCCATCTCCCGAACTCTTAAAATGTCACATGTGCATCATTCTATTGGTCAAGGGAAATCATATGTCCAGCCCAGATTCAAGAGATAGGAAAATAGATTCTCTTTCTTGATTGGAGGAATAACAAAGATATTACAAAAGAGCATACACATAGGGTTAGAAGGAGTTATTGAGGCCATTCCCACTACCTCCCCCAAATCGACCTCAATAGCTAACACACAAAGAATACAAATAAGTAATACAGGGGAGGAAAAGTGCTTCCTTCTATCCTCTTAGGTTCTTTAGCTGGTCTATGAATTTAATTGACATAAGAGAGATTAACAAGAAAAGACTGTATTAATTATGTAGATACACATGGGAGTCTCACAAAAATATGGGGCTCAAAGAAGTGGCCAGAAGGTTGAGACTTACACTGTATTTCCTCTTGAAATAGGAAATTGTACCAAGAAATAAGAGTTTGGAGCCTCTGGGTTGTACTAAAAGCAAATTATGAGAGGGTGAGGAGACAAGCCGGATTAAGATGAGATGACCAGGAAAAGTACCTTAAAACAAAGATAAGATGAGTTGCACAGATTTAAGTCTATACCTTCTTCATTGATTAGAAGTCTCTAGTGATTTAATCCTTTTTTCCCTGGTACTGATAAGGAGACACTCTTACAAATGGAAAATTATTTAATAGACGCAAAAGGCACACTTTTAAGAGCTATTCCTATGTCTACAGTTCCTTAAAATAACCAGCTCAAAAGCATCAACCTGCCAAAGAGGAATATGTTAGGGAGGTACATTCTGGACTTGTGTAGTCATATTTTTGGTTAGAACATCCTGAACCTCATCATTAATTTAGCCACACAAAAAAAGCTTTCCTTTCCTATTAGGCATACAATTCTAGCTGGGAAAGCACATCCTGGTTGATGGACATAGCAGTAAAGGAAGGATACTTTTTTAGTATTTCTGCTTTTTCATAGTGGTATCTTAATTGCAACTCACTCAAATATATTTTCAAAAACAAAACACTGTTTTCTGAATGCAAAGGATCTTTTGATTCATATTATTTTCTCAGTTCAAATAAAGAAAAAAGCACTATTAAGGCATTAATAAATAATTTTAATAAAATAAGCATTAAGAGGAGAAAGTATGTGGCAGGTACATTGTAGTATTTAGAGAGTCATATAAGATAAATTAATTCAATTAAAAAATGGCATCACTTAATCTCCCTCTATATCTTTCATTGTAGTATAAGGGTTTATTGTTCAAAACAAAGCACCAAGGTGGAACAAAGAAGTGGCCAGTATACATTGGATTTATTCATTATTGATTCATATTAGGTAAGGGAGGGAGTGGAAGCAAGTCTTATATTGAGAAGAAAGAATGAGCAAGACAGGTCAATGTCTACCATCCTAGTACAGAATAATAAAAGACGATTACTTCAGTATCCTTTTGCTCACCTCCTTGACCTACTTGCAAGAATTCAAGGTCCTCTCAGTAGCTGTGAAATCTAATTTATTTGCAAAGCTCTGAATAGAAAAAAAAAAAAAATCTACAAATTCCCTTTGGTAATATCTTTTAAGATCCAGTATGAATTCCTGTCAAGTTTGTCTTCCTGTTGTCCAATCCTGCTGTGAATTAAACATACTTCCATGTCTTCTCTCAGTGGAAATGAAGAGCAGCTGGTTATAATACTCCTTCATCTACTTACAGGTTACAGTTTTAAAAAGCACTTAGTTTATTTGTTCTGCAAAAGAAAAAAAACTTGTAAATCTTGGAACATTTTCTTTCTGAGTTGATTGAAGGCCTTTAAATGATCAAATACCATAAAACTATAAGCATGGCAACACGACTGTAGAGCAACAAAGTAGAGATATTTTCTATACATATTTTTCTCCTTGCTCACTACACTACATATGTTGATAGCTTTGAAACACTTAATTTTAGTATTTATTTTTGTTCCATGTGGGCCACATTCAGGATTTTTAGTGTTTACATTTGTGCGAAAGTTGGAAAATGTGGATGAAAACAGAATAGAGTTGACCCTTGAATAAAGTTGGGGTTAGGATGCTGATCTCTTATAGTCAAAAATCTACATAACTTTTGACTCCCTCAAATCTTAACTATTAATAGACACTTACTGATCAGAAGACTTATTGATAACTTACATAGTTGATTAATACATATTTTGTATATGTATTATATACAGTATTCTTACAATAAAGCTAGAGAAAAGAAAACGTTATTAAGAAAATCATAAGAAAGATAAGCTATATTTACTATTTATTAAGTGAAAGTGACTAATCGTCAAGATCTTCATTCTCATTGTCTTCATATTGAGTAGGCAGAGGAGGAAGAGGAAGAGAAGGGGTTAGTCTTCCTGTTGGAAGAATAGCAGAGGTAGAAGAAAATCCAAATATATGTGGACCTGCACAGGACAAACGTGTGTTATTCAAGAGTCGACTGTAGCTGTAAAAGTCTTTAAGTATAATTTTAAAAACTAAGAATTCTAATGAGTTTGAAGTACTTTATTTTATCATCTTGATTTCCTTAATTTTAAAATTTGCTCTGTGAGAATAAGAAAACTTAGTGTGGTTAGGAGTTGACTGAGTGATGTGTAGAGACTTGAATTTCAGACTTGAATTAAATAATTGTCAGTAGACAGAAAAGATGTGGTAAGGAGAGACAGCAATTTTATGCAGGTGTTATATGGCATTATAAGCCTCCAGAAAAACCATTGCCAAACATATGTGTCTCAAATATGTCTTCTCTATACTGTCATTTAATACAACATCTTAGCCCAAACGCTAATTATTTGTAGTAATGTTGCATCATTGAAGGATTTCACCTCAGCATGGCCATTTAATGCCTTCAGAAGATGCATAGTTCTAGACCCATCAGAACATCTGTTTATAGATTCAACTCATGACTTAGCAAAGATCAATATAAACATATAATAGTCAACAAAATATTAGTTTCTCTCCTCATCCTTAATCTAGCCCATATGCCATTTGAATTATATTAAAGAAAAATTGGAGCAACAGAGAGCTATTTGGAGATCTGGTGGTCAGGCAGTTAAGTAATATTGTCTTCTTTACTCCTTGTCAAAAGTGTAAAGCATTTGTTTCTTAAACGTTATAACAAGACTGGTGGAACTACTTGGGTGGAAGAAAATATCTTCATGTTGGTTCTTGTATTTCTGACTATTTCATGAATTCTCATCAACTCAAAGAAAAATAGAGGAAAAAATATAACGTTCCAGGTATATTTGTATTTGTATTGTTCCTATACAAATATTGGAGTAAACGTGAGTAAATTTCCTTGCATATTTCTCAGACAATTTAAGAATGGTTTGTCTTCTTCCAGGAGACTGCACGGATAAAAGGCTTGGTATTTTACTTCATCCTATTTTTTTTTTTTCTCAAGCTTGAGGTAAATGCAGCTCAGAAGGCTATATATATGTTACACACATCTTTAATTGACACACCAAGGCAAGGCCAATCTTCTAATGTTTATTGTTAAATATCCTTTCCTATACTTTATTAGATATACATTCTATTCTCCAATTATGATTTCTTCTATCTTTAGATTTCCTGGGCTATCAGAGAGTGTTCAGTCCAATCACTATATTTATAATCTACCTATATTCTATTGCTGCACAGAATCCTCTGCGGAAGCCAGTGGCTTTAAATAACAATAATATATTATTGCTCATGCATCTGTAGGTTGCCTTGATATCAGCTGATCTACACTAGCTCTACAGAGTAGTCTGTTTAACTTGGGCAGACTTATTCATGACTCCACCAGTCCTCTGGGAGCCAGCTGATTTATGTTGTGTTAGACCTCAATTTCTTCCCAGAAAAGGAAGGATCATAAAACTAAGTGGAGAATATTCTTCCCATAGAGTTAGGAGCTTCCGGAGGGCAAACAGAATCATGTGAGGTCTCTATAGGCCTAAGCTGAAAATCAGCACACTGTCACTTTCATTCATATGCCACTGATCAAAACAGGTGTTTGGCCAAGCCCAAAGTTAAGGATCAAATATGTTCATTGGCCATTAGTGAGAGGGACCAAAGAATTTTCTGCCAGGAAGCATGAATGCCTGATGGGGCAAAAATAATAAAATCCATCTTTTAACATGATCTCTTCAATTTCCAAATTTTACCCTTTTCTCAAAATGACCTCATTTCCCTATATAGAAATGATAAAGAAAAGAGAATTACTGGCTGGGCACAGTGGCTTACGCCTGATTCCAGCACTTTGGGAGGCTGAGGCAGAAGGATCACTTGACGTCAGAGTTCAAGACCAGCCTGGCCAACATGGTGAAAGTTTACCTCCACTAAAAATTGGCCGGATGTGGTGGTGCACACTTGTAATCCCAGCTACTCAGGAGGCTGAGGTGGGAGGAGTGCTTGAACCAGGGAGGTGGAGGTAGCAATGAGCCAAGATCACATCACTACACTCCAGCTGGGGACAGAAGGAGACACCATCTCCAAAAAAAAAAAAAAAAAAAAGAGAGAAAGAATTACTAACAGCTTTTCCTTCAAATGTAGGAGTAGGAGAAAGACACTTCTCACATTTTATTATTATTTAACGTCTATCTTCTCTCTCTCTCACTCTTGTACATGTGCCCACACACAGAGACATTTTTTTTTTTAGTAGTTCACTAAGCATTTTTCATGTCAAGTGATAATGTAACCTAATGCAAACTTGGCTGCTCACTGCTTGCAAAGCAAAATGACAAGGACCAGATATGATAAAAATGAAATAAATTTATTTCAGAGCTTAACAGTGGAGAAGCAGCTGAATTCACATCTAAAGAAACCACTCCAGATTTCTGGGCAGAAAGTGGGGACTTGTGAAGATAAATTTTGGTATCCAGGGTCCAGAGAGATTTGGAGGTACAGGATCTATTTGACTTGCTCCAAAGATTTTATCTTGAGTAACGGGCCTTTTAGCGACCAGTCCAGCACCATTGCAGGCACAAAAGGGTTATAAATTAATCACTGTCTTGAGGCAATCTTCTGGTGGGGGAGAATTCAGGAAGGTGTCTAGCTTGTTTCAAGATTTGGTCCTCAGAACTTCTAAGCCAACATATAACTAGAAGAGCCAGTAGTATTTGCAGGGGAGGGCCTGATGGAAAGAAAGGAGGGTAAAGGTTACATTTGCGTTTCTACAGAGCTAAGTAATCACACAAGGGGAAAAAGAAAAAAATGAAAAAGGAAAAGAAATGGGAAAAAAATAGTTTTTAAAAAATAGGATACTCAGTTACGATATGATTATATTCTACTGAAGGTTTTCTATGAAGAATAGTTGTTAATTTTAAAAATATGCATATTAGGATAATTCATGTATTCATTTATTCAACCAATGTATAGTGAAGTCCTACTAAATACCACTCAGGCACTAATGTTACTTCCTCGTGGGGGGCAGGGAGGAACAACATAAAAGTAGGCAAACTCCTTGCCTTCATGGACCTTACATTCTACAAAGGTGAGAAAATCATGAATACGAGAAAAAATAAATTGTTAAAATACACATCATGGTGGCATGTGTTTACTGCTAAGGACAAAAGTATATCAGGGAATGGGAGTGTAAAGTGAAGAGATAGGAGGGTTGCAAATTTAGACAAAGTGGCCAGGACAGACACATTGAGAAAGTGAAAGAGGATTAAACAACAACTTTATAGGTTCTAAAATAAGTCATCTTTTTATTTTTATTTTTATTTTTATTTTTATTTTTTTGGTAATGTTTGGGAAGGGATATACTTATGTCCTAGAAAATAAAATTATATATTTGCAAAAATTATAACAGTGAGAAAATTATGACAGTAAAAAAGATCTTGCCTTTAGCCTCCAATCTACCCTCGATCACCCCTGAGCGTGGGCCAATCTAACTTTTGAAGAAATTTAGTTTATAGTTTAAATGATAATAGTCCTTCACCAAAGCTAAACTGCCTTTGTAAAAATACTGAAAGGCTACCAGGTTAAGAGGATGAGCAAGGTCTGAATTATGCTAAGATGTAGGCATAGTTAAATGATTACCAGCCGTTTTTCCAGAGCTCACAAGATTTGGAACTTGCCCAGTTACTCCTCTAAATAACATCACTGTTGTAGAACCTAAGATTGGCCTTTGAAATGTCTTTTCAGCTTTTTGCAATTCTGATCACTATGTGGCCCCACCCACACTGGTGATTCTTGACTCAAATGGCCCTCTGGCCCCTACCAAGAAGTGAACTCAGCATGAGGACCATTTTCCACATCCCTATGATTGCATCCTCAATCAGTCAGCAGTGCCCACTGCCTAGCTCCCTGTCCATCAAACTATATTTGAAAAACTCTAGCCTCAAAATTTTGGGGGAGGCTGATTTGAATAAAAATAAAACTCCAGTCTCCTTTTTAGCTGACACTCAGTGTACTAAACTCTTTTTGTATTGCAATTCCCCTGTCTTGATAAATTGACTCTATCTGGGCAGTGGACAAGAAGACCCAGGATATATATGGTACTGAATAACGTCATACTTCAAAGATGAAATATAGTCATGGTATTTTATTCCTTATTGTGCTACCGAGTTCTATTTGTGAATATTATATTTAAATGTCATACAGACGTTCACAATTGTAATTGGTCTATAGTTTCCTTTATGGATATTATCTTTATCAGTTTTCCTTTCTGTCAGTATTTCCGTAAGCTTCTTAAAAAAATAGTATTAGAAAAATTTGCCTCTTAATTGTAGTTTTATACTCATTTAAATCAGAATTATTTATTCCTTATTCTATTTGAAACACTTTGTCTGTGAAATTTATTGGGGCAGGACTCATTTGCAGGAGAGATAATGCTACATTAACTATCTGAACAATTTAAATATATGTTTTTATATCTTCTCATACAAGAATATTATATATTAATAATATATGTATGTGTGTGTGTGTGTGTATATATATATATATACAAAGACTGTCTGCTTGACAGAAATTTAGTAAAGCTTCTAAGCTTCTAAACTTTCTCCTAGGTCCATCTGTATTTACCTGTAAAATCTGGTTTTAGCAAAAAACTCTGCTAAATTGATTTAACAAGAACTCTGTCAAAAGACAACATTACAACAAGCTTAGTTTAAAGATCTCATTGGCTTCATTTGTGAGTAATGAATCAGGACCTCCTTCATTCTATGAAGTCACATGACAGAGTTCCCACTGGGCAATGGCAGGACAGTAGGTTTTGTAAGTTGGGAAAAGAAAACAGAAGAGAAAAAATCCAAATTGATTTGTTAAAGTCAAGTTATTTCAGATTACTATTCTCGTAAGAGTTAAAGCAGAGGGGACTTTCTTATTAAACTGAAACAGGTGAACTGAAGTCTCCTGTTTTAAGGAAAAAACTAGTCTATCTTGGGATTTACCTGTTTCTTTAAAATTTCCATTTCATTACGTGACGTTTAGCATGATGAAGTGATGTTTAGCAATTTGGTTTGTTTCAGTCTTCTGGGGAAGACTGCAGGAATCTAATCCAAAACAATGGACTCTCAGAAATTTTAACAACCCCAAATCTTGATATCTAATCATCCTCTCTATCTTATTGGATTTTGCATTCTCCATTATCCCCCCATAGAATATCCTATCTCCCTGGTGTGTCTTCAGCAAGAATCCTGTTACATTGATTCAACCAGAATCTTCTTACCATTGATGTTTCCTTTTATATAATTTGCCATCTACTGACTCCCCACCCAGCTTCTTAGCTATGAATTTGTACTTGCTTATCCCATATTGGAGTTAAATTCAATCCTTCTCCTCCATTGCAAGTCCCTTTTGCAGTTGTTTCTATACCTATCACTGTGATCCTGAATAAATTCTTCCTTACAGTGCTTTAACAAGTATTACTACATAGTTTTTGTTTTAAATATATATATATACACACACATCATATATACAAATATTTATAAGCTTCATACATACACATATATGTACAAAGTCCACCGTTTATTGCTGGCTTTTAAATATATTTTCAAAAGTGTTTTGAATATATATACTTGTGACTATTTAAAATTGTTAATATAGAACAAGTATTCATCAAAAGTCAGAAAATTAATACTTTTCAGGGCCAAAACATGATTAATAGATTTTTGATTCTGTTTTAAATGAATAGAAGGTTCAGAGTTCAAATACAAGTGTCAGAAGATTCTTTTTAAAAGTTACCTTTTTAAGTGTTATAATAAGTAACTGCTAATAACTTATACTCTTATTTTAGCTAGTAGCTGCATACGTTTCCCAGTCTATTGAACATATGTCTTTACTTCATCTTTTTCAAATGTTTGAGTGGAAATAGAAACTCCCTCAATTCTACCTGCTTAATTGTACTTAGAAAGAATGGTAGGGCAAAGGTGCACCAACAATTAAACTCCATGCATAAGCATCTAGTTATGAATACTTTTTGAACACTGTGTGACTCCTTTTTTTATATCTATAAAGATTACAAGTAGAGATATTCATTACAGATTTTCATTTCTCATTGGTACTCTTAAGAATCTGACTCTCTCTATTTTCTAATTGAGTGTTATCAAGTAGCAAGCTTACTAAAAATTCTCATGACATAGTTCAGTATACAAATACTTTCTAAGCATTAGTTGTATAAATGTATGTTATAATAACATACATAAGTCCCACTAAGTTCTTTGTTAATTCTCTTTCTTTAACTAAATGGGATTAAAAGTCTGCATGGAATGACTTGAAAAGTGTGTGAGTGAAGAAGTAGTCAGGAACAGAAAAATATGTGACTCTCTTAGCTTACTACTTTTGCAATGGACTGGGGAGAATCAGGAAGTTCTTGGAGAGAGATGCTTGCTTAAGGAAAAATTTTTTAACATGGGTTTTCTTATGTAACTCCATACATAACAGAAACAAGAGAGAACTTCTAATGACACAGGATGAGAGAGGACAATTTCAGTGTTGAAATCCTTGATCTAATGGAGGGGCATGTCATCTAGATCATAAATGAAAGATCTTAGACAAAAACAGGGACATTTCTTTATTGTAATATGAGTGAAATCTGAACATAGGTGGTCACATAAAGGGACATTGGTACACTTGAGAGTGGAAAGGGAGGTGCTCTATTCTGATTGTTGCCATTTTTTAAATGAAATATTGGGAAAAGTTTTCTGCTGAGTGTACAGGGTGAATAGAAGGGTGAATAGAATAGGAAGGTGCGACATGAGGTTATCTACTGACAATGATGTTATCTAAATTTCCTGTGACTTCTCTCATGATTATCTAATCCTCCCTTCCACTTGATTGACTTAGGTGCCAACATAAGTGAATTCTACTCTTACATACTTTTCCTTACTCATGTATTGGTTCTACAATAATTGTGCTTCTTTTCTCAGCTTGATTAGTTCTGCATTGTCTATTTTTATTCTGGTATTTTACATGTAAAAGCTCTTTGTGTTGATATTAGAGTTTCTAATCTTAAGAGTTTGTGTGTCTTTCAACTTCGGCAAATAATAATGTTTATCCCTTTTTTTTCTTTATTTCTTCTGAAGTTTTTACCATGTAGTTTTTTCCCTTTTACTAATTTTTAACATGGATAGCCCCACTGGAACTAGATGTAATACATCTAACAATTCTCCCTGGCTTCATATGCACTCTGTCTGAGATTGGTTTTCTTTTCCTCAGAGATTAAGTCTAAAGGCTAAATTCACAGAACTCTAGTCTTCATGCTTTGCCTATTGGTAGATTTAGTCTTTGATCTTTAAAATGTATTTAGAATAAAGTTCTCAAATCACTTTAATTACTGGCATGTTTTATTCTTATTCAGGGTATCTTAAGCTTTTGAATAGTTTATTTCACTTCAGACTGACCTCAGGAACTTTGCTTTTCAGAGACAGTCAGCCTTGATAAATTCCTTCCTCATTCCAGTCTCCTCAGCAGATACTCCATTCTAGAAAAATGGAGAAATATATTGTTAAATCTTCAAGTGTCCGCCTTGGAATTGATACCCTATTGTAAAAGAGGAAATCTTCAGTGGGCACACAAGGTCTATGCTTCTGTACCCCAGAGCTACTGACCAACTCAGCTTTCTTTTTCTGTATTATTTTTCTTTTCCTGTTTAACTTTCTCTTTGTAGTAGTGCCTTTATTATTGAAGAAAAAGGTTGCTTCAGGATTAATCAGTCTCTTTCTCAACAAGTACCTAAAAGAAAAAAAATATTGCTTTGTTTTCTTTTATTGGTGTGTCAGGATTACAATGTGTATTGTATTCAGGTTGGTTTCTCTCAGAAGACCATAAATGGAGATTTACTTGCAGGAATTTTATCCATCAGTACTCTCAGAATCAACAACACTAAGGGAATAAAAAAGTAAGGCTGGGTAGCAGGTTAAACTGAACTATAACAGAGATCTCAGCCAATCTTAACAGGGGCACTGGAGCTGCAATGACTCTTCAAAATTGTACTGAATTGGAATGAGGGTTCTAGGCATTTATATTGCCAACTCAACCGGTCACTTGACATGAGTTACTCCAAGTAAATGGTAATGATATTGAGCAAGCAGCTCTCCTCAGCCCATGGCAAGTGCTAGGAGTGACTTAGCTGGGAGCTATTGTTTGCCCACACTTTCAGTAAATAGGAGAATGAATGCTGCAGGCCAGAGTGTAGAAGAGGAAGTGAGGAAACAGAACATTAAGACATTCATTACAGTTTGGAGAGATTTTTTGGTCTTACAGCGTTATTTGGTGTCTCTCCTTACGATGCCTAAATCCTTTGTCTGTGTCTTTAAAATGGATGATATATGAGAAAATTTTCATCGTGTTTTCCTGTCACGATTCTTATGACTGACGAAAAACATGCAAATGTAAATATTATGTGACCTATTTTGAATTTTTAAAAATTGTGTTAATAAAAGAACAGTATATTGGTTCTGATTTATATTTTTAAAGTATAAATTTATATAAAATTTCTGATGTTATTGTTTGACAATATATTTTGAAAGTCATAAAATATCTATTTTGAGTTCATCAACATCTTGAAGTTCATTGTATCTTAGGACTCCATACTGTGGAAATTAGTAATTTCTGAAGTTATATCCCAAAATTGCAATTTAGAAACAATAAGAGATTAGTCAAATAAATTATGAGTCTCAATATATTGGAATAATATACAAGTCCTTAAAATGAGTGAAAATACAGGTTATACAAATATACAGAAAGTTTACAATTGCATTATCTATATATTTACATGTATAAACATGCTTATTGTCTGTAATTGAATTATAGATTATCTTATTTTTAGACCTTTTTGTAGTTAACAGTTTTCTCTTATTATTGTGTATGATCGAATAATTTTTGAAAAAAAAATTTTAAAAAACTCTGTGCACCATCTTTATACAATACGTAACCATTGGCAGTGAATGTTTTCTCTTCTACACCAAATTTAGATCAATACCCCAATAAAGCTCCAGTTAATTTAATGGGGGAGGGGGCATAATTAAACCTTCTTTTAGACACAACTAAAGGAAACAAACAAAATTTTAAAATAAATCAGGAATTAGACACTATAAAGTCAAAAGTAAATTTTGGTAATTCCATCAATAAGTTTTAAAAATTATATCAATAAATATAATATTGATAATATTGTCCTAGTGCATACATAAAATAAAATGGGAGTATATATACATATATAAATATTTGTATATATATTTATCTATTAAACAAATAAGCAGTGGTCATTCAATCAGCCAAATAATATTGTATTGTGATATGCGCATCAGAAAGTATAAAATGAACAAAAGTTTTACTAATTAAATTTGGTTATTGCTAAAAACAGTCTCGTAATCTAAGCAGATAATTTAAAAGTGCTAAATAATAATTTATTAGATGAAGAGAAGTTGCCCAAGTATTGAGTATATATGTTAAACATGAACCCTGTTTATCGTAGAAAGCTAGTAGGAGGGAAAAAAGTATTGTTTCTATGTATTTTAAGACCAAGAATGTACATTTACATTTATTTTTCAGGCAAAACAGCATGAGCTTCATGAGGATGACAAGTTGTATTGATCCTAGTGTTTTCCCGCTAGAAATTTGGAGAATTTTGTAAGTTAGGAAACGAAAGCCTTTTTAGATGTATACCTGTCTCAGCAGTAAATATTTGACTTTAAGTTTATACAAAGTGAAGAATCTGAGAATCTGAGTCATTTTGAACGAAAAGATAGTTACATGCAAACACAAATGGAACTATAAACCTGAAGGCCATCATGGCATAAAACATGTTGATAGAAAATAGGATCTTAGAATATGGATTTAACCTCTATTATGATGTTTGTGATGAGCAGTGGTCTTTTCACAGTTACTCTTTTAATATTATTCAGAAAAAAATTGTACTAATGCAAATATGTGAAAAAATATGTGAAAAATTAAAGATGATTTTGTTAGACTAGAGACATTTAGATGACCTTATTTTCTTAAGTACTGCTTTTTTTTATCTTACAATTTTAACTTTAAACTTAAGAAAACTGAAACTGCTTAAATTTCATCACTGACTTAGAATCATTGGATGGCACTAAAGTTTAAATCAGATTCAGAAAAGGTATTTTTTTTTCTTGAAGTGTACCTTAAAGACATTTTAGAGGGAGTCATGGGAGTAATATCTATCATTATCACTCAAACAGTGTTTCAGGATGGAGGCAAATGAGCACAAATTAATCCCTAAGGCAAGAGTAAGCTCTGTGACTTCTCTGGCCCTGAGAAGCAAAGGAGCCATGGATCAATTCACTAACTATGGTGCAAAGTCTCCTAGACTCTCAAGAAATGCTACAGATTGCTTTAACTTTGTTTTTAAAAGGCAAGGTTTGCATCATTCTCAAATATCTGGAGATTACAACTGTAACAATCATGTAATTTTTTGTTTTCTGGGTCATTCTTTCTGTGGCTATTCTAAAGTTTTGATAGCTCCCTTGTTTCCATCCCTGTAAGGACTTTCAGGTTGTATACAGTGTGGGGAATATAGACTGTACACATACATTGCAAAAGCAAATGAAAAGATAAGAGTATAGAGAGCTTGCATAAAATGAATCCTAGAAAGATGCAGATTGGTAACAGTGTGCTTTTATCGGCTTACTCTTCCACATAAACATCAGAAATAAGCGGAGGGAGTAAATCAACTGGTCACACTAAGTATGAATACATTTTAATACCTTAACATATAGAGAAACTAGAAGATGACACAAGGCAAGAAAGGAGAATATTTACAGTTGGTGAGTGGTGACGTATATTAACAAATATAACTCACAAAATATATTTAAAAAACATATAGAAAGGTGATCTAGTAATGTGCAAAGCTCTGATCATTTGGAACTCTCCCTTCTCCTCCAAATACAGAGCAAAGATATAAATGCTCTTGGGGCACCACTTGTTCCCGTTAAAACAGAAACACAAAAAAGTGATGTTTCTGTAAACCAGAAATCAAACAAATGTTCAAAGTAAAAAGAGGTTGATCTTGGTAGCAACCTGGATTCTGGTTGAGGAATGAGTAAAGTGATAGGAATTTCAAGTCTGTAGAGTAACTGTGGGCAGTATCACTAGCCTAAGTTGGGAACTAAAACCCGTCTCACTTTTAAAAATTGATATTGGGCAAGGCAATCCTATCTATACACTCTATCTGGTCCATAGTTTATGCTAAAATTTTACTGTTGGAGATTTAAAAGCACACGCAGTTTCATAGCCTGTATCATACTCAAATCACCAGCTAGATCAGTACGCTGCCCCAAAGTCAACATCGTGAAGGACGACTGAGATGTGAATATCTGAGTTGTGAATATAGAAAATATTTTTGATTAGAGATCCTGAGTATCTGAATGAAACAACCGCAAAACCAGCTGAAGAGAGGACTAAATGGAGATGGGGGGTGGTGGGAGGAAAGGAGAGAGAGAGAGAACAAGGGTGTTCTGACAAACTGGAAACCAAGTACATGAAGAAGAAAACCCTGTGTATTGCCAGAAATGGCTAGCCCTCCTGTAAGTGCTTACTTTCCTTTCCAAGGTTGAGTCCCCATGACTGTGAGTTGAAAGCAGTGACTGAACCAGGGTCCCCCTTCCCAGGTTCCTGTTCATCTATTTGTGACCATATGACTTGTTTTCCCAATCGCATTGTGAAGATAAAGCTTCACAAATTAAAGATTCTAAGTTGTGGATCTACTTTTCCCACATGTCTCTTTCCCCTTCTGTCTTCTGGATATAGACAATGATAAGTGAGGCTTTTATATTAGGAGCTAGTACTTAGGACGGAAAGAAGTCAAGTCATCTACGGACAAAGCAGCCATTTTGTACTGTTACGTGAACAAAAAGGTGCTTCTGAAATGTTATAAATGAAGGTATATTTACTAAAACATCTAGTATTACTCTAAAATATAATAATAACTTATAGCTCAAGAAACTCAGAAAGGAGATTCATTTCCTGTAGATAAATAAATACAATAAGTATGTTAAATTACCTCAGACATAAAAATATGATAGTATCCACATAACTTTCATTAAATTATCAAAGTATATAAGAGAAAACTGAAAGGTGAAGTAAATTATAAACAACTATTTAACATACGTAAGATAAAATACGTAATGATTGAAGTAAAAACAAACTAGGTGTTACACACTATAGACTGTATAGATTCTTAGGACATTTTAATCAATTAGAATTTAGAACTAATAACTCCATGAGAACTTCACAGAATCAGGAAGATGAAAAATATAAAAAAGCTGTTAAAAAGCATGTGTCCAATACTAAGAGCCATCTCTATGTTCTTAATTATTATTTCAAATGTAATTTTAAAATGGTGGAAAAAATTGTGCTAAAAAAAGACAATTTGTTCTAATTTAAAAAAAGACATGCATCTTTATCTTAAAAGTTGACACAAATTTTTGAATAGGATAAATAAAAATATATCCACCCCAAACAAAACCTAATGAAACTGAAAATATCAGCTATAAAGAGAAAATCTCAAAGCATAGCTACAAAAGAAAGGTAGTGAGATCAAGGTACTTCCTCTCAGCAATACAAGAAAGGAAATAAGATGGAATGAAGACTTCAAGAAGCTAAATAAAAGTGACTATCTTTTTACAAGTCTATCATAGGCTAAACTCTTATTCAAGATTGTCAGTGAAGTGAGACTATTCCAGTAATATGGAGACCATATATTAATAACATTGAATTTCCTTTAAAGAATTGTAAACAAAAATCATAAAATAATAATAAAAATGCCCACTATAAATATTACTGAAATATCCCGGGTTACCTGTTCAAATATTGTCTATAATCACTATAGCTAATCATTGTGATTTAAAAAGTGAAAATAAGATTCTTGCCCACAATATCAAAGTTGATTGAAACCAGGTGTCTAATTGTTAGTTATATATTTTAAATTTATTTTTGTTTTTAAAAGAAGCCTAGAAATATGAATCATTGCATTGCAGTGAGATTTCTGTGCCAATTA
This sequence comes from Colobus angolensis palliatus, assembly GCF_000951035.1. Lineage (NCBI taxonomy): Eukaryota > Metazoa > Chordata > Mammalia > Primates > Cercopithecidae > Colobus > Colobus angolensis. Next base: position 1,791,297 of record NW_012113919.1, read on the forward strand.
AATTGATGAAAATAATTTAAAGTCATAGTAAAATTAGATATCAGTACATTATAGTAAACATCTAAAAGAATGCTGACAGAGCTAAAACTTGAGACAATTTTACTTTTTTTCTAAAAGTAAGTTTTTCACCTGAAAATAATTTGGCAAGATATAGCAAGATTCTGACAATCAACATACATATTTGGTTCAATAATTTCATTTTATTAGTCTAAAATTTAAAGACACATTCTATGGCTGGAAATATATTAATTATGCATACATTCATTTCTGCCTCCCATTTCTATCAATTTTCAAATTTAGGCATATTTGTGTGTATATAACTGTATCACTGTAATATAATATACTAATCAGCTATTAACATAAGAAAGTTTTACACATGATGTAGATGTATATATTTACATAAAGTGGAAATATGCATTACTTTTTTAGTATTTTATAAAATATTTATATTGATACCCCAATTATTTTTAAAATCTAACTCTAAAATTAAGAGAGTAATATTTTTCAAAATAATTGGGAAGTTGCGGTTTGAACATATGACATTCAAATACTGTTTAAGAATCAAAATTATTTCTGAGAGATAAAGAAATTGTTATATAATAAATATAAAAACAAAGGTGCTTAATTTGAACCAATACCCTTCTTTCTAACTATTACAACCAGTCAAATATATATGCCATGAGATAAATATAATTCATTGAAATTGACTGGAGGATACAATTGGCCCTGAGAATTCTTGGGTTCTGCATTCATGGATTCAATCACCCACAAAATCAAAAATATTTGGGAAAAAAATTCTGCAAATTCCCAAAAGTAAATCTTTAATTTGCCCATGTGGAGCACTACATTTAATTCATATAAATGAAGCTCTGTGTAGGCATAATATTAGGTATTGTAAGTCATCTAAAGATGATTTGAAGTATGTGGGAGGATGTACAAGTTTATATGCAAATACTATGCCACTTTATATAGGTGACTTGAGTATTTTTGGATTTTAATATCCAGAATATCCTGGAATCAAATCCTCATAAATACCAAGGAATTACTATAAAAGTATCTCTGGCTTTTTTGTTGTTGTTGTTGTTAGTACATTTTGTGTCTAAAAGTCAATATATCTTTTATTGATATGGAAAAAAAAAGTCACATACAATAGATTTTTACTGTATTTACCTTTAGCCCAGGCAGTGATGACTAGAACTATTATTAGATCATCAGCTTGTAGTCATCTCTGCTTATGAGTCTTAGGCCAGTGTTTGTAAAATACACCATGCTACTACTCGTAAAACTATCAGTTTCTTAAATGAATAGGCATCACACCTTTGAAAACAGGTTGAGAAGCTAATGAACTCCGTTGCAAGTACAAGCAAAGCACTTGTACCAGAATTACACAAATCAATAAATATTTAACATGTTGCTTGAACACTCAATTGCTTTTAATTTGAAAATATTACTTGTAAGGAGCAATTTCTTATAAAATTTTCAAAAATGCTTGCTGCTATTTGTAAGCTTTTATACATGTGTGTTTCAACACATAAATATTTTAACTCAATGCTATTTTAGCAAAATATCAATTTCTACCCTAGTTTAATGTCATATTGATATATAACATATATAAAATGTTTTATTAATTTATTCCTTCCTTTCCCATTCAAGACTGTACCTTCTTGCTTCTCTGTTTTCTCTCTGTTCAGAAACATACCTACAGCTATATTATAAAATTTTTGTTGAGTAAAGTTGTAATAGACACTACTGATTTTAAGGGGTTTCCTCATCAACAGAGCACATCCAATCAAATAGCTGTTCTGTGATTACAAAGATGTAGGTGTCCTTAAAGAAATTTTTGCATGTTCAAAACCTATCTCTGCCAAACACTGCAATATGTAAAACTGCTTTAAACTGCTTCAAAGTTAACTATTTATTTAGTAAAAAAAAATTCTAAATAATCATTGTGTTCACATTTCCATCTTTTATATTTAAATATTAAAAATGTTTGTTAAATCTATACAGCTATGAGAATTCGTTTATTCCTTATTTTTAATTACTATCCTAAGGTTATATTTTTTACACAATGAAAAAAACTTAACAGTAATTTAATATTCATCCCTAGTGCTAAATCTTGGAATGTATGGGGGTTAATGGATCTGTTCTTTTACTTGCTAAATAAAATGTGTCCCCTTAGATGATGGTTACCATTTCTTAATTAAGAATCCACTAAAATGCCATCCAAATGTACATAATTTATTCCCTTTATATTATTGGACTGGGAATTTTGCCAATGAATAAAACATCTTATTCTGAGGCAAAATGGAAACTAGTATTTTAAAGCTTGATGAGAAATATCATTTCTTGAACTTGTTTTAATAATAAATTTATAATATAATGAAGAGCAAATCAGGGTAATACCTAATCTGACATTCAGTAAGGGCACTAGCTGAAATCTAAAATGATTACTTCTCAAGGAAAGGTAAAAAAAGAAAAAAACCTTTTGTGATGGAGAAACTGTATGGATATGAGCCTATATATGTATATATGTGTGTGTATACTGTGATTGTTGTTATTTGTTTCTTATATGAAATGATTGTTGTTGCTCCTAGCCATCCTTGTCATAATGGAAGGCAAATATATTAGCTTAGTGTTTTTAAATGACAAAAGATTTCAAGCACTTCATAAGAGAATAGCTTTTGAATGAAACAGTAAGTAGTAGATGGAATTACTCTATAAGAGTTAATATAACAAAAAAAGACTCATGTTTGTTTATTTCATATTTTTTCAGAAAGAGATAAAGATTCTAGAAAATACTTTATTGTAAGAAAAATTTCAGAAAGTTTCAGTAAATGTCGCTATCTGAGCTACTTAGTGGACATAGAGTATGTCTTAACCATGCCTAATTTCTGAATTGTGATTCTCTAAATCTTTTAAACCACTCTTTTATTTTATTTCTATGAACATCAATGGACTACACTGGTTGATATTTCAAAGAGTAATGGTAATTTAAAAGTAGGCAAGCTGTTGCAATAAAATCGCATTTAAATATTTGTTTTTATTCTTGGTAAGCTGTTTAATCTGAGTGTTCAATTGTCCCTTAAAATAAATCTTTATCCAGTCAAAGAGTTAAGATTTACAATGAATTTGCTGTATATCTTTACTCATCATATGTCCAGTAAATAGAGGTGACTGAAATATACAATTATCAACAGTATATCCAACATATGTAGCAAGTCAGGATGGAGACAATCACATTGAAAATTCATCTGAAGACTTTTCATTGGTGACTTTTACTTATAATTAAGATAGAGGTACTGTCTTCGGAAGGTAATTTTAAATACTGCAACATTTAGGACCAATATGAAGATAAGGAAATGTTTTCTTTAAACTATCTCATTAGCTTAGGCACCTTGTCCATGTTAGTTACCTACCCAGAAATTATTTGATTAAAATTTTAGCACCCACATCATAGTTAAAATATCTATTTATTTGATCCCATATTTCACAAATAATCCACAAGTGATTTATGCATAAATAGTTTTAACTTCTTACTACCTTGACACTTTTTTCATATCTATGTGTGTTTTCCATTGTTTTGCTGCTGAGTGATCATCAACAGTGAAAGAATATAATTTTCAATGTATTGTTTCTTAAATTGTAATGTAGACATTTTTCAGAATCTATAAGATTATATGTCTAATAAATGTTGTCTAAAGTTTGTTAGATGTAGGAAAAATTTATGGGAATTATTTTACCTAGCTGAGTCAATTTTGTACTTGCAAACTCTCACAAAATTTCAGATTGTGTTGAATGTATTCATGTTTAATAATTAATACAATGGATTACTAATTATTAATTAGAAAAACTAATGGGACAAATACAAAAGGACAAAGTGAATGTATTGCAGTTGAAATGTATTTGCAGTTGAAAATGCAACAGTGACCATACTTTTGAGTCCTAGGAGTCTAAGACACTGTCTTATATTAGCAGTGTCTTAGAAAATTGAATTCACAGCAATAAAATATTTCTTATCCCCATTTAGATTAATTCTGTAATTCTAATTATATGTGAGCAAAAAGAAAAATTATGGAATATAAAATAGAAATGTGATTTCTTTGTAGTGTAGAAGAGGTTGTATTGGGGAAACCTAGCCCCAATATTTCAATGTACGTTCTTTCTATTTTCCATAAGTGTCAGCTGGCTGATAAATAAAGAGAAAGAGTACAAAGAGAGGAATATTACAGCTGGGCCTCCAGGGGTGACATCACATATCGGTAGGACCATGATGCCCACCTGAGCTGCAAAACCAGCATGTTTATATTAAGGACTTCAAAAGGGGAGGGGGTGGATGAACGGGGAGTAGGTAACAAAGATCACATGCTTCAAAGAGCAAAAAGGAGAAAAAAGATCACATGTTTCTGAGGTCAATAGAGATCACAAGGCAAAGGGCAAAGCAAAGATCACAAGGCAAAGGGCAAAATCAAAAACTCCTAATAAGGGTCTGTGTTCAGTTGTGCATGTATTATCTTGATAAACACCTTAAATGATAGAAAATAGGGTTTGAGAGCAGAGAGCTGGTCTGACCTCAAATTTACCAGGGTGGAGTTCCCAATCCTAGCAAGCGTGAGGGTACTGTAGGAGAACAGGGTGTATTTCAGTCCTTATCTCAACCACATAAGACAGACACTCTCAGAGCAGCCGTTATAGACCTCCCCCCAGGAATGCAATTCCTTTTCCAGGGTCTGAATTATTAATATTCCTTACTAGGAAAAGAATTTAGTGATATCTTCTCTACTTGCATGTCCGTTAATAGGCTTTCTGCAAGAAGAAAACTATGGCTCTATTCTGCTTGACCCTGCAGACAGTCAGATCTTATGGTTGTCTTCCCTTGTTTCCTGAAAATCGCTGTTATTCTGTCCTTGTTCAAGGTGCACTGATTTCATATTGTTCAAACACACAGGTTTTACAATCAATTTTTACAGTTAAAACAATTGTCACAGTGGCCGTGAGGTGATGTATATCCTCAGCTTACAAAGATAATAGGATTAAGAGATTAAAGAAAGACAGGTGTAAGAAATTATGAAAGTATTATTTGGGAACTGTTAAATGTCTGTGAAATCTTCACAATTTATGTTTCTCTGTCACAGCTGCAACTGGTCCTTCTGTTTGGGGTCCCTAACTTCCCGCAGCAAGGTTATATGACTGAAGATTACCAGAAACTGAAAAGCTAGTGTCCCAATATTCCTGAGATAGTATTTTTTCACAACACACTGATTAGATTATAAAATACAAATATTGTTTATTTTTTCTATTGAAATTTGTTCCTTTCTATCCTAAAGTTAACACTTCAATTATTTTAAAATTAGGATGTAAAAACAGTCTTATGAAGCCAGTTAAATTATACTGAACATAGTGGCTACAAAGTAGTATTTTATAAAAAAGAAAATGTCATGTTTGAATGAGAGCAAACTTCCTTTTAAACAAATTGCCTTCCATTTTAGATTTTTTTTTCTAAAATTCTGTATATAGTAACTCCAAATATATATTTAAATTAAAAATTTCTTGTAACTGTATTTATGTGTGTTAGGAGGAAAACGTTATTACCAATCCTGATGCTTTCTTCCATGCAGAGCAGCATCCATCAAGGTAACACTTAGGTCTCTTTTTCACCTTCACCTGCGTCTCTGGCAGAAGAAATTAACTGCCTTAATGGAGTATTTGGAAGAGCAAGTCTCTTGCTAAACCTATGCAACTAGATCTAGGTTTAAACCTAAGCCTTATGTTTATCTGCAGTCAGGCTACTCTCTGGGACACATGTTTTTCTTTCTTGGTCTACATTGTAGCTTTTACATAGACAGGCTCTACCCAGAAAGAGGTAAAGGTCTAGCATAGCCCTGATCAAGTGGATGAGTCTATCCAATTACAGAGTGTGGTATCAAAGCCCTGTTGCCAAACACCCAAGCTAATATTTTCTAATATCAACTACAGCAACTATACAGTTATTTACCTATCTGCTTTTGTTTATTCCTCCATTTGATTCAGGAATTGCAGGGGGACTGGTATTAATTGGGGGGATGGCATCTGAAAATGATCTAAATATGTAACTTTAGTATATGTCATAATACTGATTTAATTAAGCATTGCAGTAGCTAGCACTTACTCAGCAGGCTAGTTTAGGTAGAAACACATGGAATTCAATAACTTTTTAAAAAGATCTATAAACCAGTTAGAAATGTGTATAACATAAATAGATGTTTAGAATTACAAAATTGATCACAATCACTTCAGTCTCATCTCTTTCCATATCTCCTCTTTGATTTCCTTGTGTTTTTACTTCATTTTCTCAGGCCAGTTTTCTTTACATAACTGAAGCTATGGTTGCAAACAAATATGTGCTTCTGTTTCTAAGACTGTCCTAGAGGGAAAAAAAAACAGAGGTTTCCCTGATCTGCTATTCATAGAAAAAAAAACAAACATAGAAGCAAAATATATAAAAATGGTTTCTTATTGCTATGGCTTAAGAATTACATATTTATTCCTTGAACAATCTCTGTGAGCAGGAATGGCAAACAGAATTGATATGGCCTGAGTCATATGTAACACAACCCCGTGACTAAGGATTTAGTCTTTTACTAGAGAAAAATGAGAAAAATAATATAGAATAGGTGTAGGTCATGACTTAATATGCCGAAAGACAAAAACAAAGCAGTTTGAGTTGTTCCTAGAGAAAGTGTATCTGATAATGACAGTGTACAATTCAGAAATGAATGCAGTAAACCTCTGAACACTAAAGAGTACATGCAGGGATATATAGGATATATAAGGTAAATATTTATATCAATGTTATGACACTTACTTGGTATCTCTTTTTCCCTCTGTTAATGAAATTAAAGTAACACTAGAGAAACACTATATGCAAAAAATGGTAAATGGCAAAATGAGCTACATAGCCATGTCAAATCATAGCTATTTAAGGTACTCAGATTTTTTTCTGGTAACACAAAATAAGCTCTGGGACAGATGCATCTTGTAGGGATGCAGTCCCTATGGGTAAGTGTATTAGTTTCTTTTTGTATTAATGAGCATGATAAATTTGTTTCTCTAATTATGTGTGACTGTGTAAGAATCAAATAGCTTCAGCAAATTATAAAATTTAATAAAAGTATTTTATATTTTCTATTCTCATTACTCTAAGAAAAGCAAAGCCTGTGTGAAAATGCACATGATTCTTCCAACAGGGTAGCACCATTATTTATAACCATATTATTTGTAACCTTGGGCTCAGGAATTACAAAGTTTGTAGGTTGTGTTGGATCAAGAATAGCAATGAAAGATTTTTGGATATGATAATAATTCCTGCTATAGTTCACTTTCATATTAAGATGGTTAAGTAATTTAATATATGCTAATTTTATTTTCGCATTTTGAAATGTTTACATCAGCAATGTTTTGGGGATACTACAGAAAAAAATTCATTTAGACTAGTTTCATTTAAAATAAATATTATTTGAACAAAATTTAAAATTCAGTTTTGCTCTCTAGTTTGAAAAATAATAAAATAAATAAGACTTTTCAACTAGAATTGCAACAAGTATGCTTAAAATACACCAGAAAAGTTACATTTAGAAATACCAGATTATATGTACGTGTTTTATTACTATATAAGTCATGCATTCCTTTGTGAAGCTCTATTTGGCAAAATATTACTAGCAAATTCTTGGGAATGTACACTTTTAAATTAAATAGCAAAATATGTTAATGTAACACACAAATATAATTCTTACGTATTTAGATGGTGCTGTGTTCCAATTAGACTGAATGAGCTAAAATTGCTAATTTGTCATTTTAATTTTCTTTAACATGCTAATACCTTATAAAATGTAAAAAATACTCTCCCTTTTTTATTTTGAGGCTAGATTTGGGAAAAGAATAAATATTATCCTCAATTATCACAATCATAAATTTATAATCAATTTATAACTAAATATGCCATATGATTACGGAGGTCCTGGTCCAGCCTGCCACAGAACAGATCTCTCAGAAGAGTTAAAGAAGAGAGACGAAAGAAATATCTCAAAGAAGGATTGCAACAAGTTTTCTAGCCTAAATGTTGTCCTGTCTTTTATATCAGAACCTGATTTTCAACCACCTCTAAAAATGTACTATCATTTTACATCTTTGGAAACTAAGACATGGCCAAATTAAATAACATTTTCCAGTGAGTGGTAAATTTATAACACAAAACTAGGGTTATCTCGTTCTCAAATGAATGAAGGCTATTTCTTTTTTTCTTCTTCTTTTTCTTTTTTTTTTTTTGAGACGGAGTTTTGCTCTTGTTACCTGGGCTGGAGTACAATGGCGCCATCTCAGCTCACCGCAATCTCCGCTTCTGGAGTTCAAGTGATTTTCCTGTCTCAACCTCCTGAGGAGCTGGGATTACAGGCATGTGCCACCACACCCGGCTAATTTTGTATTTTTAGTAGAGATGGGGTTTCTCCATGTTGGTCAGGCTGGTCTCAAACTCACAACCTCAGGTGATCCACCTGCCTCAGCCTCCCAAAATGAATGAAGGCTATTTCTATAGTGTGATATCAGTAGGTCTAGTTATGTATGGCATAAAACATTACCGGACATGGTAAGACAGTATAATCAATTTTGGGGAGAAACAGAAACGTAAGAATATGGAAAAGGCAAGTGAGAAATAGAAACATCAGAATTTGGAAAAGGCAACAGGTAAGTCTGTTAGCCTCTAGTTACTTGTAGAGAAGAAACAAGATGAAAGGTAGGAAGGGCTCAGCAACAGAATTCAGATATAGAAGAATAGAAAGAACAGAACAATAACTCCCAAATCAGTAATATTTCTAATTCATACTGTGCTAGTCTTTCTTCTTCTATTTTTAATAAATGAATCACTGCATATTAGAAATACATAAAATTACATATTAAATATCTACCATGTTATTCTGTATTGAGACAGTAGATGAGTGAATATCAATTCTATGTAAAGATTTACATTGTCAGTAAGCTAGCAAGTTTACAAAGGACATTAGCTAAATCATTTCTAGTCATTGTGATGATTTGTGTTCTGCATTTTTTGCCAAAATAAATTTTCTTCATTTCATAATTGGCAACTCATTACACAAATTCAAATGTAAGTTTCAAATATACCATCTTATTACAGCTATCAAACTTCAAACTTTATTCAGTTTATGCACTAAAAAAAAATCCTGATAGGATTTTGTTTTGTTTAGGAATTTGTGGAAAGGACCACCAAGCAGCGAAATACATTAGTGCTTTAATTTTTATAAAAAGGCTAAGAAAGGATGGTGGATTATCTGTGTGATTATCAATACATTTAGCAATATTATAGAGTAGTTCAGAATGATCCTGAGAATTCAAAATGTAAAAGATATTAAAAGTAATACTAGACAATTCATGTCAAGATTTACTCAGAAATTATTATAACTTTTACATATTGGGATATACTGTCATGTGTACAATTTTACATTAATTGAATATAATTTCTATGGGGAAACTATGAAAGGCAGTCCATAAGAAAATAATACATTTTATACTTTAATGATAACTGATTTCCTAAAGATCTATAGTAGAATTCAATTGGACTTAGTGGGTTCAATTTTATTTGAGTAGTTTTGAAAAGTTTATTATATTCCAGGAAGAATTCCAAGTCCTATGGGCACTAAGTCAGAGAAGAAACTCTGATCTTAAGAAATTCAAGAGTTAAGCAGTTAAAATTATTTAAATTTGTAAATAAGTATATAAAATGTGCATATATATATTCTATCAGAATTTTCTTTCACTGTAAAATAAAAGAAGAAAGCAAATTTGTTTGCTATCTCTTACACATTTTTGCATCTGGCAATTAATTCTGTAAGTGAGTCAATTGTGTGTTCATTAAATTCTAAAAGGAGAAGGACAGAAAAAGGGAGATGAGAAAGGGTGGGAGGAAAAGGGGACAGAGAGATGGCAGGGTAAAGGGAAAAGGGAGAGGAGAAACTAAATATGTGATTCTGTAACATCTATGTATTTCTGGATATGAGAATCATGGGTAATGTAAAATCAGTTTCTTTTTTTTGTTGTTAAACTATAAATATGTAGGTTAGTCTTAAATGTTGTGGATTTAAAAGAAAAGCACTTTATGCCCAGGAATTTAACTTCTTGTAAAGGTCAATCACTACTGTGAAAGCTGTCAGAATCAAAATGGAGTCACTACTGTCACAAAAAAAAAAAAAAAAAAAAATCCCAGCCGAATAGAGGTAGGGAAGGCCATGAAGAGAAAGTTCTCATACCTATATGCCCAATAACAAAACCTATCACAATGGCCTCTGCAAAAATCACAGCTTTGCACAAAGACCATCATGAACTTACACATAAAATTATTTGTAGGGAAAAGAAAGAGAGATCAGACTGTTACTGTGTCTATATAGAAAGAAGGAGACATAACAGACTCCATTTTGTTCTGTATTTGAAATGCTTTTAATCTGTGACCCTACCCCCAACCTTGTCCTTGGAAGAGACATGTGCTGTGGTGACTCAAGGTTTAACGGATTTTGGGCTGTGCCGGGTGTGCTTTGTTAAACAAGTGCCTGAAGGCAGCTTGCTTGTGAAAAGTCATCACCATTCTCTTAATCTCAAGTCCCCAGGGACACGTACACTGCCAAAGGTCGCAGGGACCTCTGCCTAGGAAAGCTAGGTATTGTCTAAGGTTTCTCCCCATGTGATAGCCTGAAATATGGCCTCGTGGGAAGGGAAAGACCTGCTCGTCACCCAGCATGACACCCGTGAAGGGTCTGTGCTGAGGAGGACTAGTGTAAGAGGAAAGAAGGCCTCATGGCAGTTGAGATAGAGAAAAGCTTCTGTCTCCTGCCTGTCCCTGGGCAATGGAACAGTTGTTCTGTTTACTGAGAAAGGAGAAAACCACCTTAGGGCTAAAGGTGGGACGTGCTAGCGGCAATGCTGCTCTTTATGCACTAAAAAGGTTTATGGAGATGTTTACATATGCATATCAAGGCACAGCACTTTTCCTTCAGCTTATTCATGTCACAGAGATCTTTATTCACATGTCTTACTGCTGACCTTCTCCCTACAATGATCCTATTATACTGCCACTTCACTTTTTCTAAGATGGTAAAGATAATGATCAATAAATACTGAGGAAACTCAGAGACCAGTGCCGGCAGAGGTCCTCTGAATGCTGAGCCCCGGTCCCCTGGACCCACTGTTTCTTTCTCTATACTTTGTCTCTGTGTCTCATTTCTTTTCTCAAGTCTCTTGTTCCACCTAAGGAGAAATGCCCACAGGTGTGGAGGGGCAGGCCACCCCTTCAATTCTTCTGCAAGGACATCTGCCCAACAACTTCCTGTTCAAACTGAGACTGGAATCATTCTTGTTATTTATCTTTGTAGCCACAGATAATTATGTCAAAAAAATTATGTAATCATCCTTGTTGTTTTCTTCAAAAACCTTTTTATTCTTTTACCTTTCTGAATATGCACACAAATTTACTGTGGCACACGTATTCTCATGTAAATGCTTTAGTCCCAAATAACTACCGTTTTCTTTTAGAGAGACTTTTTCTGTTATTTAGGTTGACACACCCCAGCTTCCCAAAAGTTATGTGGCATCAGGTAAATCCACTAACAGGAAAACATCAAACTCATACAGCTGTGTACCTAGTGGCATCCCCTGCATATTTGAAGATTCATTTTCTCATTTCTGATATGCATATGGTTACAGATTGCTTTTCACATAAATATGTGAAATGTTGTGTGACATGTGAACATTTTCCCATCTGGATGATTGTTCATAAAACTCATTTTCTATGATTTAATAAACCTAGGAGCCCACAGGCAAGAACAGCTTTAGCACTAGTATTTCAATGTTTGTAGGTGTTACAATCACTTATATGTTCCATAACACGTTCCTACTTTTATCAACTATTAATTTGTGCTTAAAAGGTAATAAACCTGGCAGTCTGACCCTTGGCTGTCATTAATGGCAACATAAATCAAAGGATTACATGCTTTAATATTTTTCAAACCCTTCTCTTCTACTTCTCCCCAAACCCCACCTCTCATAAACATTTACTGGTTTAGAAGAGCTGAATGTCTTGGAAAATACTGATTATGTAGTTTAGCAGAAGCTGTTGCTGGCACTGCATAAAATAATGCATAGATTATATGATTCAAATGTACCAAAACAAATGATATTTTTGGAATGAAATTAGAACTTTATTGCTTTCTCTGATCATTCTGGAAACCACTTTGTAATAAAAGATTATTGCTACATGCATGCATGTGCTATAGAATCTCTCCAAATGCAGACACCAGACTGGAAATTGTCCATCAGTACCTACTCAGAAATAAATAAATGAATAAATAAATAAATAAATAAATAAATAAATAAATAAGCTTTTCTGGAACATATTAACAAAAATATTTCACAGAGATAGCTTGAGAAAATAAATCTTTTCATTTTTATAAATAAGTGAAGAATCTACTCTCCCTATACCAGTATTCCGACTTTGAAAGGTATAGCATCCCAGGTTCCTCTAAATTTTACAATAATTTTTAGAATTATGTGGTTTAGAAACTTATCTCCTTGGCAAAATTAACAAGGGACTTTATTTAAACCACTAATATTCAATTACATTGTAATTGTAATTCTCTTATTTTACAGGATGTCTAATTTAACAAAATAAACACTCCTTAACAGGAAAACTGAACTACAAGGAAATCTATATTTATAAATAAGATGAACTCAGTGAAAACTACCAATATATCTTAATTCTAATAAAGATAAGTAATATGGAAGAGAATAGATTAAATAGTTATATATAGTATATGTTGACATTAATTGAAGTTCCCCTCTCTTGATTTGTATGTGTTTTTTTCTCATCAATTATATTACAAAGATTATCTAGATAAAATTCAAGAGATACACTTACCTTCCTGATTGTCAGACTCACTTGTTCATTATAAAGATAATATTAAAATGAAACTAGAACTCTGCTTTTCAATATGATGGCTGTTAGCCACATGTGACTAATGAGCAGTTGGAATATGGGTAGTCTGAAATGAGGTTGGAGTTCATGGGCTGCCAAGAAGGAAGAGTAAAATCTACATTGCAGTTATGACCCAGGAAGTGCTACGCTCTAGAAACAAGTGAATCAGCCATAGGCCATCCCTCACAAAGCCTTAGTCCCAGCCTTGGATACTCTCTGTTTAGATTAAGATAATGTGACTTTACGTAACTATCTAACAAAAGAAATAGTAAACCCCACTTGAAGGAAAAACAAATTGTTAGCAAGAAATTGACTTTGTTGCGTATGCAATGGCAGGTATTCCAATGAATAACAAATAATGAATAAACCAGCACCAAGTAGGACAAAAGATAAGACCAAATATCTGAAAATCAGTAGAAACAAAACTAACAATGTCAGTGTCAAAAGTAAACAGCGTAAACTTTAAAAGCTGTAATATATTTAAAAAGTTGATTATTTCTACTCATAATAAATCTAGAAAAAATAAATTTGTATTTTAAAAATGAAGAGTGTAATTAGTAAAATAAAGCACTAGCAATATGACACACTCAATAAAAACTTTATCAATATATTAGACAAAGGACAATCTAAGGTTAGTGAACTGGAAAATAGAACACTAGACAATACTCAGACTATTGATTACACATGCTTAAAAAAGGAGAGGGGACAGAAGAAAGAGGAAAAGAAGAAAGAAAGAACAGTATGAAGGGAGAAGGGGAGGGAGACAGCAAGGAAGAAAGAAAATTTCTTAAAAATGTAAGAGACATATGGTACAAAGTGAAAATGTGTAAAATACATCTCATTGGATGACCAAAGAGAGTAGATTTTTAAGGATTAGAATTAATATTGGAAGTTATACAAGCTCTATATATTCTCCACAATTATGAAAACTCAAAGCCACAAACTCAAAATTTTTTAATTATCCCTGATAGATAATATATATTTTTAAAACATACTTAAGTACGTTATAGTAAAGTGCATGCTATGGTCTGAATGTCTGTATCCCATTCAAATTCATGTTTTGAAGCCCAAACCCCAAAACAATAGTATTAAGGGATGGAATATTTAGCAGGATATTAGGTCATGAGGGTGGAACTTTTTGAATAAGATTAGTGACTTTATAAAAATAGGTGAAAGTGAGTTTATGTTTCCCTTCCATCATGTAAGAACACAACAAGAAGGCACCATGTGTGAAGCAGACAGATCCTTTACCAAACACTGTACCTGCAGTGCTGTGATCTTGGACTTTCCAGCCTCCAGAATTGTGAGCAATAAATATCTGTTGTTCTTAAGTTATTCTAAGATATTTTGTTATAGCAGTTTGAATATACTAAGACAGTACGAAAAAAAACACACACACACACACACACACAAAACAAAGTAAAACACCCAGAAGCAACCAATAAAATTTAAAACAATATAATGAAAATAGCCTGATGCACTAATATAATTATATTTAATACAATATTTTAAAGTACACAGAGAACATTTCTCAAAATTGATCATATGCTGGTCCATAAAGCAAGTCACAACAAATTTCAAGATGGTGTATAGGGCCATATATATTCTACTGCTTGAATCCTTTTTCTAAACTCATGTCACAGTTCTTTCTGCTTCACAGCTTAAGCTCCAATAATTTGTCCTTTCTGTCTTCTACATTGATATGATTTAGCTGTGTCCCCAGCCAAATCTCATCTTAAATTGTAGCTCCCATAATTCCCACATGTCCTGGGAGGGACCCAGTGGAAGGTAATTGAATCACAGGGATAAGTCTTTCCCTGCTGTTCTTGTGTTAGTGGATAAGTCTCATGAGATCTGATGGTTTTATAAAGAGGAGTTCCCCTGCACATACTCTCTCTTGCCTGCTGCCATGTAAGACATTCCTTTGCTTTTCTTTTATCTTCTGCCATGATTGTGAGACCTCCCAAGCCATGTGAAACTGTGAGTCCATTAAACCTCTTTTCTTTATAGATTATCCAGTCTCAGAGTATGTCTTTATGAGCAGCGTCAGGACAGATTAATACATACATGAAGTTCCCTTTGTATTAAAATGTCCTTTCCAGTTCCTCCTCTGGCCTAATTACTACCAGTCATATAAAAATAATCTCAGTTACAGCTTCTTTCAGAAAATATTTTTAATTATTCCTGAGACCTCATCCAAACAAAATTAGGTACCTCACAGTTTTGTATCCCCAAAGCCTAGGGTCTTCATGTATTTTTTGAATTACCTTAACTTTTCATTCAAATTAACTTATTCTTGCTAGAATGTAAGTTTCTAAAGAGATACAGTCAAATTTGTGTATATTTAGTGAATGCATTAGTTAATCAGTATTCAAAGGATGTCTATTTTCTATTGAATTCTAACACTGTATGAATTTTGGCATTGCACAAATGAATTCTAAGAATCTTGTGCTTCCTTACTAGAGATAATCATGTAACAGCTAAACTAATTAAATCAATATGCTCTGCTATGACAAAAGATCTGACTTTTCTACACCAGAAACTCACTGCCATGGAATTCTGACTATGTCAATGGAGAAACAAGTAATGATGCATCTACCTGTATTTCTTCTCAATAACTTTGAGTAATCCTAGAAAAGAAAAGATAGTATTCATTATTATTATGTGCATACTTTCTTTTTGCTATAAAATGAGGTCTTCAAAATAAGGTTAGTGTTAATGATACAATGAGAATTCAAAGAACAGGTGTTTTCAGGAATCAATAGATACCTAGAGTTGTTTTGTTTGTTGTAATTTTCCATAATTCTTATCTTATTTGTGCTTGTTTACAATTTTATTATTTCCAAAGTTTCACCACAAATCATTTTTAATTTAACCACTTTTTATGTCTTTGTTGATATGTAATTCTTTGGAACTAATTAGCTGTAAAAATCCCTGATTCCTAATTGCAAACTCTATAGTAACATATCTTCTTACATTTTGATGTTTCCATAAATATGTAGTAAATACATTTCAAGGACTTGTATTCAACCACTAAAGTCATTTCATAATGCCAAGATGACAAAACAAACAAACAAATAACACATGTGTTGTGCCTTATATATATTTAGAAGGGGTTACTATACTTAAAAAGTTACTCTTTAATACATTGCCCTTTATCACCAGAAGGAGGAAAATTGTTCATATGGATACAATTTACCTCTCAAAGTAAGGATAGAATAATTATCAGATATTTAATTCTGAAAGAAAAATATTGATCTTCAAAACAAACAAAAAAACTATAGAAACTACACTGAAAAGACAGTTCACTAAAAACAAAGTAGGCAGTTTGAGAAATCTGAAAATCCAACAAATACAGGAAAGGATGATCATACTCTTGAGTAACTAGAGAAATACTCAATTAAAATTTATATACTATTTTATAAGAGCTTGTCAAAGTTTATAAAAGTAGATAATATCTATAATTGGTGAAATTACAGTATAATGGAAAGCTTTATGTACCAAGAATAGTATAAAGTGGTATAAGCATTATGACCAGAAATTTAAAAGAACTTAATAAAACTAAATATTTTATACCCTGTCCTTCTTTAGCTACATTTCTAGGAATATACTCAGATATTTCTTTATATATGTCTAAAAAGGAAACACATGGATATGTTAGGGATTGTAGTCAAGATTTAGAGGCAACTTTATGTGTCCATTATTCTGCCAATAGGTACATACAATGTAGTCTTGTACTGTGGAATATTATGGAAATAATATTCCATAATATGGGTAAAATCAGTTAAAATCAGTATGGGTAGAAATTAAAGACAATGTCAAATTTTAAAAATTTAACCATGGAATGAAATCTGTAGTACATAGCACTTATGCAAATTAAATGTATAGCCAGAACAATCTGCATAATATCACATGATACATATTCACATATAGCACATGTCAAGCATATGTTGAAGCAGGTGGAGGTGAATGAAAGTGATGAATACCTTTAAATGAGAAGATGTAAAATAAAGTGGGGTCTTGCAGAAAGCAAGTATGATAATATGTCACAACTCTTAGTACAATGAAGCCGATTTGAAAGCCTTGGTGGTTCTATTAACTTTTTCATGAGTCAATATGAATAAGAGAAATGGAAATGCTGGAAAGAATGGAGAATTGTTCCTCACTTTATTATATCATGAAGTTTCGAGTCACAGGGTAGAGAGAAGCTTGGGACTGCTGTGGAAGTGAGAGGTGGGGCTTGTCTCTAATGACCCAGCATGTTTAAAAAGACCATTTTATTCCAAGTGGTATGTAATTTATATCTTTTCCCTTTCTAATATAGATCTGTTTTACGACATTTTCAGTATTGCAGTTGGTCACAATAGCATTTTAAAATTTCAAAACACATTTGGACATACTGGCTTTCATTTACTGAAAGACCTTTTGGTCTTCCCATTTTCACATTATGTTGTACATTAACAGATTACCTATTTTACTGGAAATCCTATGAAGACTATTAAAAATTATGAATCAGAAGTTAAAATATAGCCATATAGGGACTCAATCTAGCTTATTTAAATGTATCCCTGTAAAATGGGAATTATGTTCCATAAAGTGACTTTTGTCCAAGTAATTGATTTTAAATTGCATCTTAAAATGAACATTTGTAGGTGCTTTGGGATATTCTAGTCACTTACCCACATAGAATATTATAGATTTGGTGAAAATTACTATTATATTGTATGTGTATTAAACTTTACTTTTAAAATCATTACTCAGGCCGGGCGCGGTGGCTCAAGCCTGTAATCCCAGCACTTTGGGAGGCCGAGACGGGCGGATCACGAGGTCAGGAGATCGAGACCATCCTGGCTAACACGGTGAAACCCCGTCTCTACTAAAAATACAAAAAAAAAAAACTAGCCGGGCGAGGTGGCGGGCGCCTGTAGTCCCAGCTACTCGGGAGGCTGAGGCAGGAGAATGGCGTAAACCCGGGAGGCGGAGCTTGCAGTGAGCTGAGATCTGGCCACTGCACTCCAGCCTGGGCGACAGAGCGAGACTCCGTCTCAACAACAACAACAACAAAATAAAATAAAATCATTACTCAGATCTGACAGGAAAGATACACAAGTACTAGAAAAACCCACAATTGGATAACGTTTCTTATCTTTAACAAGTAATCAATATTTCTTAACAATTTTCAATGTTTCTAAATATAGAACTGGGTCCTGCTTTTTGTTTGTTTAAATGCAATATAAATACTTGTGTGATTTCACTTTTATTGATAATTTGGAAAAGTGTATCTTCAGATTATATTATATTAACTTATATTTAGACTTCCCATTTCTCTGATAACCTTTGCTAAATCTTTTGAAGAATAAAATGACTACACTATACAAAGCTATTCCTGTGTTTTTGCATTTTGCTTAATAAATTAAAAGAGCATATTGAATGGAAGGTTGTAAGATTCAAATGTTCTTCATGTTACATAGACAAATAATTTAATTGCATTAAAATTTATCTTACACCATAATTCTATCTCAATAAAACAATGCACAATAGTTACTGTGTCTTAATAAAGGCAAAATATAAATGCATATTCAAATACCGTTTCAACAGATAATATATGTACATAAATACATTCTAAAATGTGTAGCCCTTTTATTTTAAAAGCAGCATGTTGTTTTGATCAGGTCTATTGTTGGTGAATTTAGTGGGGGTTCAGAATACCACACCTGCTATGTCCTTTAATTACAAATAATGCCTACAGCTACTGCCTTATATTCTACCATCTTCATAACCATAAGACTGTAAGGGTTGTTTTCATATAAACCCAGTGTTTTGCTACACTCCAGTCCATTTTGTTACACACCTTCTTACTTGGGATCTGCTACTATCGCTCAACCAAAATTTCTCCTACAGTCACCATCGATTTCCATGATACCAAAGTGAAGGGCAACTTTTACACATTTCACTTTAGCACACTTTACTAGATTTCATGGCAGCATTTATTTATTTCAGTTAGTCATATCTTTTTTATTAATTTCTTGTATGATATAGCTCGTCATGCACTTTCTCTTTTCTCCTTCTGCCAATTCTTTCTTCTCTCTCTCTCTCTCTCCCTCTCTACCCCTCCCCATTCTTGTTTCTTGTTTCTTAGTGTCCTTTTCCACTTGTTCCCTCTTTAATAGTCATGTAGTTTTGCAGTAACTTAGGACTCAAGCTGGACCCTTTTTGCTCCCAGTCATTCCATAGTTGCACAATACAGTTCTGCAATTAAATTTCAAGGGCTTGATAGTTACAAAATGTAATGCACATGTGTGTGAACTATATAGTTTTTTTGTTGTTGTTGTTACTGTTGTTGTTGTTGTTTGTTTTTTAGAAATGAGGTCCTACTTCCCTGGGCTGGAGTGCAGTTGCATGATTATAGTTCAGTGAAGCCTCAAACTCCTGGGTTCATGTATCCCTCCCGCCTCAGCCTCCCAAATAACTGGGACTACAGGTGCACACCACCGTGCCTGACAACTTTATTTTCATTTTTTATTTTTAGTAGAAACAGGGTCTTGCTTTGTTGTCCAAGATAGTCTTGAACTCCTGGCTTCAAGCGATTCTCCTGTCTTAGCCTCTCAAAGCATTGGGATTACAGGAATGAGACATAGTTCCTGGTCTTAAAATTTAGTTTTTAAATAGACAATTTTACTTTTTAACTTTAGTTTCAAAGACTAACACTGTGGAAAGAATAGCAACTTCCTCTGAGCACTTTATCCCAACCTTGTCTCTTGATGTTTGACAAGAGGCATTTCTTGTCTCCTGACATATCTTTGAGGTCTCACAAAGCTCTCTAATGTACCCTTTCAAAAACTGAAATATATATTTGTTTCTTTTTATCCCCTTGTTTTATAGGAAGATCTTCATCTTCTTTGCTGGAATTAGTATTCTCAGGAGTCTATCTTGTTTTACTTTTCCTTTTCTTACAGACTGTGGCTTATAACGTGCTTACCACATCATAATGACTAAATTATCCATCCAGCCTTCTATTGAGCACTTTGCACTTTTTCACCTTAGTAATTGCATCATTGTCATCCACATACACACACATTCATTTAATAAAACACACACATACATGTATCTATCTATGATGTCTTCAAAAGAGCCATAACATAATTAATATAAGAATTGTAACTGACTTATTTATTATTTCAACCTCCATTTCTTACATCATATGTGACATACATTTCAATATCATTATATACTTGGAAATAAATGAACTGCAAGATTTAAACTCTTGAAGACCGGGGTTTTTCTTTTTTGGCTAACGCTGAATAGAGTTCTTTCACATTTTATTTTCTTCAGAATTCATAATATTCTAATTTGTAATAATTTCTATACATTATTTCTCATCTATATGTTATGTTCTGTATATTATGTTTTTTCAAACTTTGCATACAGAACATAACAGATAGAAAATATTAAATACAAATGTTTTGAATTAATGAATAAAAGACTATAGTAAACAGGTTATCATCATTGAAGAATAAATGCATCTGTCTTACAATGTTTTGAAGGACATTTCATTATCTGCCTACATGTTAAGAATGCCACCCAGTCATATAATAAAAGAAAATTTTCCTAATAAACCATAATTCGCTGCTAATTTAATATGTATTTTTTATGAGAAATATATTTCCAGATAATTCCTTAGACATATAAATGATTTTTATGATAAACTAAAGCATTATAATTTTGAATTGTGCAAATAATTCCATTAAAATTATAACTAAGCACATTTCTAGAACATGTTTCTGTCACTAAGACTGAGTTTTTAATAAATGATAGAACTTTAATTTTGAAGAAAATCTCTCCCCTTGCCTATCCTGTATCTAAATCTGCCTATCTAATAGCACAAACTTTCTCGAGAACAGGATTTATTTTACTTTAGAAATAAAAATGCATGCCTGTAATCCACTGACACCAAAACTCAGGAGTTAAGCATATTAGTGTTTTCCCTAAGCTCTGAACTCTTGCAAAAGTTTGCTAAATATAGAGAATTTTTCCATATTTTGTTTGATTCCATTTACATTCAGTGCTACCATTTCATCTTATCATTTTCTTTCCACTTGCTCCAGACAATAAAAAAGGGTTATCCTTAGCTTATAGCACCATTGTGATTTCTGTTGTCCAAACTGTACTATATTACACTTCTTTCTCAAGGCTAGACAAGGAAGGTGAAAAGGGTATGCAAACAGTGAGTAGAGACTTGTCAATGATATTGAAAGAATAAGTACATAATAGCCAGCTTAATTTTAAATATATCTATCCATAAATATATTTTAATAGTTATGTATCAAACATTTTGATAAAAAAAAATGTTGATTATCCAATTCACTGAAATTGTCAATTGACATAAAAATGGTAAACTTTATAAAGCAGGCAGCAGATAGCATTTTATTTGATGAAATAATAGCTATATTTTTAAAAAGTTCTTTGACATTGATATTGATTTTCATTTTGTGCTCCTGACTTATTGTAGGCAATGTTTAACTGAGGAAACCTGTGTGTGTGTGTGTGTGTGTGTGTGTACAAATATATATATAACTTGTTCTAATAAACTTAGATTTTATTTGGATATTAACAATTTTTATGTTTTTCTTTGTTCATATATGTTATGTAATTTGGTCTTCACCATACTCCTAGAGGTATAAGAATTTACTTTTACTGCTACTTTAAACCACACAAAGCTAAACCTGGGATCCAAATTTAGCTAAAACATGTACAGATATGATGTAAAAGATGCAATAGTTCCATTATTGTAGAACTGTCCCACAGAGAATTGCCTGTGATTTGAAGTTTTACCCTAGCTTTCTTTGGCGTTGGCTGGCCTGCAACAACTCATTCCCTTCTTTGGATACAGCACAGTTCTATGGAATTATAAACATTTATCAAACCACTTTCATATTCTGTTACTAGTTTGATGCTGTGTAAACTCCATGCCTTTAAATTCTCTTAAAGGACATTGTTTTGAAATTCTGATAATTTACAGACATTGTATATAGGGTCCAAAATATTTTTTATAGATATCCTGCCTTATATCTATTCATAGGCCTGTGAGACAACTTGGTGCCTATCGTTGCTTAATCTCCCATTCTCTTTCCCAATATACAATGAGGAGAGAGCAAGACTTTTTATTTCACTCCACAAGCAAACCAAATATATATACATATATATACACACATATAAAACATTGGTTAGACCTTGTTTTTTAGGAAGATCTTCTTCTTCTTTGCTGGAATTAGCTTTCTCAGGAGTCTATCTTGTAATGAAGACATTGGCTCTTTTTTATTTTCCTTTAGGTCAGGCAATATAGAAACGACATAGCTGTGAGAAAAAAGAATATTCCAGCTTTCCTTACTGATTTCTGCGAAGCAACAATTAAAAAACATTGCTCTAAACATGTGAGCATATATTTCCTTGATCCAGTGCCTCTGGCCCTTCTACATGATTGGGACACCTGGACCAGAATTACATTGTAGTATAATTAAGAAATAGTATTTACATGGTTCAGACTAGTTTTCTAGGGCCTACAATTGGACATGGTGGCAATCTTTGTATCTCTATATAATTTCTTTTAGTAGAAATTTCTTTTTAAGACTTTCTTCTCCATTATTTCATGAGGATTACTGGTTTAAAAGAACACTCTGTTTTTAAAAAATATGGTCCCTTTGCGAAAAGACATAATATTATCTGGTTTCCTATATTTGCTGTTCGCTATCTAACCCAGACTGCAAGAATCATAAATCCTTTAATTCCATTATCTCACTGTTCTTTATCCTCCAATGTCTTTGCCCGCATTTTTACCCAGTTTAAATCCATGGTCACAAACTTGATTCCCATGCTCTCTCTTGCTTCTTTTCACTCGAATGACAAAATGACACCCTGTACCCATGAAGTTTGACATAAATGGAGAAAAATACACAACTGCATTGACAGGTCTCACTGAAGAGTTTTGACATGAACTTCAAGTGGAAACTTAATGCATTTTAGCAACCATACTAAATATCCTTAGCACATTAAACCTTAATTATTAGCCATCCTTTCCTCTCTCCAAACCTCCATATTGCCTATTCCTAAGCTGCAGCTCATGAAATTGTGGCTTCCACCACCAAAAGCAAATTTGCAGACTCCAATCACCAAATGTATACATGTATGGTATCTATACCACATCCTGTAACTGTTCTTTGATCACTGTAGAGCAGGGTGTTAAATAAACTGAATGCCAGTATCCCCCATATTGGCTCACACCATTGTGGGGCCTGGCAAGTGTGAATGCTGAAGAGCAGCAGGCTGGAGATGAGGGGAGAGTTGATGCTTGAGTCCTGAATCTGAAGGTCAATCTAAAGTCAGAATTCTTTTCCCTTAGTGGAACCTCAGTGTTTTTTTTTTCTTTTAAGGCCTTCAGCTGATTGGAGGAGGTCCACCCATATTATGAAGGGTAATCTGCCTTAATAAAATTTACTGATTTAAATATTAACCATGACTAAAACATACCTTAATAGCAGCCTCTAGACTGGTGTTTGACCAAGCAACTGTGGACAATGTACTCACCAAGTTGATACATAAAATTAACAATCCCATCAGGTCATTGTCATCAGCATAGTAATGAACTGAAATTTCTCTCGTTTAAAAATGTAATTTATCTTGACCTGATCCTATTTCCTTTACCAAGTACCAATCTACTTCTCTGTTTCCCTTTTCAGTAAACTTCCTTGAGAGAGTTGTGTACATACACTGTTCCCAAATTCCCTATACATATGCTGTCATGAAGCTACAGTGATCATACGTTTATCACTATTCTAGCAAAAGTGTTCTTGGTGCAATCATTGACCTCTACCTTTCTAAAGCTAATATTTGATTTTATATTGCCCATCAGAACCATGTAATGCAGCCCACCTTTATCTCCTTGATACACTTTTCTCATTTTGCCTCCAGGATACTACTCTTCTTATTTGCTTTCCTAACTCTTATCTTCTTTCTTTTCCTTCTTTTATACCTTACACATTATTATTACACAATAATAATGACTTCCAAGACCCAATCCTCAAATCTCTCCTCTACTTCTCCACTGCAGTGGTTACCTCATTGGTTATCTCATCCAATCAAATGGCTTATGTCCCAATGAATTCCAAATACCATCTCTAATACAGACCTCCCTCTTGAAAATATGGATTAGTCAAACTACTTACTCAGCTTCTCAACTAGAGTGTCTTATAGACATTTCAAATTCCACATATCTAATATTGAATCGTTCCTTAAATTTATCTTCCCTAAAATCTACTTCACCTACCACCTTTTCCAATTCAGTTGATGACAATTTCAGCTTTTCATGCCTTCAGAGACAAATGGCATGTGATGTTATACTTAAATATATCTTTCCTTCACATCAGATACTCAGAAACATTTCTGGTTCTGCCTTTAAAAATGTAAACAGACCCTGACTACTTCTAACAACCTCACTGATAGCTCACTCTCATCATTCTAATCCAAGCCACTATCATTACTAGTCTAGATTTCTCCAATGGCTTCCTCACTGTCTCTGTGCTCTATCTTTGCCCCCATCCTGTCTATTTGTAGCAGAGCAGCTGGAGTGATTCTTTAATTATATGTGAAATCATGCCACTTATCCACTCAAAATCCTGCTTATAGGTTTCCACGTAACTAATAGTAACAACGTAATATCCTTAAATTGGTACAAGTCCCTCCGTGTGGTTGGGCCTCTGATTCTTCTCTAACCTCATCTTCTGCTCTCCCGATAACTCATGGCCTTCATATCACAGAGGGCACGGAGGGAGGAGTATTTCTTGAAATTCCTGGAACATGCCAGCCACACTTTCACTTTACAGCATTTGTACTTGTTGTCTCCCCAGATATCTTCATAACAAATGCTTTTACCTCTAATCACTAGCTCCCATGTGTTCTTCTTACTGAGGCCTACCATAGTCTCACTTTTACAATCATAATCCCTACTTCCAATGCCTATACATAACATAATCTTGCTATGATTTTATTTTGCCAAAGCGCTTTTTTTCCTGTGTGTGTCTCAAGATCTCTTTTAGGAGATTAGCTATCAACTTTGGCCCTGCCCTGATGGGGCTCCAGAGGATTTGTGTTTGGTTGAACATGTTACAGTATGCCTTTCACAGAATGCTTCTTTATCCCTGTATCCATTCTAATATTTAAGTATTCAATTTGTGACCACTTGTCCCTCTCACAGGAAACTCGTATATATGGGCAGACATTTTGGTGGTTCTTGTCTCACTTGTGTCCAGTTTATTTTTACCATAGCCACTCTCTAGGAGCACTGTGACCAGGAAAGAAGACAGGTTTTGTTGTGTTGCTCAGGTGAGCCACAGTGGAGGCAACTCAAAAAACCCTTGAAATAACAGAAGCAGTTTATTACTTACGGATCCGGAGAAAAAAGGGCAGGTCTTGCAGGGGCAACAGGAAATGGGAAACCATATAACACACACATTCAACCATCAGGTAGAGAGCAAGAGAGGCAGAGAGACTTGTGAGTTGAAACCTTTTTTGGTGGTTGAGGGCATTATTCAAGCAAGTTTCCAAGGGAAGTTTTAATTGGCAGGTGATATAGTTTGTCACTGTCCCCACCCAAATATTTTTTTTTTTTTTTTTTTTTTTCAGATGGAGTATCACTCTGTCACCCAGGCTGGAGTACAGTGGCACCATTAGGCTCACTGCAACTTCTGTCTCCTGGATTCAAGCTATTTTTCTGCCTCAGCCGCCCACGTAGCTGGAATTACAGGCACCCACGACCAAGCCTGGCTAATTTTTGTATTTTTAGTAGAGATAGGGTTTTGCCATGTTGGCCAGGCTTGTCTCAAACCCCTGACCTCAGATGATCCGCCTGCCTTGGGCTTTCAAAGTGCTGGGGTTACAGGCATGAGCCACCATGCTCTGCCTTACAAATATCATCTTGAATTGTAGTTCCCCTAATACTCACACATTGTGGGAGGGACCCAGTGAGAGTTAGTTGAATCATGGCGGCCTTTTCCCCCATGCTATTTCCCTGATGGTGAGTGAGTTCTCAGGAGATCTGACGATTTTAAGTGGCTTGCCCTTCACTCAGCTCTCATTCTTCTCTCTCCTCGCACCATGTAAAGATGGATGTGTTTGCTTCCCCTTCTGCCATGATTGTAAGTTTCCTGAGGACTCCCCAGCCATGCAAAACTGTGAGTCAATTAAACCTCCTTTCTGTATAAATTTCCCAGTTTCAGGTATGTCTTTATTAGCAGCATAAGAAAAGACTAATATAGTGGATTTATGGCAAGCAGGCATGAGTTCAGAAGTCACGCTGTGACTGAGAGGGGGCCACAGCAGCATGTACACAGTCTATTAGAGGTGAGAAGGTCGGAGGGATGGGTCAGCTAGGCTGTATCTGCTTTCCCACAGGGAGATGGTCACCAGGAGAGAGTTGTATAAGGCAGATATCGGGGTGACCACATACAGGACTTTGGAAGAAGTGAAAACTCCTTCGAGGGTCACTAAGCCAAGCTTCTGGTATGAGCAAGTTAAATCTATATTCAAAATGGATGCTGAGGTAACATACAATTATAAGAATTAGCTAAATATTATACTTACTTAGTATAACAATGGTGTAGTGTATGTCTCCCACTGATAGAATGCAAGCTCCACAAAGGTAAAGAAAGTGGTCTTTTTTCTTTTCTTTTTTATAAAAAATGGTGTGTTCACTGAAGTATTTCAAACATCTGGAACAGGTTCCAGTACAGAGTAGATACTCAACAAATGTTTGTTGAATTATGCTGAGCTGCATAGCTCATTGCTTCTTCCTATGAAGTTATTTAGGAGAAATTTTCCAGTTTTTGTTATTTAAGGAAGCGTGTAGTATTCTTGAGAGATAGAAAGCAAATGAAAATTACAGCTGAATTTGGCTTTAACGCTTCACTGTTTCATGAGATGAATGAGATGCATTCACCTCATTATTGGATAATGGTGACTTTTAAGCCATTCTGTTCCAGTTTTCAACATTGCTATATTAAAATCGGATTAGATTTATTTGCCTAGAATGAAAATAATTAAGCTCATATCAAAATAATTGCTAACAGAAATGCCATCTTTGCCCCAGCTCCCCACCCCTCAACACATACACACCTTTGGACTTTTGAGAAATGCTGGCTTATTTTTTCTGTAGGTATTCAGGTTTAACAGGATACAAAATATAGGTACGTTTTTCTAGTTTTACTTAATTCTTTATCTCTCTATTGCTTCTCTCCTGCTTCTTCTTGTTCTTTTTCTCCTTTCATTTATAAATAATAGGGACATACTTTTTTTTTTTTTCTAGAGAAAAACTCTTAATTCTTCCATCCTTGGAAATTTATCTGATCACCAAAAGGTTTAGGAGACCATTTTGGCAATATATAACAGTGGTTCAAATCCCAGATCTGACAAAAATTAACCACTAGAGAATGCAAAATGATTGTGCTCTACTTCGGTTTCCTCGTGTGTCAAGTTAAGAAAATAAGAGTATTTAAGTGTTATCTAGAAATTAAATTATTTTACACATTTGCAGTTTATAAAATTGTGCATTGCAAACACTAAAAAGTCAATATTAGCTCTCTGCTTCTTATATTTATAATTCTAAGGGATGTTAATAAAAGTTCTCAGTACATAGACAATGTGTTTAAGCTATTATTAGGGCAATTAGAACTGAATAAAACACTTAGAAAACATATTTTCTTCTGCATTTGTTCGTATAGAATGACTGTTTTATTAGATAGTTAAAGTCATCTGTTGAATTATCATGTGTGACCAGTTAGAAGTTTATATTAATCCTGAAAACTTATTTCTGTTTTTAAAAATTCCTCCACTTTTTGCTCTACATTTTAAGTTATATATTTAATTTTTTCCACGGGAAAAATATAAACTTTATAATCTTGTGAAAATTGTCAGAATCAAAATGGAATTACTAATGTTAAAAAAATATCCCCCACAAATAGAACCAGGAACCAGGAAAAGCCACGAAGAGAATGTTCTCATGCTTGTATGCTTAATAATAAAAATTATCACAGTAGCCTCTGCAAAAACCACACCCTTGTGCAAAGACCATTGCAAACTTACACAAAACATACTCCTGCAAAGATATGTGCCCAGCAATTGCCTGTCCAAATTCAGACTGGCATCACCCTTGTGATCTTTGTAGCCAGGGATAATGCTTTCAAAACAATTATGCAATTCTCCTCATTCTTTTTTTCCTTTAGAAACCGTGGTTTTTCTTTACATCTCTAAATATCCACATGGTTTAATATGGCACGAGTATTCTGATTGCAATGCTCTAGTCCCAAATAAATGTGTGTTTTTCTTTTAGAAAGCCAATGTTTGCTGTTTAGATGGTCAATCTTTTAATGATCTTTTCCTGATCCTTGTTTTTACTTTTCTTTAGATTTATTTTCTTTGTTTTTATTAACTTAGACTTTCAAAGTTATCCCATGCGACCTTGAATATTGAAAAATGTTTCTTTAGTGTTTCTTTTAGTATCATGATTTTTTTTTTTTTCATTAAGAAAGTGCTCTGTGAAAAACGGCAAGTGTGATAACATCCTATATTTTGAATTTGTTGAGAGTTTGTCAGAGACAAAACATCTTATGGGGAATTACCTCCCGACCAAGATAAGAGTACACACTGAGTTTCAGTTGCTGCATTTCATCTTTCAATGTAAAGGGGGCTAAATATCATCTAAAAATACTCATGCGCTTGGAAAGACTTTTGAACTAAGCTTCATTCCATATGCATGGCGGCTAGCTTGTCATAGGGTTCCTTTCCAACTTGTCTGTGTGCAGTCCAGCCGGAAGGAGCATTCCCTAATACGTTGGCACTTGCTTCCTGGTTGCAGCAAGCAGGGAATTAACATCTGCAAAGAGGAGATTACACTCATGCATCATATTGAGATTTTTCACACACTTCTGTTACTCCTTCAAAAGTAACTCCCTTGTGACATATTCCATGATGGAGCTAACAAATCTGCAGGCAGCAGACAACCTTGAAAAGTAATTAATGATAATATCTTTTCCTCACCACTATGCTTGCCTCTTTTTTTTAGCTCTTGAATAAATCCCTCATGTATTTTTTTTTTTAAAGTTAGAAATTTCCTTGCATAGTATTCCCTAAACCACCTCATTCTTTATTATTAATTCCAAAACACCCTCAGCTGAACAAAGGTATATTATTCTGTCAAATGAGAAAGTGTTTGTGTATATCAAGATACAAAGTTAGACTATATTATTAGAGTATAAATGGTATTTTCACTTGAGTGTTTCCTTTCATAATATATGGTTTTATGTATCTTGTAATAATCTTTAAATTGCTCTGTGATTCTTCACCTGTTTATCCTGGAGGATGCTATTTGAGCTGAGAGAGAGAGAGAGAGAGAAAGAAAGAGAGGGAGAGGGAACATGAGAGAGAGAGAAAACAAAATGATATCAAGATAACCTGATAATTGACAGATTACTTCAATGATTCTGTATTATATAGAAATTGCATCTTGGAAACATTTATCATATTGGTAGAAAAAAAGCAAACTCTTTCCTCTACACGTATCAAAAAGGTGTCATAAATTCTTATTTTTATAGGTAAAATGCTTTTTGTTAGGGCCAAAAGTTCAAATTCTCAGATGATTGTAAGTGGGTGAGTGAGCTAGACTTATCTTTAAAATGTATATTACATCAATTATTGGTAGAATTCTATTTGCCTAATATAAACATGTTAAAGTTCATCTTGAATATCAAAGAAAAATGCATTATAAATATCTTCTTACATTATTAGATAGCCAATGTTCACTCAGTGTTTATGAAGTGCCATCCACTATGCAAAGCATTTTATATAAATTATCTCATGCAATTTTTAAACCCACCTTAGAAAATGAGTGCCATAATTATTTTCTTTTTTTCAGTGGAAGAAACTGAAGCTCAGAGAGGTTAAATAAATTTCCCAAAGCCATAAACAAAGTAGAGCCTGGAATCAGTGCCAGAAAATTTTTAACATTCCAGCACCTACTATAATTGTCATATTTCTTTAAGTCTTTTTATTTTCAAGCAATAGTAATAACCATAAAAAGGCACCTAAAGTAGTTTCCCACATAGATGAAAATGTTGCAAATTCTTAATATTCTTTTCTCAGAGGAATCTTTTTGAGTTCCTTATTGTCCTACTGTGTAGATTTGCTGGAGATTTTTAAGTTGTTCTACTTATGTGTCTTTGTTTTTGTTAATCAATGTAATTAAAATATACTAGTCTATAAACGTTCGGAGAAGTCAATAAGGATATCAAAATTATTTATTCCTAAATTCATTTTATATAGATATTACTGTAGTTTTATGATATATAAAATAGTAATTTAATAATCAAGTATATTAAAATTTACCTTAAAATTAATTTACATAACAAACATTATCAATCTGTATTTCACAAAAGAAAAGCCCCTCAACTATGAAAAAAATGACTGATATATTTAGTCTTTCTGTATTCTTTGTGTGAAAATGAACTTGCAGTAAACAAATTAAAAATAAAATTTGATTCTAGGAATTAAATTTGTATTACTGTCTCCTGATGCAGATTCTAACTATAATCATGAATTAAAATATTCAGATCTAGTAAATTTTACCCCATAATCTGGCAATCCATTAAAACTGCCACATAAGTCCAGGCACGGTGGCTCACGCCTGTAATCCCAGCACTTTGGGAGGCCGAGGTGGGCGGATCACCTGAGGTCAGGAGTTTGAGATCAGCCTGACCAACATGGAGAAACCCCGTCTCTACTAAAAATACAAAATTAGCCAGGCGTGGTGGCGGGCATGCCTGTAGTCCCAGCTACTCTGAAGGTCAAGGCAGGAGAATGGCTTGAACCCGGGAGGCGGAAGTTGTTGTGAGCCAAGATTGTGTCATTGCACTCCAGACTGGGAAACAAGAGTGAAACTCAGTTTCCAAAAAAAAAAAGAAAAGGAAAACACCAAAACAAACAAGAAAAACCTGTCACATAAATTGCATTTTCGATACTAATTTCTTTACATCATAACGGTGTGCACTCAATTCTTAGGTCTTCTACTGTTTCATGGAAAAGCACAACATAACTTTTATCAGGTAAAGTTAATGGGAAATTGATTCACAAGCTGTATTAGTCTGCTCAGTTTGCCATAACAAAATCACATAAACTTGGTGGAATAAACCACAGAAATTTATTTTCTCCGAGTCCTGAGGCTGGAATTCCAAGATCAAGGTGCCAGCAGGACTGGTTTCTGGTGAGGCCCCACCCCTTTGCTGACAGATGTTGGCCTTCTGCCTGTGTGTTTATATGGCCTTTCCTCTATGCTCCAGCAGAGAGAGTGAGCTCTGGTGTCTCTCCCTCATTTTAAAAGGACATCAGTCATATTGGATTAGGGCCCCTATTTTTTTTTTTTTTTTGTTAGACAGAATCTCACTCTATAACCCAGGGTGGAGTGCAGTGGCTCAATTTCAGCTCCCTGCAACCTCCGACTCCCGGGTTTAAGCCATCCTCCAACTTTAGCCTCCTGAGTAGCTGGGATTCTAGGTGTGTGCCACCACATCTGGCTAGTTTTTGTATTTTTAGTAGAGACAGAGTTTCACCATATTGACCAGGCTGGCCTTGAACTCCTGAACTGAGGTGATCCACCTGCTTTGGCCTCCCAAAGTGCTGGGCCACCTTTTTCAACTAATTTAACATTAATTACCTCCTTAAGGGCCCTGTCTCCAAGTATTTTCACATTGAGCATTAGGGCATCCACAGATGAATTTTTGAGAGAAATTATTCAGTCCAAAACACAAGTAAAACATCAAGATCAACAATCTAAATGGGATTGATGTCTTTCATTCAGGAAATGAAAATCACCTAAAATATATCTAATTTCATACCTACGTAACATGTTGAACCACAACAATTTGGATCCTGTTTACAGACCTCATAAATGAAACAATTATGTGACATCTCAAATATCTACCTGAAATTTGGACTGTATGACCACAGAGTCAATGACCACACACAAATAATAAAGTGGTTTTCACTTGGCAAATGCAAGTCTTACATTTTGTATTTCTTTCAAAGTCAGAGGTGACTTGTTTCTTTGAACTAATTTAATATTGAAAGTTTAAGTCCCAAGGCAAAATTTTTTTCTGCAATATTAGGCCAAGAAATATATCAATGTTAGTCTTTATTCAATATATAAAATAA
The DNA here is from genome assembly GCF_000951035.1 of Colobus angolensis palliatus. Taxonomy (NCBI): domain Eukaryota; kingdom Metazoa; phylum Chordata; class Mammalia; order Primates; family Cercopithecidae; genus Colobus; species Colobus angolensis. The sequence continues at coordinate 1,823,554 of NW_012113919.1, forward strand.
GAGTTATCAATCTTAAGATATTGCCAACATTCACTTAAACCCTTAAAATATTGCCCCACCCACAACACACATACTTTCAGGCACAGCGGTGGGGAAGATCACAGATCATTTTGAGTACGTTTTGATGACTGCTTCGATGAAGTGCAGAGTAAACTTCCGATTCTTAGTAGAACATTGAGTAGGGCGTAAATTATTTGTCATTGTTAAAACCATTGATACAACAAAATAGTTTTAAGCAGTAGATTTTAAAAATTAATTTGGTGGCAATATTATGCTGCAAGTCGTCACAGTTTCAAAAGTAATTCCTCACAGGAAACTCAAAAGAAACGTATCTTCTAATTTTTTTCAATAAGACAAATTTAACTCAAAATTTTTCAATGTCATTTGTTTTCTAAGACAGCAAATAATGCCTTATAAAGCTGTGGAAATTATTAGGTCTGTTATAATATATAGATCTTGTCTACCATGCAAAATGAGACCACTGAATGTATACCTATTCATTCAGAGGCCTCATGTAACACCAATCATAAATCTCTTGATGTTAGTCAAACATTCTGTAGTGTGTATTGCAGGCCATGTAAAGTTCTAGGCTGCAAAGATTCAGAGAGAAACAAGATTTACCGCCTCCAAGTTGTTTGCATTCGAGCAGCTTCTAATAGCTCTAGAGATTTTCTAAGTAGATCATGATAGAGAAAAGGAGTGAGGGAAAGCTAATGCCACGGCCTGAATTTCTAGCATTGATGTCCCTTAAAAATTCACATGGGTTGGATTTAGTGCCTGGGTGGGTTGTTGTTATTGCTGTGTTATGTGTCTGTTGGGAGTCAGGGGATGCTTGATTGTTGGCAGGCTTTCAAAACAGCACACATTGAGTTGTCTAATATATTTAATATATACCAGGAGGAAGAAGCAGATAGGTACTGCATGTGAGTATGAATATGGAACTTAGAGATGAAGTATAGATATAGTTTTGGGAAAAGGTAACATTTAGGTAGATGAGTGTGTATGAACGTGAATGTTATATCACATGAGAAGTGACGAACAAAAGCCAGAGTCAAGCAAAATTTCAGAGACAGAAAAATAGTTAACCCAACACCCATTCCCAAACAACTACTCCCATGTCAACTTCACTCCAGAAATTTGAGAGGCCAAATATCTGTGCCTATTCTCCAGTGTTGCTAGAAATGACCACTGATAATTTATATTAGAGAAACTAGAGAATAACTCTGCTGTGAATCTTCAATGAAAACTTTTTTTTTTTTTTTTTTTTAAGACAGAGTCTTGCTCTGTCGCCCAGGCTGGAGTGCAGTGGTGGGATCTCGGCTCACTGCAAGCTCCGCCTCCCATGTTCACGCCATTCTCCCGCCTCAGCCTCCTGAGTAGCTGGGACTACAGGCGCCCACCACCGCGCCCGGTTAATTTTTTGGTAATTTTAGTAGAGACGGGGTTTCACTGTGTTAGCCAGGATGGTCTCGATCTCCTAATCTCGTGATCCGCCCGCCTTGGCCTCCCAAAGTGCTGGGATTACAGGCGTGAGCCACCGCGCCCGGCCTCAACGAAAACTTTTACTCTCTTGTTACAAGTGAGTGATTTTTCTGCCATCTTCTTCTCTCTTCTTTGTTGAATATGGTTACGATGCCTGAAGTTACAGCATAGATCTTATAGAAACGGCCACAGAAATCTCAAGCAACGTTGTCCCTTTTACTCTGAATTGCTCACCGAACAGTAGCAGCCACATGCCTCCAGATATGTTATCTTGAGACAACACTTCTGTTTAAGCCACTAAGTGACGTTCTCACCGCTTGAAGATGGTCGCATGCTATTACAATGAAGTAGTTCATGAAACAAAGACAGCTCCAAAAGAAACAGTCAATATGTTAATATCTATCGCCAACTTTATACCAATAAGTCAAGGGAAAGCAACTGTAAAATGGTAACATAAATCAATAACAAAACGTGATTTAATTCGTAAAGATTTGATTTATATTTTAAAATTTAGAAAATGTGCACAAATAAACCTACATTTACAACAGATACCTCGTTTGTTAAATAACGTTTTCCACCTGCTTTAAAAGTTAGTTTTAAGTTCATTTTGCACAGATCTATCTGGATTAAATAAGACATTTCAATGAGATTATTTATAAGATTAAAAGCTGTTTGCTCTATTTTTCTCGCAAATTAGAAATAACCCCTTTAAATTTCTATAGGAGCACGTGCACAATAGAAAAATCCAGATATTATAGTTAAGTAAAATGCAATGACAAAAATACCTGGCACTCCCAATACGAAAAGAAATCTTTTCACGGATTGGTACTTCAGTTTCCAGATTTGTTTCTTTTGGTTTAGACACAATTTGATACATACAACCTATAGTGACACAAACATGGTATATAGAAATAAATGGATTATATGAATAATAGTATTTTGTAGAGAAATATTTTTGTGACATAGTTCAGAGAGTAATATATTAGTTATATAGTTACTTTTTCACTCATTGCTTTTTTTTTTTATAAATATGACTTTTTTTTTTTTTTTTTTTTTTGAGACGGGGAGTCTCTCTCTGTTGCCCAGGCTGGAGTGCAGTGGCGCGATCTCGGCTCACTGCCACCTTCGCCTACCAAGTTCAAGCGATTCTCCTGCCTCAGCCTCCCTAGTATCTTGGACTACAGGCACCCACCACCATGCTCAGCTACTTTTTTTGTCATTTTAGTGGAGACAGGGTTTCACCATGTTAGTCAGGATGGTCTCAATTGCCTGACCTCATGATCCATCTGCCATGGCCTCCCAAACTGCTGGGATTAAGGCATGAGCCACCGTGCCCTGCCAATATGCCTTATTTCTAATAGTATATTTCAGAAATAAGTCTTTTTTTTTTGGATTGTATTATTGAAGGAGAGCTTACATTCCAAAGTACATTTGCTGTTAATTTGATAACTTTAAATTAGAGAAACAAAAAGTCATAGTTTGTACACCTAAAAATGTTTGAGAATACTATCCTCAATGTTAAGGCAACTATGAATAGATTAATTTTCCTTTGGGGACAAATACTACAACCTCTAACTGAATAAAAATTGTAAGATTTTTATTGTTTTCTTTATTGTGCTTGCCATTGACTTAATTAAATACACACTTATCTTACTAGTGGAATTATTTCAATTTATTTTATTTCTTTATTATTCAAGATAGTATAGTTTATTAACAAGACACAAACAATGTAGAATTTTGAAACTTCATCTGAAGTATGCTAAGTAATATGAATAAAACATGTGGTTGATCTATGCATTTTAGTTTGTCTTTTCCTTTTACTTAAATTGGGAATCATAGTATACGTTTTTAATATGTGTATACCTCTGTATTTCTCAACTAATATGGTCACAGAACAATAAATATGGATCCAAATTGTCAGTTCTTATTAAATGCTCCATTTGGTAGAGACATCTTAATTTGAAAGAGTAATATTTAATATTGAACTAATATGAACACTTTACCCTGTCAAGAGATGAAGTCTATATTGTATTGCTTTAATTTAATTTAATCAACAACAGTTGATGTTGTTTATTTTAAAAATTATATATTTCATTAACATGCTCTAAAACATGCACTTTTGCAATTTTTTTGATGGTAGAGACAAGTATTTTTGGTTTAACCAAAAATAAGTAAATTAAAATCCTTATTCTGTTACTTTAATCAGTTTAATAATTGCAACATCAACTTCTCTATCCATTTTAATGTGTCTTTACTCACAATCTGAGCTAATAAAATAGTAACAAAAAGTTCTACTACAAGAGTAGAAAGAGTTGGTGAGTAAAGTGAAAGATTTATCTATAAAGAAATACATGGTTTTAAATTTAGGACTTGGCTTATTAAATACTATCTGAAATAAAATATCACATTAATATTTTTAGAACCATCCCACTAAAAATAACCATTTGATTTCATGGTGATTATTAGATAGTTTGTGAAAAATGAGCACATAAGCTAGATTATTGTAATGAAAAATAGTTAATTTCAAATATATCCTTTTCTATGCGTGACACTTAGCAGATTGATAAAAATAAGAGTAGACAAACATTTAGAAACAATCAAGTTACAAGGGTATTTAACTAACCAAACAAATTAATCAGTCAAATCAGGACATCTGGTCAGCTTTGCTTAGAAACAATTTTGTGGAGTTAATACCATCCCAGTTTTAAAGCACTTATTTAAACTGCTAGTCCATTTACTGTCAAAATAATTCCTTTTGTCCTAGCTGTGGTGCTGGATAAGTGTTTTCTTTGCCCTCTGTACTGCTGTGTTTACAGAGAATATGTTGACATATCAAGTTTCAATGCACCAAAGGCAAGGCATCTTAAAGCATGCAACAGGACTTTAGCAATCCTAGGTAGAAACAAATATTCTCATTATAAGAAATGAATTTCTTTTACTGGTTCAGGAAAGTCAGGATCATCGTTACACAGATCTCAGAAGCATTAAACAGCCAAAACAGCAGCAAATGGGATTCAAAAAGCAAAAGCAGATACTTTAACAACAACTTCTTAGCTTCTTCTGGACATCCATTCAAAGGCTACTCGGGAGGCTGAGGCAGGAGAATGGCCTAAACCCGGGAGGCGGAGCTTGCAGTGAGCTGAGATCCGGCCACTGCACTCCAGCCCGGGCGACAGAGCGAGACTCCGTCTCAAAAAAAAAAAAAAAAAAAGTTATTCAAACAGTTAAATTATAAAGATTAGGAAATTGTACTCAAATAGTGAAGGGCTTTTGGCTCGAATTTCAGGCTACTAAAGGACTGTGCATTAAGGGAAATTTGAAACAAAATTTGATGGAAGTGAGAAGACAGTTCCTGCCATTAACTATTTGAATATAAATTTGAAAAACCCACCAGTGTTTTACAAGCTTTAGTTTAAAGCCCCTTTTTTTAGCTTAAGCCTTTTGTGTTTTAATGTCTTGCACCACCACTTAGCTGCTTTATGCTATCCATGAGAGTTTCCAAATTGCTGCCTCCACCTAATGGAAGCCTCAGGAAATTATAAAGCCCATTTCACTACAGTTTATTAAGCAGGAGTTTTCTAAATTATCCAGGAGACACTAGGTAGTAGCATGAAGGCAAAAGGCTAATAGAAGTTAGAGAGGTTAACTAGCGTTTCCCCCCCCCCCCACATTCTGTTGCTTACTGCCACAGTGAAGAGAAAGGCAGAGTGAAGAGCAAACATATTGTGTAATCAGCATCCATTTACTCTGTTTTTCATGAGCCTTGGCCTTTCTGCAACATTCTAGCATTAGGTTTGGGCTCTATGATTATCACATATATGTATTTTTAACACTATTGATAACAAATTGTGCTAGGAAATCTGTGTTGAGCTTTTTGAAAACAAATAGTTAAAAATAGCTGGGTGGTTTATACAACCAAGGTGGTACAGTGAATTTACACATCAACAATCATTTTTGCTGCAAATACATTAATGGACAGTATGCAAAACAAAAGTTACAAAACTGGGCTTATAGGCCGGGCGCGGTGGCTCAAGCCTGTAATCCCAGCACTTTGGGAGGCCGAGACGGGTGGATCACGAGGTCAGGAGATCGAGACCATCCTGGCTAACACCGTGAAACCCCGTCTCTACTGAAAAACACAAAAAACTAGCCGGGCGAGGTGGCGGGCGCCTGTAGTCCCAGCTACTCCGGAGGCTGAGGCAGGAGAATGGCGTAAACCTGGGAGGCGGAGCTTGCAGTGAGCTGAGATCCGGCCACTGCACTCCAGCCTGGGCGATAGAGCGAGACTCCTTCTCAAAAAAAAAAGAAAAAAAAACCAAACTGGGCTTATAAAATGAATACACATCTACAATTAAAAATATATAACCACTACCAATAAATCAAAATAACATGAAAAGACAGCAAGGATAAAAAAATAGTGAACATATTTATGCTATTGTCCAAAGGGGTTTTAGTTCCATAGGCAGGTGGCAAAAATTTGACTCTTGCAGCAAAACATGTACTAAACCCGTTCCATACATGGATGAGAACGTACATCAGGACTTACAGGTCAAATTTAAGAGAGAGAACCATAGGGAGAAAAGAAGGAAAAACAGGCTGAGAGAGAGAGAGAGAGAGAGTGAGAGAAAACAAGAGTATGCAAAAGAGAGAGAAGTCCAAAATAACAAAAAATAAAATAAAATTAGAAGGTAAATCTAAGAAATACAACCAATGTAATCTATAATTAAAATATAAATTCACAACAGAAAAAAATGTTACTTGACAACATGAAAGATACTAAGAACATTGAAGATATATACAGGAATAAAATTGAGATCTTTATTTTAAAATATATAGTCAAAAATTATGAAACAAAAATATATACAGCTATTATGAGTCAGTTCTAAGAATTTTAAAAATTTTACAAGTTAGAAATCTTGGATAAAATCTAAATAATACATACTATTAAAGATTTGAAACATCAAGTACACACAAACAAATTAGTGCATGCCAACATAATTCCAAGGATTTTATGGCAATTTAAGCAAAGAGAAAAGCTGCTTCTACCTAGCATGTATAAGATAATTATGAATCTTCTTTAACAATAATAAACCAACACATTTTTAAAAGCATATAAGAACTCATGTCACAAAAAAAACCCAATGAACTAAAGCACAATTTAATAAATATCTCTTGTCCACAAAGAGGCTCATAGTTGCTTTTATCCTTGTAGAGCAATAGATGCAAAAAGAAAAGACCTGGGTAAGAAGACAGAAAATGAGATTTCTTTTTATGACTGTTTTAAAGGCAAAATTATGGCTAGCGTAAGAATGTGCACTCTCTACAGGCATAGATTTAAAGACAGGATATGTTCACAGACAGATTGTAGGCAAAGCAAAACACCTGGAGATACTCCCCTGTGTAGTATAGACGTATCAGGCCTGCAGAAAAATTAGGGCAAGGTTGGGAAACTGAGATGAACACTATAAGCACTTCAGGCTTTAACTGTGTCCAAGGCAGCCACCCTCTACAGTTGGGGAAATAGTGGATAAGTCTGTGCTCAGTACACACAGGAGAGCTGACGGAGTCTGTGGCTCACTAATGACTGTGAAAAAGTCTCTCCTAGTCTTACAGTGAGTATTAAACACTGGATATCTTCATCTGGATGAGGTGCAAGAAAGTTGGGAGAGATCTCTCCTGGGTTGCAGTTGCCTCAGGCTAGCTGAAGGCTAAAAGCCAAAAGAGCTAATTGAAATACAACTTTTTGAAAAATAGAAGCTTCTGGTCCTGAAGACAAAAAAAGCCTCAAGTATGCAATTAATTGAACCCTACAAAGCAAAATAATAATAAACAAAACTGTTTCAATGCAGACTTGATTACCTCAAAAATATTCAACTTGACAGCAGAGAAAGCCTACAATTTTCTGTGGACAAATGTAACCTACTTTGATTTGTAAGACTATATGACCAAAATGTCTGGCATCCAATTAAGCAAAAGATTACAAAGCACAAAGGAACAGGGCACCATACGGTACTTCATCAAGAAAGGAAACTGTCAATAGAACAAGAGTGGAAGATAACAAATTCTAGAATTACTACAGATAGACTTAAAATAACAAGGTAAATACATTTAAAAATCTGATCAATAAAGACAATATTCATTACATACAGGGAAAAAAAAAGTGATATTTAAAAATAAATTAATAAAAGCAAAATGAAAATTACCAAAACTAAAAGTGTTGGCTGGGTGTGGTGTCTCACGCTTGTAATCCCAGCACTTTGGGATGCTGAGGCGGCTACCTCATGAGGTCAGAAGACCAAGACCATCCTGGCTAACACGGTGAAACCTCATCTCTACTAAAAATACAAAAAATTAGTCGGGTGTGGTGGCATGCGCCTATAGTCCCAGCTACTCAGGAGGTTGAAGTGGGAGAATCACTTGAACCCAGGAGGAGGAGGTTGCAGTGAGCCCAGATTGTGCCACTGGGTGACAGAGAGGGACTGGGCGACAGAGAGAGACTCAGTCTCAGAAAAAAAAAAGAAAAAAAAAAAATCCCAAAAAAGTAAGTGTTATGTAAATTGTTTGTTGACTCATTAGTAGAGATAATAATAAATAACGTTGAAAACAGGTAGAAAATATAAATATAGTTTGAGTTACAAAAATGAAAAAGAGAATATATAAACCAAGAAAATGAGGATGAGTCATCTAAAATTTATGAGACAATGTCACATAGTCTAATATACATATTATTGGAGTCCCAGATAAAATATAAAAGATAATGAATTGGTGTTAAAAATATTTGAGAAATGATGTTTTATAGTATTTTTAATTGATGAATGACATCAACCCAGATATTTAAAGAGTTCAGCACATTCCAACCAGAATATGTGCAGAGAAAAGCACACCTTGCACATTATATTCAAATTGAAAAAAAAATAGCATTTAAAAGTCATCAGATGGAGAAAATAAAACAGCATAAGGAGAAATGCAATGAAAATGACAGATCACTGCAGCAAATAGCAGTAGAGCTCAGAAAGCAATGACATGATATAAGAACAATTATGAAAAAAAACACTGTCAGCCTAGAATTTTAGTGAAGATATCTTTCATAAATAAAGTTAAAATAATACATCTTTAGGCAAGCTGAAACATTTTTCTTGAACAGATCTGTTGTAGAGGAAATAAAATATAAAAAACATGCTTTTTAATATTTTTCTTTTAAGTCAGAGAAATGCTATCCGATGGAAACAGGCTTTTACAAAAACTAGGAGAAAAGAGTAATGATGATATACATGCAAAAGAAAATATGTTTTAAAAATAATTTTTGATATGATCTAGGATTTATATTATATATACAGACATCAAATAAGTGACTTTAGAAGTATGCCAGAAAAGAGAAAATGTATTAAAAGTTTTCCCTTGTAACATTTTTATCTGTTGGTTAAGCATTAAAATATGTTTGAAGACAGATTGGTTTAGCATTAGACTGTGTTTGACGATAGATTGCGAAACCTTAAAGATGTATATTTTAGTACTGACAGTGACTACACAAAAATTCATTGTGAAATTTTCTTTCGATTGCTTTAAAGTGTCCAGTACAACAGTACATAATATAATTGGTGAATGTATTTGATATATGAGAAGATTAGAAAAAGTGTGAAATGGTCATTTAGAATTGAATAATGCTTATGATTTCTGTTCAGTAACAACCTACCTAAGGTACATGGTCAAGAATTTCATGAGAGCAGTCAGAAAAGTATTTTTGTCCAGTTTCTTCAGTTGCATGAAAATGTAAAGAACTGTATTTAAGTAGAGTTTTGCTCCTGGTAAGCAGATAAAACAGCAAGGAAGGGAAAAGGAATTGAGCATGTCTGCAGATTAATGATTATGACAAAACATGAATTTAGGCAGAGTAAAGAAGATGAAACGACTTGAGTTGGGTAAAAAAAAGTCAGAGAAAGGTGGTCAGACCAATGGGTGGTTGTTCTGGTGGGACTGAAGTTGGAATTTTTAGAGAGAATATAATTGAAATCCAGCAGGTGCTGTTCATAGACTGGAGTGCTACAAATTAATGAAGTAGTGAATGTGTTAAATATAAAATTTTACACAAAGATTCTGTAATTAGCAGAGTGTAGCAATGTTGGGACTTCTTTTAATTAGGTTCCAATGTCTAATTATGTCCAGGGGTACTTTACATGCATAGTAGTGATAAACCTGTCTACAATTTCCCCCATGATCTAAAAACGGAACAAAACTCAATGGAAGGAAGTTTAAGGCACGTCATTCAATACTGCACAGCAAAAAGCGCACACAGCTTGTCCTGCAGTCCATTTGGAACTTAGTTCTTTTCAGTGTAAATTTAGGTCTTCAGACCTTCTTAAACAATTAGGCTAAATTTTCAACACATCCTCAGTATATAAAATACTAGTATTCTAGAAGACTCTTTTCTTCTCTATATATCATTGTTTCTGCCATGCCAGGTTAGTAAAAATAAACTTACATAAATGATAATGGTCATTTGCAAAAGATGTCATAGTTTTAGTTACCAGGCTTGCCAGTGACCTATAAAACATCAGTCTTCTCACTACTAAATAAACTCTATGATTGAGATAAAACAAGAGTAGTCTTCAGTGAAAAGCTGCTGTCAAAACCTTGCCTGGACTGTATTTACTAAAATTAAAATTTGAAGCTAGTCACTCAAACGGCTTTAGATTGCTCCATGTCTGTTGTTTATTTTTCTTCTTCAAGGTTTCAGACCAATTCACTAAAAAGTTAAAATTTTAAGGTACTATTCTGTTATATATTTTTCTTCCCCACCTGCTATGGTTTGAATGTATGTGTCTGCTCACAATTCACATTTTGGAGTGTCAGACTCAATGTGATAGTATTAAGACTTGGGACTTTTAGGTGGTGATTATTATCAGGGCTTGAGGCAACTGGCAAGACCCTTTTGCCCCTTCCACTTTTTGACATCTGAGAGAACAGCAACCGTTAAGTTCCATCTTGGAAGCAAAGATCAAAACTTCACCAGACACTGAATCTGCCAGCACTTTGAATTTGTACTTCCCAACCTCTACAACTTTGAGAAAATGGATTTCTGTTGTTGATAAATTGCTGTGTCTCAGGTATTTTGTTATAGCAGCAGGAGCCTTCTGAGACACCTGCTAGAATACAAGCAAATTAAAAAATAAAACGGGACAGACAGATCATTAAAACTATGATGCATGCTTTAACACTGACAAATGCATTTATATAATATGGATTTACATTTATAGCCAAAAGACTAATGATCTATGAATTGCCATCTTTCCAGCCTAAACAATAAGATTCTCAACCTGGAAAATATTGAAGAGAGTAGCGTATTCTTACCTAACTAGGATTATTGCTTCATATCAGTTTAGGAAAGAGTCAATAACCTCCGACTCCCTGGTTCAAGTGATTCTCTTGCCTCAGCCTCCTGAGTAGCTGGGACTGCAGGCACGTGCCACCACACCCAGAAGATTTTTGTATTGTTAGTAGAGATGGAGTTTCACCATGTTGGCCAGGATGGTCTCCATCTCCTGACCTTGTGATCCACCTGCCTTGGCCTTCCAAAGTCCTGGGATTACAGGCGTGAGCCACCATGACAAGCCTTCAGGATTCTTATAGATTAATAAATTACTCTCCGGAAAACTGGACCAGTAGATATCAGAGAGCAATCAGTGATCACACTCAGCCTCCAAGGGAGAGATGACTAAGGAAAGTGAAGGGAAAATTTTATGAATTTTTCTTATCATGAAAGATATTTCCTGTGGAACCTTAAACACAGAAGAAATGTTAGCCCTCTAACAAATTAGAACTATAAGATATTTAGCCTCCAAATGCAGTAATCCAAATCAGAACTGTGGCATGTAGCAAACCAAACCATATTCAGTACAATGTCCTAGACTTTGAAGTATTTATTTAGAAGTAAGTATATAAAAATTATTAGTCAAAATGACAACATAAACTAAAAGAAAATGTAAAGAAAAATAAATATATGAATAGGAATATGAAGCAGAGGAGGGACAGATAAAGGTAGTGAGAGAGAAGAATAAACAAGCAAGCTGAAACTGAAGTTTTGGGGGAAAAACCAACAAGGTAGAAAAACTTTTTATAAGTTCTAACTAATCAAGAAAATAAAGGGAAGGCAGAAGTGACAAATCAACAAAGTTGGAAATAAGAAACTTATATAAGCAAAGGTGTATACAAAGATCATTAAAGTGCAGAGTAGAGATCAGAATAGTCAGTAGAGAACACTTTGAAAAATATGTTAAAGTGGTGAAAACCTAAGAGAAATTCATGTCTCTGAAAAAATAAAAAATTGGAATTTCCATTTAAGGAAGAGCTAGAAAGCATCCAAAATCAGTCTTTATAACATGCGTTGGTAATTTAAAGCATCATGCATAAAAAGAAATGTGGATCAGTGAGTCCTTGAGGTTTATTAAAACTAGACTTTCAGGAACACGTAATCCTCACTTTGTATCAATGTTTTTAACTGAATATAAAGAAATCTACTTATTGTATTTTAGAAGAATATAATTTCACACACACACACATTCACACATACAGAAGTAATGAAAATAAAAGGAAAGAGTTGTTTTTAACTAGACTGTTAGTCAGATACCATCTCCAACTTCCGGAGCTAGTTTTCCAAGGCCTAGTACACTATCTATACAAACTCAGCACTCACGGTGTACATGCTATAGTACTGTATCTGTAAAAACTCAAACTCCACAGGGCATTAATGGGTGACTAAGAAGATAGAATTTAATCCTTGACTTCACAGAGCTTTCTATCTAGTAGAATTGATAATATTTGTATATAAATGTAGTAAAAGATGAAAAGTGAAAAATGTTAGTATAAATGTACCAAAATCTGTAAAACTGGTTAAGTGGTAAAAGAGGGGAAGGGGAAGGGTGAGAGGGAACATAGGATTTATCGAGAATGCTCTAAATAAGTTAAGGAAATAGTATGATTAAACTCTAAGGCTCATTTAGGGACTTCTATTAAAATTCTGATAACACAGTATTTCATACTATAGATTATTCAGCATTCAGTTAATTGAAAGTAATCTGGAAATTCAAAAAGGCCTTCCTTTGGATATTTGCTCACTTGCAATACGGTCTCATTTTTATGATGTATTTAGCTAGTGGATTAGTGAAGTGGGTATGTCAGAACAATTCAGCTTGCTAATTAGCGTTTTTAATGAGTTTTTACTATGTCACTCCCTAGCAGTCTATTTACCATTTTCCATACTATAGTTTGGAAGCCAAAATCTAAGTGGGTTGCAACTAACTAAAATTATTTCTACTGAAATAAGCCCAGTCAAAATATTTAGCAAATTCAACAATAGTAAACATAGTAATAACAAGGCAAGGTATAAGAACAAATATATACAAAATAAATATTAAAAACATCAAAACATTAAAATTATAAAGTAAGAGCAGAAATGTGTTCATATAGAATTGAGCAAAGAAGATCTCTATATGTTATTATATATGAAATAATGCTTGTTTAAATGAAATGTTAATGAATTTGCAGTTACATTTAAGTAATTTTAGTTTCACAAGCTGTAGACTATGTAATAGATTATTTCATTTGCAAATTCTGTGGCTTTGATGAATATAAAGTAACTTATAAGCAGCACTTGTATATTAACTGCATTGATTTATTAGTATATTGTTACTGCATTATTATACCTTTATAGTAAATCCTGTATTAGTTCAATATAATAGCAAAATGAAGATGTGTGTGTCAATCATGTGCATCTGAGTGTGCGTGGCAGTCTATAGTCCAGAACAATGCAGGAGTAAGTTAATCCTAATGTACCATATATTATCATCCTCACTGTGTTACAATATCACCTCAGAGAGAGTTTAAAGTCATATTTCAGACTTAGTGAGGTCTAAGTTTTGTACAAGACTGAGGTACATCACCTGTGTCCAAGGTGAGATTTTCTTTTAACTTTCCTGAGTATTTGTGTGGAAGACATGATATAGCTGATAAGTTCTTCAAAAACAGTATGTTTTTCCCTTTCACGTTACATGGCTGTCATTAGGAAGCTGGCTTCTCAGTTAAGGATGGCATTCTCTTTGACCCATTGTCTTTGATGGTAGTGTGATTTCTCTCCAACAAAATCTAAGCAGAAATGGTAGGCATCCTTTCTAGGAAGATTGACCGGGGAGGCATCTCCTTTTCCCCGTTGAGGACTGAGGGCAGAGAATTATAAATATCGAGGGGATTGTAGAACTATACTCTGGAAGCAACTTGGTTCCTGAATCAGCATAGAGAGCAAACAATCCCATGTTAGATAGGAATGCTTACATATATCAGCTAAATGGATGAGAAGTAAATTTCTGTTCTGTTAAACCACTGAATGGTTGTTTTATTTATTTGTTTGTTTATTTATTTATTTATTTATGTAGTTAGTTAGTTAGTTCATTCGTTAGTTAATATTGTGGAGAGCTAACCTAACTACAGAATAAAATTAGAATTCCTCTGCATACATGATTACTTAAAAAAAAATTCAGTGTCTCAGCAATCATTTGAATGCTTATTGGTTATATTTACAAATTGGCCTCCTAATGAAAACCTACGAAATGAAATCCAATGTCTTTATATCCACAGGAATTATACATATTTAAAGAATGAAGTGAAACTAAATGTTAAATGTTAATATCTAGAAAAATGCCTAAAATGCAGCTTTCCCCTCCTCCTATGCACACTTTAATTCATCCAGCCTGTCAACAGATTGTGATGAAAAGGTAAACACAAATATATGTTTTGTTTCATTAGGGATTGCTTCACATCCTCTTTTCTCTTTATTTTATGTGTGTTGCTGTGAGGAATTGGGAGCCTATTATTAAAACAGTTTTTAATCTTAAGAGAAAGAAAATAAACTGATGACACAGATGGAAATTATGTGAAGAGAATGAGCTACAAGGAAGAAAGGGTTCAATGAAATCATATTACAGAAAAAAAGGTGCAAGAACTCTGGCTTCCCCTTAGGAATCTATGATTATACAAAATTAACTTGAAATCCCCTTCATTTGTTATCACTTATTGATGGTTGGAGGCAACATAGCTAAAATATGAAAAGCGAAAATGTAATTAATCACTTGACTCTACTTACAATGAAATGATAGTTACTTATTTACTAATAGTTACTTATTTACTAAATATATACATATAATAAAATTCTCAGGCATAATTATCAGAAGTTCCCTCAAAGAGTGAGTATGAGTTCAGTTTCTAACATTTGTATGGTGGTAGGATCAGAACACTTTATTTGCAGAGAGATTCTACTCAATCCATCAGTTGCACGTAACTGGAAAAGGAGTGGCTACCTATTCTAAATTAGTGGCTACCTATTAAATTTTAATCAACAATTAGGACTTCTTTCCGCAGAACTTTCAATTGATATTAGAATCACTTTTCCCATGTCCTTTGGATATTTAACTTGTAAACTCATGAAATCTGAATAGGTACTTTTGTCATATAAATTCAGTTGCCCATCCAGAGGAAGAATAATGGAGTAGGAGACCAGCAAAATAAGAGAAAGAGACACATGAATGACAAGCTTCTCAGGGATGCTTGAGGCCTTCCTGCTCACTAATTCTTCTGTCTCCAGCTTGGGAGGAGACGCCATAACCATTTTACTTAAGTTGACTTCATTCATTTTCTGTTATTTCAAATCCAAAAAAGTTCTAGGTAATAGAAATATATAAAATAATTTTGGAAGAATAAATGAATTTCATATTCTGTGATCTCCTTGAATCATTTATGCTTCTTGACTTGCAGGAGAACTGCACCAGCAAAATTTCATAGCGTCAATGACTGTTATTTCTCTATATTGGGAACAGAGGAAAGACAACCAACTCCTTATTTTTCTGAACCTTAGAATGTATTTTTTTCTTTGAAATCTGTGAAGTTATTTCTGTTTCATGTGCAAAAGTGTAACTTACATTCACCTGACAGCAGTTAAGAACAAAGTCTCATTCTGTTCTATGTGGTCTCATTCCATCTATTTAGCAAAGCACAAGACAATTAGCATCCTTCTAAGTTTTACTTTCCTTTCTGATTAACATATTTATGAAATTTTATTGAAAGTAGAAGTGCTCACTTGAAGTTAAACCTCATACAACTTAACCTTACATAACTTACCTGATAAATATTTTAAATAATTAAAACATGACTATAAACAACAAGATTAGGTTCTGAGATTATATGCTGTTGAAGCTCAAAAAAATTTTGAATAACTTTAAATCTTAGACTAGGACATATACCTTATGTTTTAAGGTGTTACTATAATTTATTTACTAACAGAAGTTGGTAATATTTAATACTTTTAAATTATTATTCTTGCTTGAGGAAAACTGATGAAACCACTTCACTATTTTTCTCATAAACATTTTTATTTAGAATGGAGCAAACAAGTTTCAGCTTATTCTATTTTCTGTGCATTCACTGCATGAAAGACTGTAAGACCCAACCTGGTCAGCAAGGACCTAAATTACATCTATGCATAATGGACAGAATGCATATCCCAAATGATAGATCTTATTCTGCTGATGGAGGAGGTCAGTGTCAAGCGGGATGCAAGAGGCAAGGGGATGAGTATTAATGACACTGAGATGCCTGCAAGCGGAAGTACAGTAAGTAGTTCTAGAGGTCAGGTAAGGAGTGGGTGATTCTGGGGATTGTAGTTCAGGCAGACTCCTGCGTTGGAATCTGTGGATGAAAACTGCCCATGAGTTCCAGGGCATTTTTCTGCCTTGGTTTGGCTGTAAACTTGGCTTACAGTGGGGAATGATACACTTGGAAATGGAGTCAGTGCCCAGAAAAGGTGGTGCTCACAACATAAATTTTATTCAAGCTACTCAGCACCCACACTACGGAAACATCTTTTCAAAGACCTGGAAACTGAAGTACAGCTGTAAATATTTTTACAGCAAGTGATTCTAGCATCCTGCAAACACCGAAGCACTTTTGTTTTCAAGCATTTTGAAGTGTCAAGGCATATGAAGATTGATAAAGAGGTATTTTGCCAACCCCAGCGCCTCTTCCTTGAGGTACACCTGACTCTATTCAGAGTAACAGTCAAACCAAACTGTGTACGGATTTGAGGAAAACAGACATCCATGCAACTTCACATGTCCACACCTAACGAAGTAGTGACTCTCCACAAGACCGCCCTCACTGCAGACACCAGCTACATGCCCCAAGGTCACCTTCGATTCTGAGCAGCAGGCTATAAATTCTGGGGCTGTCATTACCTCCTCAGGTTTGATAATTGGCTACAATTCACAGAACTCAGAAAGAGTTATAATTACAGTTTTCTTATTATAGCAAAATCATACAGATCAAAATCAGCCAAAGGAAGAGACATGTAGGGCAAATTCTGGGAAGATTCCAACTACAGACCTATATTGTTTCCTCCCCATGGAGTCAGAACACATTACTCTCTTAGAACCACGATGTATGACAATACACGGCACTGTCAACCAGAGAAACTCAGTCAAGCTTCCATGTCTAGAGTTTTTGTTGCATTTTCATTACCTAGGAGTGATAGACTAAATCACTGTCCATGCTATTGAGCTCATCCTCCAGCTTCCTTCCCCTCTCCAGTTGTCTGGCTGATATAATGTGGCTCAAAGCTCTAAGCTTTACAAGGTTGCTCTTTCTGGCATGACCAGTCCCCATCTTAAATCATGTCTTTAGGACAAACTATCTAAAGGTACACCCTGAGTCACCTCCACATAAACTATCAGGTGTGGTCAACAGAGTCCACCATGAATAGCAAACATAATTCTATCACTGAAGACATTCCCAGTATTTAGAGGTTACCTCCCAGGAACTGTGGACAAAGGCCAAATTCTTTATCATACAACCGCTCAATCACAACCAAAAATGAGTTAAAAGTGATTTCTTTAGTGCAGGTCACATTCTATTATAAAAATTGAGAAACAAAATCAATGCTCTCACTCTCATAATGAGTCATTCAAACATTACAGAAAAGGTGACTGGTCACTACTTGCTGATAATGCTAGAATTGTTCTGTGGAAATATTTTTGGGTACATTCTAGTATATGAAAAAAAAATAAGAAAATATAATATTTTCTCCCAGAGTTCAATACCACAGCAGGTATCAGAAAGAGAAAATGTATTCTTAATCAGAAAATGTATACTTAATCATTAGTGAAGACTGTGTGTCTGAGGGGAGAAGAGATGTACTCAGGAATGACCACATAGACCAGGAAATTCTGAAGGGAATTATGTCTACATTTGCCTACAGAACAAATTAGAAGTAAAATCATACCTCATATACTTGAACAGCTTACATTAGTGTGCATTTCATTATCTATGACCCACCTACAGAAGAATTATGTCCAGATATTGCTAAATTCAATGTAACAAAGTGCTTTGGAATGTCTTTCCTGAAGGGAGCCTACCTGGGTTAAAATATTTATTCATTATTCACTTACCAACTGTGTGCCTCAGGAAAGTAATTATTTGCCATGTGGATATTAATAATACTCGCTAAGAAAAATTGTTAAATTTTACTAAAAAAATTTCAAGAAAATGATTAAATAATACCTGACTCAGCAAATATTTAATTAATGTAAGCTAATGGCAATAGTAGTAGTAGCAAAAGTGATATCACTAGGACTTTTAACACATTTTTCTTATATAAACTATGCAAGATTATTTAAATTACCAATTAAAAATCCAAAAGTGTGCCTGTTAGAACAGAGAGAACACTAATTTTAATTGAAATACATTTTTTTTTTTTTTTAAAAGAGGGTAGACATGTTTAGGGGGAATTAAGCTCCAGCTTTTACTCTTGGTGTGCAATTTTCAATAGTTCAGCAATTGTTCCACAGAGAGCAACAAGAAAAAAGTGCATGCTTGATAGTGAGGTCAACAAAGGGATTCCTCTTTTTCTCTCTTTTGCATTTGTTGAATTCCTCCATAACTGCATATCTCATTTAGCCAAGTGGTCACTTCCAGTTAGTGAATAAGGGCATCCCCTTGTTTGTTTGTTTCCGACTGCCACTGAATTTGTAAGGATTTTGTTTTCATTAATACTGATATGTCTACATTGAAATTTCCTCTTCTTAACACATTGCCCAAAGTATGCGTATCAGTCAGGGTTCTGCAGAGAGACAAAAACCAGTAAGACAGATAGATAATAGATATATAGATAGATGGATAGATAGATAGATAAAACATAGATAGATGCATAGATACATTGATAGATAGAAGAAAGGAAGTTTATCAGGAAAATTGGCTCATGGGATTATGGAAGCTGAGAAGTCTCATGATAGGCTGTCTGAATTTGCAGATCCAGGGATATTAGTAGGTTGGTTCAGTCCAAATCCAAAAGCCTCAGAAGCAGTGAAGCTGATGGTATAACTTTCAATTGGAGTTCAAAGGCCTGAGATCCCAGGGGGCTGTGGGTGCAAGTCCCAGAGTCCAAAGGCCAGACAGCCCGATGATTCAATGTCCAAGGGCAGAAGTATGTACCAACTTCAGGTGAGACTGAATTCACCTTTCTCCTACCTTTATATTTTACTTGGTCCTCAGCTGATTCGATGCTGCCTCCAACATTGAGGGTGAATCTTCCTTACTCAGTCCAGTGATTTTAAATGGCAATCTATTCTGGAAACTCCCACAGATATACCCAGAAACAGTGCTTTACTAGCTATTTATGTATCCCTTAGGCCAGCAAGGTTGACACCTCAACTTAACCATCACGGTAGAGTTTCTTTTATCCTCCAGTAATCCAAGACTCATTTCCTTACCATATTGTCAGTCTCTGTTACTATCTAAGAAACTGTATAAACTCTTAGCTTGCTATTATTGTTATTATGTATTTTTTTTCTAAGGCAATGGAAACACCCTCATAATTCTGCTCATTTAGAAGATACATGTTTTTCTTCTTCAGTAAAATGCCCAGATCACAGGACATAATGTAGATGCCTTCCAGAATGAATGTGGAGTCTCCATCCTGAGCAATGCTGCCTGTTAGGAAGTCCTCTAATAACTGATTATACAAGAGAGCTTTTAAACTTTTTTAATTTATGGGATTAACATCTAAAATTGAATTTAACACAGGACCCAAAGACTTACGAGCTACCTGTTCATAGATGTGATCAATACTGCCTGTGGTCAATTCTGATGCATATTCTTAAACACACCATTTTCATTTGATGAGGGGGTTCCTCTGTACATTTTTCTCTGTATTGGAATGTTGTTCTTATATAAATCCTCATATGAATGTTTCAGTTTCCATTAAACCCCAATAAAAGGCCATTATTTCCCTTTCAAGGAGAGTAGACATGAAGGCAGCCTCAGATGATTTTCTAGTGACTACTACTAGCTGGTACTTATTGGCCTTTGCCAAAGGCTCCATCCAGCATAAGTGTCATTGCTGACACTTCTAATATCTTTGAAGTGTAAAGGTCACACATGGTCTTATGTTATTGATCTATTGCTATGTAACAAATTGTCATAAATGTGGGTGTTTAAAACAACACACATTTGTTTTCTCATAATTTCTGTGGATCAGGATTCCCTGTATGCCTTCACTGGCTTTTCTGTTTCTGTCTATCACAAGACTATAATACAGGTATTAGCCAAGGCTGGGGTCTCAGGTGAACTCTAGACTGGGAATGAATCCGCTTTTATGCTCATGCGGTTGTTAGTAAGATTCACTTCTTTGTGAGGTGTTCGAATGAGAGCCTCAGTTCTTTGCTAGCTGTTGTTCAGGGAATTTCTCATTTCCTTGTTCATGTAGACCTCATATATATGGTTGTTCCCTTTATTGAAGCCAACAAAATAGCAAGGCAGAACTCATATCTTGTATAAACTAATTAAGAAGGTGATATCCTATTTCCTTTGCTGTATTCTGTTGATAAGGAGCAAGTCACTAAACCAGCCTATACTCACATGAGAGAGATTGCATAAGAGTGTAAATACTAAGAGATGAAGAATATTAGGGGCCAAATTAAAATCTGTCTGCTATAATGATCAATGCAGCAATGACTCTCTAAAATTCAGTCAACCCTAGTGTTGTTTAGGTTGCCATTTAATTCCAGATTATTTCACAACTTTGTGCAGAGGAACTAAGACAATATCCAGATAGGGTACACGATTTCTTCAGAAACTAGACAACCAGAGCAATCTTTCTGTATCATCTTCTGATTTTGGAACTGGAAAAGCACAATAATTTATTTTGGTTGATTGAGGAATGTCTTTAGCTACTCTGGCCCAAGTAATAAATACACATTTTACTATTTGTCCTGTACTTCATTCAAATTAATCCATATAATTAATAATGTAACTACTCCCCAGGTAGTTATATAAATAACCATTACTTTTCATTCATTTTTAGCTTAATCTTCAGTTTAAAATATTTATCAGCATTATATCATCAACATAATAAATTACAATAGCTTTCAATTAAATCAAAATTATTTCTTCTTACTGAGTGGTGTCAACACACACACACAGATTTCAATGTCTTTATAGGAGAACAATACATGTGTATTTTATTTCATCTCACATTAATGAAAATTGGCCCTGAGTTTTCCATCACAAAATACCAATTTACCTTCACAAGTGAATTAACACCGTATCAGGCATAGCTGATGATGTTGTAAACATCACTTTACTCAATATTTGACTGTCCATAGTTAATCTGCAGGATCCACCAGTTTTTCTCACAAACACTCCTGGATTCTGAAGCAATAAATGCATAGGTACTGTTATACCTGCCGCTAATACATAATTATTTAAAACCAACATTTCTGGATGTCCCCCAAATAAACAACATTGTTTCAAATTAAGCATGCCGGTGGATTTAAATAATTTTAAAGCTTTCATTAGCATGCCCAACTAAAAGAAGATATGGACTCAATTTGGACAATATTTGTTCCCTTCATATTTGAGAGAAGGAATAATACTCATTTAAATATCACATACATTTAAACAATATATTCTGGTAAATGTGTCAGGATTTGACAACATCGCTGCTTATCCTAGAACACTCTCCCCTTTGGAAAATTATTTTCTCTATTTGATTGATACAATATATGAAATTTAAGAGGGTGCCATATTTTACTGGACACTATTTCGTATTTCAGAAAGACATTTTTACTATTGATTTCTAAGACAAAAAGACACTGTGTTTGTGAAGGCAATTTTTTTGTAATACTAAAATGAGAAGTAATTTGAACTGCAGGATTTATCAATATTATCGATGGCTAATTTTCTACTTTTGTGTAGTAAAACCTTTGATTTCTCAAATTATAATTAATGCATTTAAAAACACAATTAATGCATTTAAAAATCACAAAATGAATAGAATTATTTGTATATGTTCTTTCATATCAATTCCTGAAATATTTTCAAATGATGATCCTTTATAATTACTGTGAATTTAAAATTTACCCATAAAACCATTCGTGGTTTCTTAGAATTATTGTAGTTATACAATATCATATTATATTAGAACTGTTACCTATAAAATAAATGACCTCCACTAAACTTGACTTGCATCAAAAACAAACAATTTCAGTATTTTATTATATGATAAATGTGGTAACAAATATGGGAAGCATGCCCAAATATGGACAGATGAGTAGTTCACTGTGACAGCTGTGACTTGACAAAATCATTATCAGTCTTACACTAATATTTTTTTTCCCTGTGTTTCTCTTGCTATAACTAAATTTCATTAACACTTTAGGAAATATGAGCCTTTCTCCATCTGGCATATGGCTTTTAAAACTCATTTGCTGTAATTTACAAAATCTGCAAACAGCTGGCAAAAATATATTTTTATTAAGTTTTTTAGCATATGATTTGAAAGATCTGTAACTTTGTCCACATTCCTAAAATCCAGAATATT
This sequence comes from Colobus angolensis palliatus, assembly GCF_000951035.1. NCBI lineage: Eukaryota > Metazoa > Chordata > Mammalia > Primates > Cercopithecidae > Colobus > Colobus angolensis. The sequence continues at coordinate 1,845,950 of NW_012113919.1, forward strand.
TTCTTCATTTTCCAACTCTGGAATCTCCACAATTTCTTTCTAAATTGTAGGAAATTAGGTGGCTTGGTCTTTAATTATCAACTGGTACGTTAAGTTCTCATATTTAAATTTTAAATGTGGATAATTCAGCTGATCTTTATCCTTGAAAATATTAAAAATATGAGAGGCCTCTTTTTTGTTTGTTTCTTTTTACAATGAAGTTTTTAAACTGTACTTCTCAATACATAAAAGATCACTGAATGACTAATTACTATGTTTCCAGGTTTAGACTTTCTTTTTAGATATATTATATACTATATGAATTTTTTCTATTAATAAAATCAGTTTGTCTTTATAGTCCCTTATATCTTTCTAATTTTTCTCACAACCTTTAATAATAAACAGTAATATTAATAATTCTAATAGTTAAAACCTGTTCCTAGAAAGTACAAATAAAGGAATAACAAACATGTCGTATATAAATACAAACAATCACATAAGCATATGTGGTTTGTAAAAGTTAGAAATACTTGCAATAGAATATTGTAAAGAAAAAAGCATACTTTTTTCTCTCTACTCTCTTACGCAGACATTCAAAAGAATACTTCTGATTCCAGATTCTCCAGTGGAAACCAAACTAGTGTTTCATAATTTACCTCAATTCTGACACTGCCAACCTGGGAACAGCATCAGGTCCCACAGACTGAAGGCTCAGTTCCACAAGACTGACCCAACTTCAGACACCAATCTTGAGAACTAGGTTGTCACCTATACTTTTGACTGACCAGCTGTAAATGAGAAGTTTCCAAGACAGCCTCTTGCATTTTGGTTAATTTGCTACAGAAGCTTATAGAGCTCAGAGAAACACTTTACTTACATCTGCCCATTTCTTATAAAAGGCATTACGGAGGATACAGATGAATAGTCAGATGAAAGTGGCAAAGAGCTTCCATGCCTCTATAGGTGTGGCATTCTCCAGAGGCTCTTTGAACCCTGCCCTATTGGGTTCTTATGAAAGCTCTGTTATGTAGGCATGAATGATTACATCGTGAGCTACTGGTAATCAACTCAACCCTCAGCCTCTCCTCCCTCTCTGGAAGTCATGAGGTGGGGCTGAATATCCTAATCCTCTTATTGCATGGTTGGTTTCCTTGGCAACCAGCTGCTATCTTGAGACTCTCTGTAAGCCCATCAAGAGTTACCTCATTAGAACAAAAGATGATCCTATCGTCCAAGAAATTGCCAAGGATTTAGGAGATCTGTGTCAGATGCTCCTTTAACTCTGAAATTACAAAGATTTTAGGAGCTCTGTGTCAGGAACTGAGGTCAAAGACCAAATATCGGAACAGAAATTCTCTTAGTGCCCTTATCTATAAAAGTTTCAGGAGCCGTATGACAAGAACTGAGGGAAAAAATAAAATAGATATTTCTTAGATATTACAACACTACTGATTTTCAACAAAGGCAGGTAATAATAACTATAAAATATTTAAGTAAATAAATTTGGGTTATGTTTGTTAAAGTAGGTGACTAGATGTCCAGAAAACAGAAAGGCTTTAGTTAGGAGTATGTAAACTCTTTATAAAAGTTCTTAAATTCATTAAAGAAGGGGTTAGATAGAATATTTAAGGGAACATGGGGACCCAGAATCAGAGACAGTTTTGTCCTGGAGACATTATCACAAAAATTATGAACTTGACAAACTTTGGTTCTCCTTGACACAATATACACCAGGAGATGAGAACACAGTCCCAAACACCTGCCCTAGGTGATTTCAGTAACCTTTTAAAATAAATCTACTATCTGATTATTTCATAACCCAGGTACTAAGTCTAATACATACCCAGTAGTTATTTTTTTCTGCTATCAAACCCAGATGACATGAGTTTATCTACATAACAAACCTATACATGTATCCCTGAACCTAAAATAAAAGCTAAAAAAATCAAATGTCTACAATCACACAAGGCTATCATTTCTGTGAAAGTGAGAAGCAAGTCTAAAACCCTTTCAACTTCCTAATCTCGAGAAGATTACAATAAAATTTACTCAAATCATTTACCCCAAATTATTTCATGAATAATTGTCATGGGAAAATGACATAGTCAAAAAAGAAAATCCAAATGGATGAATAGACTTCCTGTGATCATATAAAATAAGACTTAAAACTGTAAAGGTGTAGTTATCTCTAAATTGGAATATAGATTCAAAACTGTATAAATCAAAATACTAATTCTAAAAATTTACTTTGCTGACATTCCTGAACAAAATTTTAAAAAATACGTCTGAAAATACAAAAAAGCAATAATAGTGAAGATACCATTAGAGAAGAATAACAGAGCTAATGAAATTTTCTTAATCACGGGATTTGTCATCACAGTACAGTAATTCAGGCAGAATTATATTTATATCACTGCAGGCATATGGAAACATAGCAATGACACAGAAAAGAGAGATCAGAAATAGACTTATTTTATGGACCCTTGATATTTAATTGAGATTTTATCACAAATCAGTGAGCAAAGGATAGATTTTTAAAATAAATGGTGCTGAATGATTGAATCTATTATAATGCAGCTTTTCCAGTTGACTGAGATAAGTCTACTTTTCCCGTACATAAGGGCATAAATCTGGAGCTAGATGCATACATCCGAGTCTCAGATTTGTATTTACAGTTTCGTAATCTTAAGCAGTTAAAATCAATGTGCTTTATTTTCTCTGTTCAGAAGGTGAGCATAACAATAGCATGCCTACCTCAGAGATTTATTTTAGGGATTAACTGAGTTAATACATTAAAATTTTGAGATGAATAGCTGACACCTAGTAAATGTGATATGTATTAACTATTATCTATGTCATGATTACCGTCATCATCCCTAATTATATTCAATGTCATAATATTGGAAAAAAATAAATTTGTAATTTTACCTTATAACAGACCAGAATTATTTTCAGGTACATTAAAGGCCTAAGAGCAAAGGGAAAATATTAAAGATATTTAATTTCTATCTATATATGAAAGATACAGATGGTATTGTAACATGGAGGTAGAGGCCATTAAATTGTGTTGTCTGAGAGTTGATAAAACATTTGATATTTTGCAATCATCTTTTATGTTTATATCAATGTTGTCACATAACTGGAAGATAATTGTTTTAATGTAGATTTGTGTTTCAGTAAGTTTTCCAAATTCTTTAAAATAGTCCCTCTCTTCATCTCAGCTTACCTAAGTAGTTCTCATATTTCAAAAAGGCAATAATGCCCTCTATTCAACATGAAAGCTTTCTGACTCATCAAAATTCAGTTATCTCGTTTCTATATTCTAATAATATTTACCACACTCATGTAGCACTCATTATTTCCTTCCTGTGGAACTTTTAAACGGTTCAATGGTTAAAAATTCTGAATTTAGTGTGATATATATATATATATATATATATGCTTGAGAACTAATTCTACTAACTGAGGATCTAGGTAAAGAACAAGTTTTGCATCTCAGTTTTTTTTTTTTTTCATTTGTAGTACTGAGTTAGTAATCCCTGCTTTATGAGATTTAATTAGAATTAACTTTAAAAATGTACCTATCAGAGTGGGTATATTTACTTACTCATTTCCAATTTTACTGTAAGCACATCAGCAGAAAACACTGTGCTATGTTGTTTATATCCACATGAGCACCATTCAAAATATCTTGTACAGAGAAATATTTAATAAGAAATATTTAATAAGTTCGTTATGGGAATTGACTGCTAAAGTTAAAGTTCAGTTTTCCCATTTTGCTGTGCATTGTCTTTTGAAAGCTCTAATTTCACCAAAGATAATTTGTTCTTCCTCTATTTTTTTGCATTTACTGCTAACACAAAGATGTCCAGTTTCAGAGTTATTGAGGGAAAGAAACATTTCCCTCCTTCTATTTTTTGCACGTAGTTATAAGATACAATTTTAAGGAGAAAGAATCCATGGAGTAATACAATTTTGCTTTTGAGTGTGAACGGTATTACAGCTAATGGTTCTGGGTAGTCTAGAGTGTTCTCATTAATTGTGATTATGCTTTTTCAATTATACCTCTTTCTCTTGTTACTATTATTTGATTTTCTTAAACTCCTAATGTGCTTGAAAGAGTTTTGCCTTTCAAAAATTTTCAAAACAAGTTTTCAACTGATCACTGAGAGTTTTGACCATATTTATATAAAAAACATAGAAAACAATCAACAAACACCATTTTGATACTGTAGGCCGATTTCTCTCTCTTTCTCTTGCTTTTTCTCATTGTCTGGGTGTAGGGGAGAAATAATTTTATCTGTATTATGTCATAAATAGAGAAAGATAGAATCTTTCTTTGCCATTACTTGGAGTGCAATATATTCAGATTGTCTATGGAAGCTCTTGAGTTTTCTGGTAATTTATATGACTGGCATTTTTGTACTTTTTTTTTCTGGAAACTTACCCAGTGTTTTTTAAGAGGCTAAAACATTTTACTTTCAGTGAAGATTTATTTTGATGGAATCCATTTTGAATATTAAGATAGAGCCAGTTAATTCCACATAAACTTAGTAAACAGAAGAATTAGAAGAGATCTTAGTATCCATAAAAATCTAAACTTCATCACTGACAACTTGCTATCTGACCTCTGTTTCAATACATCTAAACTGGAAGTAGCTATTTCTTGGTGAGGCTCCTTCAACTTTGTCTATATCTAAATTCAGAAAATGTTCTCTTGTACAAAACCTGGAATTTTCTTCTTAATATTTCCACTCAAGCAAGTTTATCCTTAATTTGAGACCCACTGAATATGAACTTATTACTTTTTTCTTTATTAGATACAATTAAAGAATACAAGTTCAGGTATGATGGTTTTCTCACAACAAAAAATCATTTGTACCTTCTAAGTGTTTTGTACAAATTTTACCATTTGATTTTCATAAAAATTTACTTGGGTAGGTATTTTCACTCCAATTTTGCTTAGGAAAAAGAAATCAGGGCTTAATTTCTTATGTTAAAATCGAACTACCATTGCTTTCACATGACTTCCTTCTCTAAGAAAAATAGTAATTTGTTTATAAACTGACAATTTCAACTCTTCCTTAGTACACTAATTTCTATCCATTAGCCATGCTCCATTTTTCTTTTTTTCTTTTTGTAAATGCATCTTATAGAATCATTACTAAGAAATGGAAGGAAGGAAAGAATGAAGGAAAGAAAGGAAAGGGAAGGAGGGAAGGAAGGAAGGAAGGAAGGAAGGA
>NW_012113919.1:1851221-1852324 GCF_000951035.1 Colobus angolensis palliatus
AAGGAAGGAAGGAAGAGAAAGAAAGAAAGAGAAAGAAAGAAAGAAAGAAAGAAAGAAAGAAAGAAAGAAAGAAAGAAAGAAAGGAAGGAAGGAAGGAAGGAAGGAAGGAAGGAAGGAAGGAAGGAAGGAAGAAAGAAAGAAAGAGAAAGAAAGAAAGAAAGAAAGAAAGAAAGAAAGAAAGAAAGAAAGAAAGAAAGGAAGGAAGGAAGGAAGGAAGAAAGAAAGAAGGAAGGAGAGAGAGAGAGAAAGAAAGGAAGAAAGAAAGAAAGAGAAATAAAAGAAAAGAAAGAGAGACAGGGAGGGAGGGAGGGAGGAAGGAAGGAAGGAAGGAAGGAAGGAAGGAAGGAAGGAAGGAAGGAAGGAAGGAAGAAGGAAGGGAGAAGAAAGGGAAAGATTTTCACATGTAACTCTCTTTAACACTTGTGTCCTAAACTGTGAATAATAGGTCTTCTTCATTACTATCTGTAATTGTCTGCATAGGTATAATTTTGAATCTCAAAAGTCTCCAATTTCATATAAAATATTGTTGATGCACCTATGGCTCCTGGGTTGCAAGAGCATTCCTATCTACAGTATGCTTCTAAGAATGGCATGAGATAAGAAAATGCCTACAATCCTAAGATTGTTGTCCATGAAACCAACTATCAAATAAATAATGGAAAAGACATTTCTAACCTTTGCAATTATTAAAAACTAACATATAATGCTTTTAAGTCACTTTTTTCTGTACATTGAAATATAATTCTAATTCAATCTAATACCATTATATTAATACAATCTTTCCAATTATATTTTATATTACATTCACATATTTGGGTCACATACATGCATTTAACCTGTACTCCTAAACATTTATTCTTATATCTAAACAACTCTTACTCGAATAACTTTGGATAATTTATATACTTGGGTAACATAAATATTTATTGCCCAATAATAACTAACAAATATTGATTGGCACAAATCTTTGTACTTTTATAACTCGTAATTCCTATTACAACTTTTAAAATATATATATATATATATATATATGCTTGAGAACTAATTCTACTAACTGAGGATCTAGGTAAAGAACAAGTTTTGCATCTCAGTTTTTTTTTTTT
>NW_012113919.1:1852394-1876515 GCF_000951035.1 Colobus angolensis palliatus
TATATATATTTCTCCTCCTTTCAAAAAATGATGCTGCAGCACAGACAGGGTAAGTAATATATCCAAAATTACAAAGTTCGCTAATGGTAGTGCCTGGTTTGGAGTCTAGGTAATTTGGTTCTAGAATTCATGCCGTTAATCACCATCTCTTAGAATTCATTATTTTAAGTATCCTTAGTCCTTACAAATGCAGGCTGTTAAGTTAGATTTCTTTTAGAGCCCATGTTACATGGCATAGTCTAGCATAATTGTTCATTATAATAAAACTCAATGAATAACCAGTTTTAACATTTCCAACCACAAACATGTGCACAAACACATACCCAGAATAATTCCTGGAAAATAACTTGAGGTCTGTCTGGGCGTGGTGGCTCATGCCTGTAATCCCAGCACTTTGGGAGGCCCAGGCGGGCGGATCAACAGATCAGGAGTTCGAGACCAACCTGGCCAGCATAGTGAAACCCTGTCTCTACTAAAAATACAAAAATTGGCGGGCACGCACCTGTAGTCCCAGTTACTCGGAAGGCTGAGGCAGGAGAATCGCTTGAACCCGGGAGGCTGAGGTTGCAGTAAGCCTAAACTGCATTGCACTCCAGCCTCGGGAACAGTGTAAGACTCTGTCTCAAAAACAACAATAACAAAAAAAAAAAAAAAAAGAAAATAACTTGGGGTCTAATACACTCTCATATTTCTTACCTTTTGACAGCAATTGGTGGGGGGCCAGATAACTTAGGAGCTAGTGCTAAGACAGACCTGAGCTTACATATACAGTTATAAATCACCTATGGTCATGAAGTTTTATTCATCTTATAAGAATTCCTGAAAATGACATTGTAAAAATCATTCAACAATTTGTTACCTGCTCTTCTCAAGATATTCTGCCTTTCTTCTTAAAGTATGATCACCATGATACTTTACACCATCGTACTGAAAACCATCATTCAGCAATATTACCTGAGAACCTCTAAGAAACACAGAACCTCAGACCTCAGTTGAGATCTACCAAACCCAAATCCTTGTTTTTCAAAGATCCCAGGCAGCTTATATGCACATTAAAATTTAATATTCAATGCTTTAGAATATCCAATGGACTCTACCTTTTAGTAGCATTCATTCTTCTCTACTGCACTGTATGGTAGCCACCAGTCATGTGTGGTGTTTACACTTAAATGTAACTTATTTTAAATGAAACAGCAAGAAAATTCACTTCTTCTGTAATACTAGCCATAGCTGAAGTGTAAAATAATTACTCATGTAAGAGTGAATATTGTCTTGGATATCTGTGATATAAAATATTTCCGTGATTGTTGAAAAGTAATATTGAAAGTACTGCTGTGCTGCAAAGATCAACAATTTTTATTTTTACTTTTTGTAAAGATTCAAGAAATAAATATTTCAGGCTCTGCAGTCTATATACAGTCTCATTTCTCCCTCTCTTCCCCCTACTTCTTCTTTAACAACCCGTTTAAAAAAATGTTAAGCAATACTTAGCTAGTGGGTAAAAAATAATAATAATTAATTAATTAAAAAAATTAAAAACCAGGCCGTGGACTGAATTTGGTCTATAGGCCATAGTATGTAGATGCCCACTCTAGGTAAGAATTTTTGTAGATAAAACAGGTGATTAAATAATACTTACAAGAAGAGATGTGCAAAGTACTCTGTTGGGTGCAAAATCTAAAATAAAAGCTGAAAACCTACAAAACTTCTAGATTTTATTGTTATTTAAGGCATTCCTTAATTATAATCTGTTTTTTTCTAAGAAAAGACAGAGGTGGTACAAAACATATCTTGAGTTTCACCCAGTGTAAATCAGCCTTGCCATCAAACATAGCTGCACCGAGGAGGAATGGAAGATTATCATTCTAAATTGACAACAATTTGACACCGGTAACTGGAGGCACAGAGTAGCCCTTTCAAGACACAATAATGATGAGAACAAATTAACTGAAATAGTCTCCTTTATTACTGGCTCCTCTTTCCAAAGACCCCAGAGCCCTGTAAAGTATTACAGAATTGTTTCTGTGAGAAGCTTGGGGTATTTCAGTTGCGCTTTTAACAAAAAAAGCACCATTATAGTTTCCTTATTTACTGCTTGTGTGCATGGAAATTGTGTTTCCTTCTGTAATCCTAACCCCAAAACCCACTCACAGTTAACTCTTTTTTGAAATTACACTAAATTATAAAGTTCTCCAGGCAATGGGAAAAAAAATCCTTAACTTGTGTTTTTCATAAATTTAAAAGAGATTCCATAATGTCAACCTCAATTTGACCTCAGACTGTGTCAGGAAATTTATATAAATCCAATGGAAGACACATGGCTCTAATCAGAATTCCTCTCATCCAAAATTAAAGAGTCTCTTAATGAACTTAGCTTTTAGAAACCGGTCTAGTTTTCCCTTTGAATGAGTTTTCTTGTAAGAGGGGCCTCTGCTTCTCTATAAAGAGGTTTCTATTGAACCTATAGAGTTTATTTTCCAATGTTCCTAAATATGTCTGGACCCTAGCACTGATAACAGCCCAGATTCAGGTGATATTCCTGCAACATATACAGTAAAGATGTAATACAAATTATTTCTAAAATGTGCTCTGAATTACTAAAACTCAGAATAAAAGCAAAGTAACTTTTGTATGGTATTTCTAACTGGTAAGTGAAATATATCATTTCATGATTAATATAAAATATATTTGTGTTTACATGGTAAAACCATAAAAACATTTCATTTTATCATTTTATTGAGAATCTTTCACATAAAAAAAAACAGAAACACACTTTAATACTAAAAATATGTATTTCTGGCAGGGGGCAGTGACTCATGCCTGTAGTCCCAAAACTTTGGGAGGCCAAGGCAGGTGGATCACTTGAGGTCAGGAGTTTGAGACCAGCCTGGCCAACATAGTGAAACCTCGTTTCTACTAAAAATACATAAATTTAACCAGGCATGGTGGCAAGTGCCTGTGGTCCGAGCTGCTTGTGAGGCAGAGTTGGGAGAATTGCTTGAACTAGGAAGACGAAGGTGGCAATGAGCTGAGATCACACTATTACACTCCAGCCTGATGACAGAGCAAGACTCTGTTTCAAAAACAGTCAATAAATGCAATAAAAATACATTTTTCCACTTTATTTGGGTTAAACATCTCAAACTGGTTTATGATGCTTAACCTGTCCCTGCATCTAAAACTGGCCATTACTTCTGCTTGTAAATAGCCTTTTATTGTAAGTAGGAAAAAAACTCTTCTATCTCAAACTCATTAAATTATTTGTCTGATTATGTAAATTGTAAATGTTTTAATAATGGAGTTACATGAAACACATAATGCCACTGACAACTAATTATATTGTAAATTGCATTATAGTATGTTTGCTATTTCAATTTTACTCCTCAGCCAGGAGGTATAAAATTTGTAGCTAAGTATTCAAAGTATAATTACTTTAATAAATGTGCCATTCCTTGCATATTTATTCAAGCTCCTATTCATTAAAATAATTATAACTGTGCTTCAACAAAAATAACTTGATTCTTCCTATATCTAAATATAATTAAATTTTAAAACTATCACCTTCAAATGGAAAAGTGTTAACAACCTTGAAAGCATACTGATAATACTTACCAGACAGATAGATGTAAGTTAACTAAACCCTATTTTCATATTGTACAAGGTTTGTTCCAAAATGTTTATTAATTGATTTCTCATCAAAAAGACAAACTAAAATATTTGGGAACTAATATAAATATATAAATATCTGTAACTGTAGATATTGAAATAGTAGCTTTTCAGGCAAAGGCTCTCCAAAAGAATTAGATTACAAATGAAAACAACTACAGATACAAACTACAAACCACTCAGGGCAGAGAAGGCAAAAAGGCAAAAATCTATTTTACACATTCGTTGCTTTGTTTTTAAGACACTATACCTTGGCAATACAGTAGATCTGTTCCCCATAAGATCACCTCATCAATTTACACTACACAAAGAGTTAGAAGAAAAAGTTCAAAGTTGACAATTCAGATAAAAACCCAGACGCTGGACAGACAAGATATTTTGTAAAACACATCATTTGAAAATTATATATTAATATCTCTATTTGAATATGTCCTATTATCTGCAGGTTACATAAGGAGTACAAGTCTAGGAAACAAATTCTAATGCCTTGCTAAAAAAAAATCTTATGCTCTCCAAGTGGCCAAATAATCAATCTAAACTTCAGTGTACACCTGTGGAAAAAAAAAAAAATGAGTTTACATTGTTGGCTCAGACTTTTATCCTAAGCAACTCTTCAATTTATGTACTTTCTTTCCTCCAGATTTTGCTCAATGCACTTTTCTTCTGGTAATTTTTATATGTATAATTCTGCTATGATAAACAATAACTTTGAGGGTAACAACTTTTGGATGCTGTGAGCCCTTCTAGTCTGCTGGTCAGAATGGCCCTTGGCTGATGTCTAGAAACTTGGTGGGTAAATGGTTCCTTGTCAGCCTTGATATCCAAACCAAATTTTGGGTGCTTATCTATCCTGCTCTGTAGGTTGACCACAAGGTAGAGGGTGCTTACAGCAACAGCTTCTGTGCAAACCTTGGATACTGATTCTCCGATTTTATTTCCTTAGAGACAACACTTTATGCATTTTGTCATACTGTTTGCTGGAAAAATTATGTGAGTCCTATGCTGCTCCACTGGGAAAGAATATGAACCTGGTTTCCTTCAGATTTTGCCCTATGCACTTTTCCTCTGCTGATTTTGATTTGTATAATTTTGCTATGATAAACCATAACCTTGAATATAACAACTTTTGAGTGCTGTGAGTCCTTCTAATTAATTACTGAACCTCAGTGATATTAGGGACCATCACATAACATGTTAACATTTTTGCAGAGGACTAAATGAGACTCAGAAGTATGCATAACACTCCTCTTGATGCCACGCCTATCTCCTATTATTACTTACCTGGAGCCCAGTTGTGCAACTGATTGATCATGTTGCCACGCCTTCTACGTCAGTAGAGATGTTCACAATCAAAACCAAAACGTAGTTTTTCTATAATGATTTCCAATTTTATATTCTGTTAAATTATGACACTAAATTATAATTGTGAGAAATAACAAACCTGCATTTGGCACATCATTAGAAATGAATGGCATCAAATTTATTTTCTAATGAAAGTAAACATTACAGAAAAGGTAGAAAAAGATTTAGGGAAACACTATTTTATTCTTCTGAAGACAAATATTGAAATAAAAGTTGGTGTGTTTGCACATTTAGGAAGTCCTTGGAATTCACAAAATTACTGCATTTATTTACATAATTATAAATATTGTTTATAAATTGAATTCATTTTAAAACTGATTCTGACAAAATGATGGCCTCTCATTGCTTTTTAATTTGAATCCTTACTCTCATTATGAAAAGGATTTATGTTTATGGAAACCATGTAAAATGTAGAAAAATAAACCTGTAATAACAAAGTGATAGGCATTTTTGTCTTCCCATTATCCAGGGGTAGCTTTGTTATGACTTTAGTGTGTGCCCTTTGCCTGTGTATGCTTCACTATATTTTTTTCTTTCTCTGCATATATAGTCTAACTAATTAAAATTTTAAAGCACTATTCACTTAAAAAGTATGTTACAAATATTTTATCGTTTTTGTTTCTAAAAATGATTTTTCTGACCTAACATTACTTTTAGTATTTATGATCCAACTTTACTATTAGCATTTCTTATTGGTCTAGAGGAAACATGAACAGGTTTTCAAAAGATGGGGGTTAGCAGGAACAACTTTATGCCAATTAATTTGACAATTTTTGTGAAGGTGGTAATTTTTGAGAAACACAATATACCAAAACAAATAAAGAAAGCAATAGGTATTCTGAAAGTCTGATATCTATTACAAAATTAAAATTGATTATTTAAAAATCTATAAAAATAAACCCATATGCTTAGACTCATATAGATTCCTCATATTCTTCCAAATACTTAAGAAATTCATATCAAATTTATACATACCCATTCAGATAATGGAAAATGAAAGAAGAAATAATAATTATTTTCATGAGGCCACAGTAGCAATGATACCAACACAAGATAAATTTATTACAAGAAGAGAAAGATGCAGAAACACCACTGTCCTGAACATAGATTAAATAATCATTGATGAAATATTAGCAAAAGAAATTAGGCAATAAGGAAAGGGATAAATTCATCAATCAAAGAAGGTTAATTCATAGATGCAATAGTAAGTTAGTATCTGCAAACATTCAACATAATTCATAACGTTAACAAAAACCAAAGGTCATACCATTTCAATAGATAAATAAAACTCTCTTAATAAATAATAATAAGTGTACTCATAATATTCACTTTTAGTAAAGCAGAAATAGAGTATGACCTTTTTATTAAAATAAAGAGTACTACTGGCCAGGTGTGGTGACTCAAGCCTGTAACCCCAGCACTTTGGGAGACTGAGGCAGGTAGATCGTTTGAACCCAGGAGTTCAAATCCAGCCTGCACAACATGGTGAGACCCAGTCTCTACAAAAATTACAAGAATTATCCAGGTGTAGTGGTATGCACCTCAAATCCCAGTTATGCAAGTTGCTGAGCTAGGAGGATTGCTGAATTCCAGGATGTTGAAGCTGATGTGAGCTGTGATTGTGCTACTGCACTCCAGTTAGATCAACAGAGTTAGACCCTGTCTCAAAAAAAAAAAAAGAAAGAAAGAAAGAAAGGAAAAGAAAAGAAAAGAAAAAAGAGAGTAATACCTCAGTGGAGTGATGTCACCAAAATGGCAGAATGCTAGTCATCTGGCTTCACTTCCCCACAGAAAACCAAAACCAAATATCCAGCACCAGGATCATCACCAGCACCAGGAACATCACCAGCAGTATCACATGTACTTCAAAAATATGTGTAACTATTATGTATTGATAAAAATGAACCAATAATAAAGTTCAAAAAACTACAACAAAGTACAAAGATGACAAATAATAGTGAAGTAAGAAAAAGTTAACACTGAGTTCTGCATGAGACAAGGATCCCTGATACCTTGTCTACTATGAAACATTCCACAGAACTGGGGCACAGCCAGACAAGAGGGCCAAAAATGTCCACCAACACCAGTACAATACAGTGAAATACAAGACAAGACAAGACAAGAGAAGACAAGACAAGACAATACAATGCAACACCATAAGAACATTTTAAAAATAAAAGATAAATTATTTGGAAAAAAAAGATTATTGCACTTAACGTAACTGACTCAAGTCCAGCTGTTTGGTGCTCAGAGTCAAAACATGAGAAGCTAGGTGTGGTAAAGAAAAGCAGCTTTTATCAACCAAATGCTGGCAGATGGGAGAATGGCTGAACTTAAGCTTCAGAGGAACCATGTCAGCCTTCTCGGCTGAGAGAAGAGGCTTAGGAAGTAAACTTTGGTGTCGGAAATATACAGGGGTGATGCAAGAGGGTGCAGGTCTGCGTGTCTTGTTCTGAAGGTTATCTTGGGTAACCACCTGTCTGGAGGTTGGGTTTGTATCATGCTGACTTTGGCCCAGTAGTGGTGGACTAAGCAGGGGATTTGGCAGTTTCATGTCTATCCCTGATTTGATTCAAATTGGCCCCTGGAACTTCTTTCTTTTGGGAGAAGGGGATTTTTAAAAATTATTTGTAATTAACATATAATAAGTGTGTATATTTACGGGGTAAAATGTAATTTTTAAAAAAGATCAACTTTTAGATACATGGGGCATATATGCGGGTTTGCTACATGAGGATGTTGGGTGATGCTGAAATTTGGGATAAGGATCCCATCACTCAGGCAACGAGTATAGGACTCAATAGTTAGTTTTTCAACCCAGCCCTCTCTCACCCTCCCTGTTCCAGTAGTCTTCATTGTCTATTATTCCAACATTTATATTCATGTGTGCTCAATGTATAGCTGCCACTTATAAGTGAGAACATCCAGTATTTGTTTTTCTGTTCCTGCATTAATTCACTTAAGCTTATCACCTCCCACTGCATCCATGTTGCTGCAAGGGACATGATTCTATTTTTTATGACTGCATAGAATTCATGGTGTATATGTACCACATTTACTTTATCTAGTCTACCATTGATGTACACTTGGGTTGATTCCATGTCTTTGCTATCATGAATAGCACAGCAGTAAGCATACATCTGCATGTGTCCTTTTGAAAGAATCTTTTATTTGCCTTTGGGTACATACTCAGTAATTAAATTGCTGGGTCAAATGGTAGCTCTGTTTTAAGGTTTTTGAGAAATCTCCAGACTGCTTTCCACAGTGGCTGTACTAATTTACATTCCTACCAACAGTGTATAGGTTTTCCCTTTATTCCACACTCTCACCAGCATCTGTTTATTGACTTTTTAATAGTAGCTATTCTGACTGGTATGCAATGGTGTCCCATTGTGGTTTTGATTTGCATTTCTTGCATGATTCGTGATGCTGAGCATTTTGTCATTTGTTTGTTAGCTACTTGTATGTCTTCTTTTGAGAAGTTTCTGTTCATATTTTTTTGCCCATTTTTCTGATTGAGTTTTTTTATTTTTATTTTAATTTTTTGCTTGTTGATTTGTTTAAGTTCCCAATAGATTTGGGTTATTAGGATTTTGTTGGATGTATTGTTTATGAATATCTTCTCCCATTACGTAGGCTGTCTGATCTGTTGATAGCTTCTTTTGCTATGCAGAATCTCTTTAATTAACTAATTAGTAATTTAATTAGTAATTAGTTTAATTAGGTCCCACTTGTCTACTTTTGTTTTTGTTACTTTTGTTTTTGTTACAATTGGTTCTGCAGATTTACCCTCAAATTCATTGCAAGGTTGATATCAAGAAGAGTATTTTCAAAGTTGCTGCCTAAAATTTTTTATAGTTTGAGGTTTTTCATTTAAATCTTTGATATATTTTGAGTCAACTTTTTGTATATGGTGAAAGGTAGGTATCCAACTTCAGTCTTTGGCATATGGCTAAACAGTTATGCAAGCACCATCTATTGAATAAAGAATCCTTTCTCCATTGCATGTTTTTGTCTGCCTTGTACAAGATTCAATAGTTGTAGGTGTATTACTTTATTTCTAAGTTTTCTATTCTGTTTTCTTGTGTGTCTGTTTTTGTAACAGTACCATGCTGTTTTGGTTATTGGAGCTTTATAGTATAGTTTAAAATTGCCCCTAGAATTTCTAAGCAAGCATGTAATTAGATAAGAGAGTGTTGTGCATGGAAAATCCTGGTGGGAAAGGGATATAAACAAAAAGTTTTGGGCTAGGTGCAGTGGCTCATACATGTTATCCCAGCACTTTGGGAGGCTGAGGCAGCCAGATCATCTGAGGTCAGGTGTTCAAGATCAGCCTGGACAATATGGTGAAACCACGTCTACACTAAAAATACAAAAAATTAGCAGGATGTGGTGGTGTGAGCCTGTAATCCAAGCTCTTCAGGCGGCTAAGGCAGGAGAATTGTCTGAGCCCAGGAGATGGAGGATGCGGTGAGCTGAGATCATGCCATTGCACTCCAGCCTGGGCGAGAGAGCCAGACTCTATCTTAAAAAAAAAAAAAAGAAAGAAAGTACAAGACTGTAATTCTGAGGTTTGGATGGAAAGAAAAAAAATTCAAAATTAATTGCAAGCCTGAGATACTCAGTTACATTACTTTCAAACGTCACTATATAAGCACCAGAATGGCTAATACATGAAAAATACACACAACAAAACATTTAGAAATTCTCAAACTGCTTAAAATATCGTAATTACTGTTGGTAATGAAATTTGATAGAATACCTTTGAAAGAGTAACCATATGAATATTCTATAACTCAGCAATTTTATTTCCAGGTAAATAACTAACACAAATGTGCTTAAAACTTTTATAAGAAGAAATGTACATTATGCATTAAAATGAGAAACTGTATATCAGCTCAATGCTCATCAACTTCAGATTAGCATTTTGTTATGTAATAGAATATCATTTAATAATTAGAATAAGTACATAGAATAATATGGAATAGTCTTATGAGGATAATATTTATGAACAACCTAGAAGCAAGAATATGTTCTATATGAATGTATATCAAGACAGAAAAAACTCATCTTTGGTTTTGAAAATCAAGATAGGGCTTACATTTTGGTAGGTGGAGTTAGTGACAGGGAAGAGGCAAAGAGTACTGAAAATTTTCTGATTTTTGAATGATTAAGTTTTAAATCGTTGCTTCTCAGTTTATATTTTTAATAAAATTATCAGTACAGTATTATCTAAAAACTGTATATAAATTTTGATATGTATTAATTAACTCTAAAATTTATGGTCTATGTAACATTTTTATTATAACTTTTAGGTTCAAAGTTACATGTGCGTGTTTGTTACATAGGTAAATTGTGTGTCACTGGGGTTTGGTGTACAGATTATTTTGTCACCCAGGTAATAAGCATAATGCCTAATAGGTATTTTTTTTCTGATCTTGTTCCTCCTCTTACCTCCACCCTAAAGTGGGCCCCAGTGTCAGTTGTTTCCTTCTTTGTGTCCATGTGTTCACGTTGTTTAGCTCCCACTTATAAATGAGAACAGGCAGGATTTGTTTCTCTGTTCCTCTGTTAGTTTGCTAAGTATAATAGACTCTAGCTCCATTCGTGTTGCTGCAAAGGACATGATCTCATTCTTCTTTATGGCTGTGTATGATTCCATGATGTATGTGTACCACATTTTCTTTATCTAGTCTACCACTGATGGGCATCGAGGTTGATTCCATGTCATTGCTATTGTCAAGAGTGCTGCAATGAACATGAACATGCATGTGTCTTTAAGGTAGGGCAATTTATATTCTTTTGAGTATATGACCAGTAATGGGATGGTTGGCTCAAATGGTAATTCTGTTTCAAATTCTTTGAGGAAATGCCACACTGCTTTCCACAATGGCTGAACTAATTTACAGTTTCACCAGGAGCGTACAATATTCCTTTTTCTCTGCAACCTTGCTAGCTTTTGTTAATTTTTGACTTTTTAATCATAGCCTTTCTGACTGGTGTGAGACAGTATGTCATTTTGGTTTTGATTTGCATTTCTCTAATGATTAGTGATGTCGAACATTTTTTCCTATGCTTGCTTGGCCTATATAGCTTTTATTTTAATAAGAGAGATTGAATCAGTTAAGTACACTGTATTTTGAAATGTCCCTTTGTTATGCCAGAAATTTTTACTCCCAGGTTACTATTCTATGGTAAGACTTCAAATATGTGAGAGACACATGAGAAGACAATTGTGAAAGGGTAGGCAAGAAAGGATTGGCAGATGAATTCCTGAAAAAATAAGTTTTAGAGAAGCATGTAAATAGAGGATGAGATTCTAAAATTTCATTATCTTTACACATTTGTAGTCTCATGAACTTTGGAAAGTTTCATGCTTCCTGACATAATTATACTACACTGTTTGCCTTTCAACTTCATCATTATATGTATATTCAACTGTAAGAACATTTTACAGTAGGCAGAGATGTAAAGAACTGTTCCATGAAAGAGGTTCATTCAAAGTGATAAGGGTTGTAGGGTGAGTTAGAAAGGATAATTGATGTGAATTTTCTAGAGAAATGGAGATTCATGTGTGATGGAAGTTACTTCTCTGGGACTACCTATATGCTATGTAACCATTCTATCATAATAAATGGAGAGAAAAATGAGATGGAGGGAGAAGCACATAATTAGCCAATTATCTAGGAAATAGATTAAATGGCTGCTCATGGGTTTTTCTTTGAAAGAAAATTATAATTTCATTTGATCACATAAGGGTATTTTACACAATATGAATGATATTTTAAAATGCATTATAAAAACAATAATTAAAATAATTATCTGAAATTTAAAAATTATCCCTGCATTAAAAATGAAAATAATTTGCCATAGACACAATTTTAAAATAAGTGTGTTTGCCTTTGTAATTGTGTTCTTCCACCTTTGTATAAAATACCCTTATGTGGTCAAATGAAAGTATAATTTTCTTTCAAAGAAAACCCATGAGCAGCCATTTAATCTATTTCCACTTTACATGAATAATATCAAAAGTTAATAGATTTGCTTTTGTAGAACCATGTATAGAATAACCAATACTTTGTTATGAATAATAGTTCAAGTGACATATTGTTAAGATTCCTTAGAAATAGGCTGGGCATCGTGATGTAAAATTATCTGGACATGGTGGTGCATGCCTGTAATCCCAGCTACTCGGGAGGCTGAGGCACGAGAATCACTTGAACCCAGGATGTGGAGGTTGTGATGAGCTGAGATCATGCCATTACACTCAAGCCTGGGCAACAAGAGTGAAACTGCATCTCAAAGAAAAAAGGAAAAAAAAAAAAAGAGACATATTTTTCTTCAAGGATAAGAAAATAACCTTATTTGCCATGGTGGTTCATTTTTTTTTTCCATGTTTCTATTGAAGTAGACAGTTTTGTCCCGTTGAATAACATTTTAATTGAAAATCATGAACCTGAAAGCTCAACTCTATTTATTCACACCAGGAAAGCTTGACTGTTATTGTTTTTTGTTTGTTTGTTGTTTTTTTTTTGCATCATTATCTCGTAACATCACTTTGATGATTTTTAATATATCGTAGATGTTTAATGCTTATTAATATATTGTTATGGATTAAATGTTGTTGTCCATTCAATATTTACATAACGAAATCCTAACCTCCAATGTAATGGAAATGGAGACTTTGGGAGTTATTTAAGTCATTATGGTGGAACCCTCATGAAAGGAATTAGTGCCCTTATAAGAAGATACATAAGAGAGTTTGTTTTCTCCCTCTCTCTGTCCACCATCTAAGTATATAGGGGAAAAAAAAAGAATCCATTACAAACGAGAAAGAGTGCCCTCATCAGATATTGGATCTGGTGGCACCTTGATCTTAGACTTAACCTCCAGAGTTATGAGAAATAAATGTTTATTATTTAAGCCACTCCATCTATTGTATTTTACTATAGCAGCCTGGACTGACTGAGGCATCTATCTTGTCTTCAACTATTTTACATAAATGTAACATACACAAGGATTTAAGTAGCACTGAAAACAGTAATGCAAGTCCTTTAGCACAATATTTTACAGCGTGGAGGCCATGTTATAAAGGTTGCTAAAAATGTATCAACTTTATGGTTCCAGATTTAAATTACTAAGATTCCCTGCACAGAAAGTATGGGTATGGGCAGATGCTTTTTACTCACATTCGTTCTGTTGCTTTTTGTTGTGTTTCCTCTATGGTCTCAAAACAGCTTTATCTCATTCCTGGTAAAGTAATATTACTTAGAGAAACTACAACTTTTCTCTTGCCTAAACATTGGTGTTGCTATGATACGCATTCCCTATAAGCTGACAGAAATAAAACTTAAAAGAAAGGAAAGAATGGAGACGTTTACCCTTAGCCTTGGATATCAACTTGCAGAGACAAAATCATATTTCATTAGAAAGAATAGAAAATAAACTGAAGTCTATTACTTAAATGTAAGTAGTTTTCCCCAATAAATAAAAATTTGTCTTCTATCCAGATAGTCAAATTTACTTCATTTGGAAGTCTCACTCTCCTGCAGAGCTCTTCCTGTTTGTTTTCTTTTCCTTTCTTTTGTTTTTTTAATATGAGAAAAGAGTTCTGATTAAAGTTTTCCAATGATTTACTAAGCCGTCTACTCCCTTGTTGTGGAAATTTTTATTCCTTTACTGATGTTATTATTTGCTAAGCAGCAGATGTCAGACGCTATAGCTGAATCTGCTTAGCTGCCCAAATCAATCCTTTAAAAATTAACTTTATATTGAGCGTAAACTGACAAAATTGGCTAAAGTGAAGCTTTGCTAAATGTCTAAAATTGGCTTGTAAAATAATTGACCACTGTAGCTGCAAGTTCAAAAGCAGGTTAGTATGCATTTGGTTTCTTTCCATACCAATTATTACAGACTGAAAAGTTTATTTTCCATATGGAAAAAAGTTTATTTTCCAATGGAAAATAAAAAAAAAGTTTATTTTCCATATGGAAAAAAGTTTATTTTCCAATGGAAATTTATTATTTCCATTCCCATTCTTCTGTCCCTATAACTTTTCGACTTATTTCTAGTCATTGCTATCCTTTTTCTTGATAATGTAAACGATGGGTTAATTTTAAGGATCTAGTTACCAAAAAAATTATTACCTAAAGATGAATATTTAAATGTGGGAATTAAAATGATAGTGAAAAGCAGCCAGTGGTTAAAGCTGTGGCCATTAACAAAGTTCATATGCATAATTATTCTTTCTTGGTTTTTTCTTTAAAATTTTTTTTTTTTTACATGTTTGGGGGTAAATTGTAGTTTTGCTGCATATATATATTGCATAATCAGCAATGGCACTTATTTTTTAAAATACTACCAACCATATTTCTGCAAGTAAATAGTATATAGAATGGAACATCCATAATTATCAATTGAGATCAAGCATGCCTTACTTTTTATTTATATAAAGATAGAATTGTTAGGTATTTAATATTTTAAAATCTCATTTTACATATACAGTATCATCACTAGTATCATCATAAGTACATCCTTAACAATAAGCTCAAATATTTTATTATATTTATTACAAGAATTAACATGGCCTGCCAGTTTCTTCTGTTGTAAATGAACTGTAGAGAAAAAGTACCTCAAATTTGAAAATGAGCAAAAGAAAATATGTACAATATAATTTCAATGCCATATGAGCTATCGTTTAACAAGTCCACATTACAATTATTTAATTATCCGAGGGAATGTGTCTGTGTTACCATTATTTCATTTGACCCCAGCCTATGTGATGTACATGCTAGCATGAAGATTTCTGTCCCATAGAGAAGAATATAATGGTGTTCAAAATTTTATTGCCCCATAAGACATTTACTTGTTTTATAGTTAACTTGGACACATTATTTTAAAATCCTTTATTATTTTTGTCAAATGACTTTCAATGCCCAGTTTTTCTAAATGCTCTTTAAGCAAGTTTTATCTTTTTACTGTTTTCCTCATTAGTGAATTAATATATTTTGGACACATTTTCATGTCATTTTTGTATGAGTCATGCTGCTAACTTTTTAAAAACCATATTTTGACAGTATAAAATGTAGTCCAGTTCCCCAGATATTTTCTATGTTTTATTACTGAGTTAAATTTTGTATATTCGGTGGCCATAATTGAAGCTGTTAAATCAAAAAGTCCCTTGCAACTTTAAAACTATCTTTCTGTGATTGACCAAAAAATAAAAAAAAAAAAGAACTTTTTTAGCTAAGCTTTGATTCCCATATGATTTCACAGCTGACAAAAATAGTGCAAATTAATGTTGAATTTTCTGAAACTCCTCTTTGATCTCAAAACAGTATAGCTGTAGACTTAACACAGCTCAATAATCATTTTAAGAGTCAGATCTGTTCACTCATTCGTGTGTCTTTATTTCCTTTTGTAAGTGTATAAACCCTTAACTCATTTTATCCCATCCCTCTGGCTTGGTGCTTTATGCTCTCTAATTGGAACTACTTTCTTCCAATCTCCTCTGTCCTATGTTATTTTGCCCACAGAAATCTGTAGTCAAGTGTGTCTGTCCTCTTTCTACTCTTAAAATTCAACTTAGTTTATAAGAAGGATTTAAGCATGAGCTTCTCTTATCAGTCAGAAGCCAAAATATTCCTCATCACATTTCTTATTGAAATCACACACATACATTTAACTCAAAGGCAGCAATACATGAAAATTTAAGATTTAAATATTTTGTCTCATTTACAAAGTACAGTAAGCAGAATATATTTCCTGAAGCTCATTCCCTTGAAAAAGTATAAACAAATCACAGAATAGATATGCACATTGTACTTGGGTTGAGGAATCAGTGTCAGGAAATGATGTCGTTTGCACTGTGAAACATTCACTGTCTTTAAAGTCAAAAGACACTTTTGCAACTTTTGACCACTGTAGCTGCAAGTTCAAAAGCAGGTTAGTATGCATTTGGTTTCTTTCCATATCAATTATTACAGACTGAAAAGAAGAACATGGATGTTCCTGAAGCCTGGTATGCTAAGTGAAATAAGCCAGATGCAGAAAGACAAATACTGCATGATTTCACTCCCATGTGGAACTTAAGAAGGTTGATCTCATTGAATTAGAGAGCAGCATGGTGGTTACTAGAGGCTGGGGTGGTTCCACAGGGAGAGGCAATTGTAAAGACACTAATCAAAGCGTTCGTATTACAGTTAGATAGAAGGAATAAGTTCAAGAGCTTTGTTGTACGGCATGCTGACTCTAGTTAATGATGATATATTGTATTCTTCAAAACTGCTCAGACGGTAGATGTTCAAATTTCTCATCACAAAAATGATAACTATGTGCAAGGTAATGCATTTGTTACTTAGCTAGATTTGAGCATTTCACAATGTATATATACTGAAGAACATCATGTACACAATGAATATATACAACTGTATATGTTAATTAAAAAATACATTTAAAAAAGCAGTCACAGCTGATATAATGGCAAAATGTATACTTCTTACTCTATTGAGCATATTACCATTCTTATAGAGGAAGGCTGTTTATAAAATTTCACAGCAAATCATGTTAAAATTTTCAGAGTATTGTGCTTGATGTGTTGATGCATTTCTTCATATATGTACTGGCAGCTCAGAGATTTCTTTGTCAATCAGAAATGGGAGCATTGTTACCAGTGAAAAGCATGGGTGCATCACAACGAATCTGTCTATCTGCCAGATGCACCATCATTGTAAACCAGAGGACTGTATTTCTCCCTTAAAAAATAAGAAAATGAAATTCTTAATCAACCAGAATGTCTTTTTCCCTCATGCGCATCAGCTTACTGAAAGGTCTCTTTGTTCGCTTAAAATCTATTCCAAACTCCATAAAAACTTCTCTATGTTTTCTCTTGCAAAGTATAATATACTTCTTTGGAGACATTATGTGGTTGATAGTTTAGAAAATTATTTTTAATGTCCTTATTTACATACCATCCTTTTCCCATACACAGATTGAGGAGATCAGCAAAGATTAGCTCTTTCTACTGTACTCTCTCCCATTCTATGCTTTCTCGTGATTTATTCTGGAAATAAGGATATGTTTTATTGTCATTACATAAATCATTATTAAATTATTTGTGGTTGGGCGCGGTGGCTCATGCCTGTAATCCCAGCACTTTGAGAGGCCGAGGCGGGCAGATCACGAGGTCAGGAGATCGAGACCATCCTGGTTAACATGGTGAAACCCCATCTCCACTAAAAAAAAAAAATACAAAAAATTAGCTGGGCTTGGTGGTGGGCACCTGTAGTCCCAGCTACTCAGGAGGCTGAGGCAAGAGAATGGCGTGAACCCAGGAGGCAGAGCTTGCAGTGAGCAGAGATCATGCCACTGCACTCCAGCCTGGGCGACAGAGCAAGACTCCGTCTCAAAAAAAAAACAAAAAAAACAAAAAAAAATTATTTGTATTGAAGAAGAACAGAATCATTATGAGTGATACAAATGGATTTATTATGGGGATAGGATCTTACACAATTTTGAGACTGGCTTAATCAAGTCATGTAATTTATTATCCTGTAACCACACGTAACCAAATGTTCTGGTCTTGACGTCCGCTAGTCTGGTTGGCAGGGAGCAAAGACAAACATGAAAAAAGGATATCTGGTTTGGGCATGGAAGCTCAGCCCTGTAATCCCAGCACATTGACAGGCCAAGATGGGAGGATCATTTGAGGCCTATATTTCAAAAAAGGAGTATCTAGACCAAGTGGACCCCTCCTGGGTGAAATGGAATTCATTAAATGAACAAGAATCAATGTTTTTCAATGACCACTTCTATTCTCCAACTTCACTGATGCCAGCAACCTGCAGAAGAACTGGCACACTTTGCCACAGATGTACATATGAACCATGCCCCGAGGAATTGAGGAAAATAAACAAAGGAATGTGGTGGAAGCTGAAGGGATTAAAGCCCAAATGCTGCACAAGGAGATCAGTAGGGTTTAGAGGAACTGAGAGTTCTGAAGCCATTAGTTGCCAACAGGGTGAACCAGCCAAGGTGTGACAATGTGTTTGAGCTGCAGCCACAACTGATGTTGTATCAACTTTCTGTGATTCATTCTGAGTACTAAATCCTGTGCAAACGACTCTTGAAGTCTAACTTAGAAGCATGCCATCATTGCTTACTGCCTTTTATATCTAAATGTTCCCATTTGTGATTATTTTTATTCCTCTCTCATTTGGCCAGAGTACAGTTGGAAAATATTTTTTGGAAAATTAATATGAGTAGTAAACTTTCTACATATTGGAGCATAAATTCTCTTTGAAAATCTGTACTATTGTATAACTTTTTGGGTTTCATTAATGGCGGCATTGTCATTGTTGCTCCTATTTCCTGCGTTATATTGCTATTGTTATTGTTTACAGGAGCGCTCTAAATACAGATTCATTCCTACTATGCCTATATCTTCTTTTTTGTTTTTTCCTAAAGATGATTATCAGAGCTTCTAGTGATTTTTGAAACTCATAGTTTTAGTGGTATAGTTAGATATTATTGCATTTCATTATTTTTTTGCTGTAGTAAAATCGGCTGTTTATATGTATGGATTCATGTCTAGGTCACATCAAAACATTTTTGTTTTGTTTAGTAAATCTCTGAAGCATTTGTCTATCCTAGTGGCGAAGTATTTAAAAAAACCTAAAGAGTCAATTATTTGTATGATGAAGCATTATCCATTTTCAGTTCCATGCAGCTGCTCACCTTTACAATTATTTTTTCTTTCCGTTTTTTAGAATTGTTATTCTTGTCATCTGCAAAGTAGGAAGAACATCCTGCTTTCAAACACTGTTTTGCTGTATATTAATTAGATTTTCTAACTGAGTTTGTACTTTTCTGCTTTTGAGGATAGTTTAAATTTATCACTGTGATTATTTGCATCATCATTCCTTTTTTCAAAAATCTGATGACAATTTATTTCAATATTCATGTAAATACTTTCCATCCTGTCTTCCACTTTTCTTGATCCTTTCTTGATCTTTCTCTCCCAACCTCACCAAGCCCAGATTTATTTTATGCATCTTTGTGAGGTGAGTGAGATAAATAAGAACAGCTAAAATCTACTCTTAGCAAATTTTTAGTACACAGTACAATATAATACAGTATTATTAACTGTAGTCATCATGCTATACTTTAGATCTTTAGATTTATTCATTGGACATAACTGAAAGTTTGCATCCATTGACCCATTTCTCCCCATTTACTGCCCCTCCCCACCCCTGGCTACCAATATTCTATTTTGGTTTCTATGTATTAAACCTTTGTATTGATTCTACATATAAGTGAAATTGTACAGAATTTTTCATTCTGTTTTCTAGCTTATTTCACTGAGCATAATAATGTCTTCCAAGTTCATCCTGGTTTTTATTTTAAATAAATGACAGTATCGTCTTTTTAAGGCTGAATAGTATTCCATTATATATGTATACTATAATTTTTTAATCCATTTATTCATTGATGGATACTTAGATTGTTCCTATACCTTGACTATTATGAATCATAGTGCAATGAACACCGATGTGTAGATGTCTCTACAAGGTGCTGATATTATTATCTTTGTGTGTTTACCCAGTAGTCAGATTGTTGGATGTGATAGTTCTATTTTTAATCTTTTAGGAACCCCCATACTCTTTTCTATAATGGCTCTACCAATTTCTCTTCCTACTGACAGTGTACAAGAGTTTTCCTTCTCCACACTCTTAAACAGCACTTTTTATCTCTTGTCTGTTTTACTGTAATCATCCTAACAGGTATAGGGTGATATCTCACTGTGGTTGTGATTTATATTTCCCTGATGATTAACAATAGTTAGTATCTTTTCATATACCTGTTGACCCTTTTTGTGTCTTCTTTGGAAAAATGTCTGTTCAGGTTTTTTGTTCACTTGTAGTCAGGTTATTTTTTTTTAATTACTATTAAATTGTTTGAGTACATTACATATTTATATAAAATATTGCATATGTATTTTGCAAAATATTTTGCATAAATATGTAACATACTTGAATGATTTAATAGTAATTAAAAGAAAAAAAACCTGACTGTAAGTGGACAAAAATCCTGAACAGACATTTTTCCATTCTTTTGAATATTCTTGTTATACAATTATATCATTTGAAAGTAAAATATTTTTATCAGACATATGATTTTCACATAGTTTCTCCCAATCAACAGACTGTCTTTACTTCTATTCATTGTTTTCTTTGTTGTGCAGAACCTTTATAGTTTAATGTTGTTGCACTTAATTATATTTGCTTTTGTTGTTTGAACTTTTGGTGACATATCAAAAAAATTATTACCAAAGCCAGTGGCAAGGATCTTTTCTTCTGTTTTTTTCTTTAAGAGTTTTACAGTTTTAAATCTTTAAGTGCAGGCATTTAATCAATTTTAAGTTAATGTTTGTATATGGTATAAGAAGAGTCCAGCTTCATTCTTTTGCATGTTGATATCCAGTTGCTCTAACACCATTTATTAACAAGACAATACTTTCCTCATTGTGTCTTTTGATGGCTTTGTAGAACATTAGTTGACCATACATGCTTGGATTTATTTTGGGGATCTCTATTCTGTTCCATTGGTCTATGTGTCTATTTAATTAAAGTATCATAATGTTTTAATTATGACTGTGTAATATAATTTGAAATCAGGAAGTGTGATGAGTTTGTCTTTTTCTCAAGATTGCTTTCCTTACTTGGGGTCTATTGAACTTCTATATAGAATTTTAATTTTCTTTTCTGTTATATGAAAAGGCCATTGGAATTTTAATAAAAATTTCATTGAATATGTAAAGTGCTTTGGGTGGAATTAATATTTTAACTATATTAAATTTTTCAATCCATGAACACAAAATAGCTTTCCATTTATTGTATCTTCCTTAACTTTTTAATTACCATTTTATAGTTTTCAGAGTATAAGTGTTTTACTTCCTTTGATTCCTGAGTATTTGTTATATTTGAAGAATATGTTGTTATTGGCATACAGAAATGCGACTGATTTTTGTATGTTGATTTTATATCCTGCTACTTTGCTGAACTTATGACCATATTAGCAAAATTTTACAATATATTAGAAAATATAATCCAAAAATATATAAGATACATAATAAACCACGTCCAGTTGTTTATTCTGAGGATGTAAGTCTGGTGAAATAATTGAAAATCAATTGATTTATTTTGGCATATGCGAAATCTAAAGAAGAAAAAAGATTGTATCAATTGATGCAGAAAAAGAATTTAGCATATCACAAATAATAATAGCTCTTCATGAAAAAATATCGGACTAAACAATAATTAGAAGGGAATATACTTGACTAGAAAGGTGCTAACATAATGCTTAATGATGAATAACTGGAAATTTTCACTATAAGATCAGAAACAAGGCAAAGATGACCTCTCTTATTACTCCTATTGAGTACTTCACTGAAATATTAGCCAAATGAAAAGGGGGAGAGAGCAGAGTAGGGGGGGAGAGAAGAAGATACTCACTGAAAATAAATAAAAACTCATATTACTTGTTCTCATTAAGCGCAGCACAGAAGATTGATAATTTCAACAAAGAAAGTAAGTTAAAGGCAATTAGTGGCCAATCTGGATTCTGTACACAGAATCAAAGGTATATCATTTCCAATTTCAGTTTTTATAAAAATGCAAGTTTGGCTTAAAATACAAAAGTAAATTACTAAAATTTGTCATATTTTCAAATTAAAGGAACACATCATATACTAATGATAGTAGATGTAGAAAAATAACTTTTAACAAAAATGAATACCTTTTACAGTAAAGTTAGCAAATTTAAGAATAGAAGCTAACTTTCCTAAGCTATCAAAGATATGTACAAAAACACTATGTTACTACTTTGGAAGCTTTGAGATGTTGAAAACAGAAATAAGATATTCTAGAAACTGAGTTTTATTGAACATTGTACTAGATGTCTTAGCCAGCTTATAAATGTATGGAATAAAGCTATGTTAATTGGAAAGCAGGATAAAAATATTGTACTTTCAAATGATATAATTGTATAACAGGAATATTCAAAAGAATCTTCTATATCAAATTATTATAATTTATAGGATAATTCAGCAATTTATTGTATACAAATTAAAAATGAAAAATCAAGTACAAATTAACAAAACTCAGTAATTCAACTTTTGGGTATATATCCAAAAGGATTGATGGCAATATCTCAAAGACATATGTATACATGCGTTGACACAGCAGCATTATTCACAACAGTCAAAAGGTAGACGCGTAAACAAAATGTGGTATAGACATACAATGGAATATTATTCAGCTTTTAAAAAGAAGGAAATTGGCCGGGTGCAGTGGTGCACACCTGTAATCTCAGCACTTTGGGAGGACAAGACAGGCAGATCACCTGAGGTCAGGAGTTCAAAACCAGCCTGGTCAACATGGCGAAACCCCATCTCTACTAAAAAATACAAAAATTAGCCTAGTGGGTGGTGGCAGGTGCCTGTAGTCCCAGCTACTCAGGAGGCTGAGGCAGGAGAATTGCTTGAACCTGGGAGAGAGAGGTTGCAGTGAGCCAAGATGGCACCACTGCACTCCAGCCTGGGCAACAGAGCAAGACACCATCTCTACATAAATAAATAAATAAATAGAAGAAACTTGCATATATGCTAGGGTTAGGATTAGAGTTTACATAGATAAACTTGGTGGACATTATGTTAAGTAAAATAATCCAGTTGTGAAAATGCAAATATTTAACAATTAAATTTATATGAAATGACTAAATCAGTCAAATTTATAGAGACAGAAAGTAGATTAGTGGTTGCTAAGTGCTAAGGGAATAGGTTATAAAGTAGAGTTGTTGTTTAATGGGTGTAGAGTTTCAGTATTTCAAGATGAAAATATAATAATTCTGATGATTGGTTTCACAATGTATAGATGTACTTAAAACAACAACTATACACTTAAAATAGTTAAGATTTTAAATTATATATTACATGTATTTTAGCAAAATTATTAAAAATCAAGGGCATTTCTATAAACCAGCAGTAACATATACACACTGTATATTTTTAACAACACATTTTTTTTTTCAGAGTCATTGTTCTGCAAATCTCCCAGGTTCACCTTTCAGAAAGCTATAATAGGAAGGAGCATCCTTGAAGCTAAGTCATTCATATCCTCTGCGTAGGACCCTTATATAGGGTTATTCCATTTATATATATTTTTCAAAAATATCAAGTCTCTCTGAATAAATCTAACAAAATCTCTGAAAGACCATATATGTATATAGGTAAATTATAAATTTTATCACACATCGAAAACAAAATAAATGATAAATGTAGATGTAAATATGCATTTTCACATTCATGGATTGAAATACTACATAAATGACTTTTCTCCAAGTTGATATACAGATTTAGCAGAATTCAGTCAATACCATTTTTTTCTGTGATATATGCTTACATGAACTGATAGTTTTTAAAATTTGTATAAAATTACTATATAAAAATTCTTTTTAAAATGTATATAGAATTAAAGGAGAATAATAAACCCATAAAAGATCTTCACATGCAGTGACATTATTATATACGAGAATTTTCAGATTAACCTGAAAAATGATTGACTTTTATAAATGAGAAGTATAAGAAGAGCACCATTTTAATATTGTGACAACTTGATATTAAAATAAGTTGATATTCCAACCTGGTATTTCAAGGTGTAATAAAAAGATTATTGGATAATAATTGTGTGATTTCTCTAGATTTTTCTAAATTTATAGTTTTTAATCTGTGGAAGGCAAAAATGGTGTTTTTTCATCATCAGTTTTTGATGGTCAGAGGAAATATTAAATAAGACCTAATAGACATAATGTAATCATTGGTTGATTTTTTTTTTGTATAAAGAAAATACTAAAAATAATAAAAACTTCATACTTTGTGAAAAACAAACAAGCAACCAACACCACTAACAAATTTTTAAGTCTTAATCCTTACAAACTTTACTTTTTGCTTATTTCTTTTTTTTTTTTATTATACTTTAAGTTCTAGGGTACATGTGCATAACGTGCAGGTTTGTTACATATGTATACTTGTGCCATG
>NW_012113919.1:1876990-1958059 GCF_000951035.1 Colobus angolensis palliatus
TAATGGTTGAACTAGTTTACAATCCCACCAACAGTGTAAAAGTGTTCCTATTTCTCCACATCCTCTCCAACACCTGTTGTTTCCTGACTTTTTAATGATGGCCATTCTAACAGGTGTGAGATGGTATCTCATTGTGGTTTTGATTTGCATTTCTCTGATGGCGAGTGATGATGAGCATACTTTTTGCTTATTTCAAATTGCACTTAGCTGAATTCATAACTCTTAAAATAACATACATTTTAATATCACGTAATCATTCTTCTCAGATTTTTTTCCTTTCCTGACTGCATGTATTATTATCTTTACAAAGTTCAAGTATATAAAACTTCTTAAAAAAGATTTTTTAAATTAAATCTTTTTATTTTATCAAATAAAATAAAATTTTAACAAATTCTAATGATGTTATTTTATCCATTTCAAAGAGAGCGAATGCAATAGGGTTCTCTGATATTAATTCACATTATCTTAAAACTTCATATGAAGTATTAATTTGCTAGAGCTGCTGTAATACTATAGACTGACTGGCTTAAGCAACAACACTTATTTTTCTCATGGTTTTGAAGGCTGGAAATCCAAGTTCAAAGTGCTGGTGGGTTTGGTCTCTTCAAAGGCTTCTCTCTTCCTCCTTCGCTTGCAGATGGCAAGCAACCAGCTTTCCTGAGTCCTCAGGTGGTCTATCTTCTGTGCACTCAAATCCCAGGTGTCTCTTCCTCTTCTTCAAAGGATATTAGTCCTGCTAGATTAAAGCCTTACCCTGATAGCCACACTCTTTAAAGTCCCTGTCTCCAAAACCAGTCACATTCTGAGGTACCAAAAGTTAGACCTTCAACATAAAAACATTAGGGGTGATCACAATTAAGTCAATAACATATGGGTATTTAAAGTTCAAACTCACTGAATTTATTTCACAGTTTTTAACCTCACTTTCTATTATGTCCCTTTTAATTTTATGCATATGGTTTAAAATTTAACAACAAAGAAACACAAATTAATTTTTATATTTTGCTAATGGATTTACTTAGTTTATTCTGTTGCAAGAAAAGTTTTATTACAGGCTTACCTTATTTTATTGTGCTTTACTTTATTATGCTTCGCATAAAAAATTCAAAGCCAATTTTCAAATTGAAAGTTTCTGGCAACCCTGCCTTAAGCCAGTATATCAGTGCCATTTTTCCAACAATATATGCTCACTTTTTGCTTCTGTGCCAAAGTTTGGTAATTCTTGCAATATTTCAAACCATTTCTTTATTATTATATCTTCATGGTGATCTGTGATCAGTGATCTTTGATGTTACTATTGTAATGATTTTGAAGCACCACAAATCACCCCATATAAGATGACAAACTTAACAGCTAAATGTGTGTGTTCTTACTGCTCTACTCACTGGCCACTGTTCCACCTCTTTCCCTCTTATCAGGCACCTCCTATTCCCTGAGACACAACAATATTGAAATTAGGCCAATTAATAACTCTACAGTGACTTCTAAATCTTCAAGTGAAAAAAATAATTCATGTCTCTCACTTTAAATCAAAAGCTGGACATATTAAACTCTTTCAAGAAGGCATACTGAAAGCTGACACAGGATCATCTGGAGAAAAGGGCAGATGGGCAACAACACTAATGTGCAACTCCCACTTGGATGGACAGAGCAACATCTGGAGACTCACATTGTGAACTTTTGCTCTAAGAACCACTGCAGGAACATACCAGGAAAACTGAAGGAATTGACAGATGCTTTGAAAGAAGCAGTTTGCTGCTGCAAATGCCATATGACAACCAAAAAACTGTGAATTTTCAAAGTGTGAGAGGGGAAAAAGTTAGCCTCTGAAAACACATCCCCACTGGGGAACCTGCAAATCCAGATCAAAGGAGAAGGGTTTAACCTTACCTAGAGCTGAAATGGGTTTAGGGAGCCAAGTGAAATATAAAAGTAGAACAAGCAGTGGGAAGAGCCTTGTGGTCACTCCCAGTCCACAGCTAGAACCCAGGGAAGCCATTCCTGGCCTTATTTCACAGAGGTCCTTGGGGAATGGAAGGCAGCCAGAAAAACTGGGGAGGGGCCACATGGTGAAGAAAACTCCTAGCTGAACTATGTAATAATGTCCACTGAGCATAAATTTTCCTGAACAGAATCCAAAAGGGTGAAAAGGAAGTGCAGATAGGAGCATAGAAGCCACAGCTGAAGGTGCAGGGAGATGGGGAGAGAGACAAGGCTGGAGCTCTGCTTGCTTTCTCAGTAGAGAAGTTTGTAGCTTTGGGCAAGGTTTCAACCCTCCTCTGTGGCTGCCTGGATATTAACTCAGTGTGGTTGGCGGGACACAGCAGGAGTGAGACTGGACTTGCTGGACGCCTGGGAGCTGGGTAAGACCTGTCACTGCCAGCTTTCCCCAGTTTCCCAAGTATCCTATATGACTCAGCAGAGGCAACCATAATCTCCCTGGGGACATAACTCCATTGGCCTGATAACCACACCCCCATTCCCCACAGGGGATGCAGCAAGTCCCGCCCAAGAAGAGTCTGAGCTCAGATCCACCCCACCCTGCCCTCACCTAATGTTTTTTTTCTATCAGCCCTGGCAGCCAAAGACAAAAGACATAAATTCTTGGGAGCTCTATGGCCCTGGCCATTGCCTGAGCAACCTGAAAACTTATCCTGGCCAATGTAGGGCAAGATTGTATCCCTTTTCTACTACTGCAACTTACACTCTCTTGAAAGCACAACTTATTGGCTGGAGGCCAAACAATTCAACCCATAACAGCAACTTGTAACAGAGCAGCCCTGTTCCAAGAAGAAAAAAACAGCTACTTCCACCACCTGCAACACTCTGGCTAACCAGGGGTCCCAAGTCTGTCCACTTGACAAATTCATTATCCGCATAATCAGTATTTGGGGAAACCAGCACATTAAACAAACTTATAAACAAGGACTCCCACAGAATTCACTTCACTCCCCTGCCGCCTCCACCAGAGTAGGTGCTGGTATCCACAGCTTAGAGACCTGAAGATGGATCACATCCCAAGAATCTTTACTGACATTCCTCAGAACTTCCCTGGAGCCCAATAGTCCTGCT
Organism: Colobus angolensis palliatus; assembly: GCF_000951035.1. Lineage (NCBI taxonomy): Eukaryota > Metazoa > Chordata > Mammalia > Primates > Cercopithecidae > Colobus > Colobus angolensis. Next base: position 1,880,063 of record NW_012113919.1, read on the forward strand.
GGGTGGCTAGACCTAGAAGAACAATAACAATTAGATATGGTTTGGCTGTGTTCCCACGCAAATCTCATCTTGAATTGTAACTCCCACAATTCCCACCTGCCATGGGAGGAACCCAGTGGAAGGTGGCTGAACTATAGTTGCGGGTCTTTCCTGCATTGTTATTGTGATAGTGAATGAGTCTCACAAGATCTTATGGTTTTAAAAAATGGGAGTTTCTCTGCACAAGTTATGTGTTTGCCTGCCATCATCCTGGTAAGATGTGACTTGCTCCTCCTTGCCTTCTGTTGTGATTGTGAGGCGTCTCCAACCACGTGGAGCCATGAGACCAATTAAATCTCTTTCTTTTGTAAATTGCCCAATCTTAGGTATGTCTTTATCAGCAGTGTGAAAATAGGCCAATATACAATTACTGGAGTCTAGCTCTCAGGAAGCCTCATCACTAAGGGAAGGGGGAGAGTACCATATCAAGGGATCACCCTGTGGGACAATAGAATCTGAACAGCAGTCCTTGAGTTCCAAATCTTTCCCCTGAAACAATCTACCCAAATTAGAAGGAACCAGAAAAGCAATTCTGGTAAAATGACAAAACAAGGATTCCCAAAGATCACACCAGCTCTCCAGTAATGGATTCAAACAAAGAAAAAATCTCTGAATTGCCAGATAAATAATTTGGAAGGTTGATTATGAAGCTACTCAAGGAGGCACCAGAAAAAGGTAAAAAACAAGACATTTTAAAAACAATACAGGATTTGGATGAAAAAGTCTCCAGGAAAACAGACATTATAAAGAAAAGACAGACACAACTTCTGGAAAAGAAAGACATAGTTAGAGAAATGCAAAATACACTGGAAAGTTTCAATAGAATCAAACAAGTAGAAGAAAGAACTTCAGGTATTGAAGACAAGTCTTTGGAATTAACCCAGTCCAACAAAGAAAAAGAAAATAAATTTTAAAAATGAACAAAGCCTCCAATAAATTTGAGATTATATTAAACAAGCAGACATAAGAATAGTAGATGTTCCCGAGGAATAAAATAATTCTAAAAGTTTGGAAAACCTAATTGAGGAAATAATTGAGGAAAACTTCTCTGGTCTTGCTATAGATCTAGATATCCAAGTACAAGAAGCTCAAAGAGTTACTACAAAATTCATTGTTAAAACATCATCACCAAGGCACATGGTCATCAGGCTGTATAAAGTCAAGATAAAGGAAGGAATCTTAAGAACTGAGACAAAAAAAAAGCACCAGGTAACCCATAAGGAAAAGCCTGTCATATTAAAAGCAGATTTCTCAGCAGAAACCTGCAAGCCAGAAGGGATTTGGGGTCCTATCTTTAGCCTCCTTAAACAAAAAAAAAATCATCAGCCAAGAATTTTGTATCCACTGAAACTAAACTTTAGACATTGAGAGTTAAAATCTTTTTTCAGAGAAAGAAATGATGAGAGAATTCACCACTACCAAACCAGCACTACAAGTAATGCTAAAAGGAGTTCTAAATCTTGAAGCAAAACCTCAAAAATATGCCAAAATGAAACCACATTAAAACATACATCTGACAGGACCTACAAAACAGTAACACAATGAAAAAAAAAAAAAACAAGGTATTCAGGCAACAACTAGCATGATGAATAGAACAGCACCTCATATTGCAATACTAATGTTGAATGTAAATGACTTAAATGCTCCAATTAAAAGATACAGAATGGCAGAATGGATAAAAATTCACCAATCAAGTATCTGCTGTCTTCAAGAGACTCACCTAACACAGAGGGACTCACATAAACTTAAGGTAAAGGGGTGAAAAAAGATATTCCATGCAAATGGACCACAAAAGCAAGGAGGAATAGCTATTCTTACATCAGACAAAGCAGATGTTAAAGCAACAACAGTTGCTTTAAAAAGTTGCTTTAAAAAGACACAAGGGTCTTTTTGTGTCTTTTTAAAGACTTTGTGTCTTTAAAAAGACACAAAGCAGATGTTTAAAGCAACAACAGTTGCTTTAAAAAGACACAAGGGACATTATATAATGATACAAGGATCAGTCTGAGAGAAAAATATCACAATCCTACATATCTATGCACCTAACCCTGGAGCTCCTAAATTTATGAAACAATTGCTACTAGATCTCAGAAATAAAACAGACAGCAACACAAAAATAGTGGGGGACTTCAATACTCTGCAGACAGTATTAGGTCATCAAGACAGAAAGTCAAAAAAGTAACAATGTACTTAAACTATACCCTAGAATAAATGGACTTAACAGATATGTACAGAATACTCTCTCCAACTATTGCAGAGTATGCATTCTTTTTTTTTTTTTTTTTTTTCAGCACATGGTACATTCTCCAAAATAGATCATATGACAGGCCACAAGACAAGTCTCAATAAATTTAAGAAAATTGAAATTATATCAAGTACTCTCTTAGATCACAATGGAATAAAATTGAAAATTAACTCCAAAAGGAATCCTCAAGACTATACAAATACATATAAAAGAAATAATCTTCTGCTGAGTGATTTTTGTGTGAATAATGAAATCATGATGGAAATTAAAAAATTATTTGAAGTTAATGATAATAGTGACACAATTTTTCAAAACCTCTGGAACACAGCAAAAGCAGTGTTAGAGAAAATCTCACATCAATAAATGCCTACATCAAAAAGTCTGAAGGAGCACAAATAGCCAACCTAAGCTCATACTTCAAGGAACTAGAGAAACAAGAACAAACAAAACCAAAAGCCAGCAGAAGAAAAGAAATAACAAAGATCAGAGTAGGATGAAATAAAATTGAAACAACAACAACAAAAATCTAATGATAGATGATATGAAAAGCTGGTTCTTTGAAAACATAAACAAAATCAACAGATCATTAGTGAGATTAACCAAGGAAAGAAGACAAAAATCCAAATACACTAAATTAGAAACAAAATTGGAGATATTACAACCAATATCACAGAAATACAAAAGATCATTCAAGGCTACTATGAACACTTTTACACACACAAAATGGAAAAGCTAGAGGTGATGGATAAATTCCCAGAAATACACAATCCTCCTATATTAAATCAGGAAGAAACAGAAACTCTGTACAGACCAAATAAAAACTAGCAAGACTGAAACAGTAATAAAAGAAATTCTCAACAAATAAAAGTCCAAGACCAGGTGGATTCACAGCTAAATTCTATCAGATATTCAAAGAAAAATTTGTACCAATCCTACTGAAACTATTCCAAAAGATAGAGAAAGAAGAGATCCTCCCTAAATCATTCTATGAAGTCAGTATCACTCTAATTTCAAAACCAGGAAAGTACATAAAAAAATGAATACTACAAAATCCTCAAAAAATAGCTAACCAAATCCAACAGCATATCAAAAAGATAATACACCATGATCAAGTAGGTTTCATACCAGGAATGCAGGGTTGTTTTAACATACACAAGTCAATAAATGTGATACACCACAGCAACAAAAGTAAAAATAAAAATTATATGATCATCTCAGTAGATGCAGAAAAAAAATACAAAAAAAATTTGATGAAATTCAGCAACACTTTATGATTAAAATCCTCAGGAAAATCATCATAAAAGGGGCATGGTTTAAGGTAATAAAATCCATCTCTGACAAAAATTAACATTATATTGAATGAGGAAAAGTTGAAACCATTTTCCCTGAGAACTGGAAGAAGACAGGATGCCCATTTTTACCATTTCTGTTTAACACATTACTGGATGCCCTAACCAGAGCAATCAGAAAAGAGAAAAAAGATGAAGGGCATCCAAATCAGTAAAGAGGAAGTCAAATTGTGGCTGTTCATCAATGATATGATCCTATACTTAGAGAACCCTAAAAATTCATCCAGAAAACTCCTAGATTTGATAAACGAATTCAATTAAGTTTTAGGATACAAAATCAATGTACACAAATTGGTAGCACTGCTATACACTAGAAGCAACCAAGCTAAGACTCAAATCAAGAACTCAAACCCTTTTATAACACCTGCAAAAAATAAAAAATTAAAATATTTAGGAATATATCTAACCAAAGAGGTCAAAGATCTATGAGGAAAGTTATAAAACACTGCTGAAAGTAATCATAGATAAACAAATGGAAACACTTCTCATGCTCATGGATGGTAGACTGACTCAATACTGTGAAAATGACAATACTGCTAAAAACAATCTATAAATTCAATCCCCATCAAAATACCATTCTCATTTTTCACAGAACTAGAAATAAACAATCCTACAATTTAGATGGGACCAAAAAAGACTGCAGATAGCCAAAGCAAGACTAAGCAAAAAGAACAAATATGAAGGCATCATGTTACCCAACTTCAAACTATACTACAAGTCTATAGTTACCAAAACAGCATGGTATTGGTATAAAAATAAGCAGGTAGACCAATGGAATTGGATAGATAACCCAGAAATAAAGTCAAATACTTATAGCCAACTGATCTTCAACAAAGCAAACAAAAATATAAAGTGTAGAAAAGACACCCTATTCAACAAAGGGTGCTGGGATAATTGGCAAGTCACACATAGAATAATGAAACTGGATCCTCATCTCTCACATTATAGAAGATAGAAGACAACATCAGAAAAACTCTACTAGACATTGGCATAGGCAAAGAGGTTATGACTGAGAACCCAAAAGCAAAGTTAACAAAAACCGAGATAAATAGTTGGGACTTAATTAAACTGAAAAGCTGATGCACAGCTAAAGAAATAATCAGCAGAATGAACAGACAACCCACAGAGTGAGATAAAATATTTGCAAATTATGTATTTGCATTAATACATAGATTAGTATCTAGATTCTACAAGGGATTCAAATCAGAAAAAAAAAAAATCCCATCAAAAAGTGGGTTAAAGACATGAATAACAATTCTCAAAAGAAGATATACAAATGATCAAGAAACATGAAAAAATGCTCAACATCATTATCAAGAAAAGTGAAAATCCAAACCACAATGTGATACCGCCTTACTCCTGCAAGAAAAGCTATAATTTAAAAATCAAAGAATAATATATATTGGCATGGATGTGGTGAAAAGGAAACATTCTTACATTGTTGGTGTAAATGAAACTTGTACAACCACTGTGGAAAACAGTGTGGAGATTTCTTAAAGAATTAAAAGTAGAACTACCAGTTGGCCCAGCAATCCCACTACTGAATATCTACCCAGAGGAAAAGATGTCAGTATATAAAAAAGACACTTGAAGACACATGTTTATAGCAGCAAAATTCACAATTGCAAAAATATGGAACCAGCCTAAATGCCCATCACAAGAAATTGTGATATATAAATACCATCAAATACTACTCAGCCAAAGAAAGAAATGAAATAATGGCATTTGCAGCAACCTGGATGGAGTTGGAGACCATTTTTCTAAGTAAAGTAACTCAGGAATTGAGAACCAAGCATCATTTGTTCTCACTTGGAACTGGGAGCTAAGATATTTGGATGTAAAGGCATAAGAATGATATACAGACTCTGAGAACTTGCGAAGGTTGGGAGTGTGGTGAAGGATAAAAGACTATGCATTGAGTGCAGTGTGCACTGCTTGGGTAATAGGTGCACTAAAATCTCAGAAATCACACATAAACAACTTATTCATGTAACCAAACACTACCTGCTCCCTCAAAACTATTGAAATAATAATAAAATAAAATCCCATTAATTTAACGAAGATTTATTGAATATCTATCATATGTCATGCACTATGATGAACACTGGGTTGACAAAGATTAAAAACGTCATGGTCCATGCATTCAAGAACTTGACATCTAAACCTCAGCATCACATAATATACCCACGTAACAAACAAGCACAGGTACCCTCATATCTAAATAAAAATTGCAATTATTAAAAAAAGAAAGCTGACATAGGATGAAAACTAGGCTTCTTGCACCAAATAGTTAACCACATTTTGAATGAGAGAAAAAGTTTTTTAAGTAAAGTGCTCCTTCAGTGAAGACACACACATTAAAAGAGCAAAACAACCTTACTGCTGACATGGAGAAAGTTTTAGTAGTGTGGATAGACTATCAAACCGTCCTTAATATTACCTTAAGCCAAAGTTTGATACAGCGCAAGGCCCTAACACTCTTCAATTATCGAAAGGCTGAGAAAGGAATCCAGAGACCTTTGCAGCTAGCAGAGATTGGTTCTTGAGGCTTAAGGAAAAAAAGATGTCTTCATAAAATAAAAGTGCAAGAAGAAGCAGTAAGTGCTGATGTAGAAGCTGTAACATGTTATTGAGAGATTCAACTGAGATCATTGAAGAAGGTGTCTACAATAAACAACAGATTTTCCATGGAGATAAAATAGCCTTCTATTGAAAGAAGATGCTATCTAGGACTTAAATAGCTAGAGAGGAGAAGTCAATGCCTGGTTTCAAAGCTCAAAGGATAAGCAGGACTCCCCAACCAGTGTGACCTATCCTAGGCAGGGTCAGGCACTTGTCCCACTTGCATACTCACTGCACATACACTGCACTTGTGTATTCTGCCCTATTCCTGTGCTCCAGCCATGTCAGGTGCGGAGGCCCTCTTCACACATGGGAATGACCCAGAGGGAATATTTGTTCACTTTACATGTTGCCTTTCTTAGAGAAAAAGCCAGCCTGAGTGTCAGTGACTGCTCAAGGACAATAGGCCACTGGAGAAGCCATGATGGCTGTCAAAGGGAAAGGACAAAAGGAAAAGCAAGAGCAAAGGTAAGGGCCAGAAAAAAATTGAAAACCTGAAAAAAGCAATTGACTGAAATAAAGGAAAAATCCCAGGAGGAAAAGGAAAACTGTAACAAAAATACATTGTGCAAATAACTAAGCTGGAGAAATAGTTCCATTAAAAAATCCAGAGGGATTAGCCTTATTCAGACAGAGCTGAAAACAATAAACAAGAAAGAATGAGAAGTTCTAAAGAAGAATTTAAAGAACAATTAATAGAAACATAAGGATACTGTTAGGACCTGGGAAGGCATGGTCTTTGAAGAAAATCATCGATCAGATCAAAAGGCTGAAAAAAGACAGTTCTGACGATGAGAGGCCATCATGAAGTTGTCGAGCAATTGAACAATGATGGAAAGAATGTGTTTAAAGAGAGCAGTTATCTCCAGAATGCTCTTGCATACCACCTGAAAGAAGTTTATGCTCTACAAAAACACTCTCAGAGGTTGCAACAGCATCAAATCCTTTTACATCAAAAGGAGATTATTGAGCTTTTGGTTAAGGAAAAGATTATGCAGCTTACCCAGTAGAAAACACAAATCCAAACACTTCAGAAGAAGGTAGTAAGGTTGGAGACTGCTCTAAGTTATATGACCAGAGTTTGAGACTGAAACTTTAAAACTGCAGCAACAGCAATGATAGAGAACCAATCGGGTTACGTATAAATTGACAAGCAGTAGCAAAGTCAGGTGAACAAAAGAAAAATGAATTGAGTGAGGAAGCTGGCCAAGAACATACTAGGTGAGAGAACAGAACTGGACAGTTTTTTTTTAAATGCCCTACATCCAGTGAAATAACAGATCCTATTTATCAGGAAGCATTTGAATTGAAAGCACAAGGGGCTTTCAATTACAATTGAGAGCAGCACTTACAGGAAGAATGGAAGATCGCCAAATCATAACAATTGATGACAGAGAGCCCAGCATCAATAGTGAAACAGGCTCTTACAGAGACAGAAATTGACAAGTATTGAAGGAAATATGAATATTGGAGATTTGATCTGGGAGCAGAATGAAAAAGTAATGCTATTTCTCTTTGCAAAAATAAATGGTTTTGTTTTTAGGAAATTTGGCCAGATTTCTAGGCCTCTAGTTCCAGACTGTGTTGTCTCTGATGGAAGACAAAAAAAAAAAAAAAACGGGGAATGAAAGTAAGCTTCAAGATCAAACTTTCATCACCTGGCAATCCTCTATCAGACCATTTGGTGAAATGATGTTTCCTAATATTCTGAAAAAAAAAAAATTACAAGTGTCTGGCACAGAAACCTTCTGAGAACCACAGATGAACAGCAGATAACTCCACAGAAGCTGTGAGCAGGCATTTCCTTGTAGAATTCTTACTTCCGATTATGTTCAAGAAAGTATCTTAAAAGAAAGAAAGTTAATTCAGAAGTTACCTATTTGCCACAGAAATTAGTGTCTCCCTTGAGGGAAGATTAGAAGCTGGTAAATGAGAACATTTGCAAAGGCACTGTATTAGTGGCATTCACTTCTGCTTACAGCAGAATAAATCCACATCAAATATTATGCAAAGGACTCAAAGACAGAAGCATTTTATTTGGAACTACAATAGCATCAGAGACCAATTTTACATACCCACCTTCTACCCAATTTTCAACCCCTGACCTTTTATTACTGAGGCAGAAATGGGGCACTGTGAAAGATTAGAGGGACAATCTTTAAATAAATTGCAGTGCTCATCTTTGTTTACTGTCTCCACTGAAGAGATAGTGAATGACTTTAATAATCTTCTAAAAGTTTGTCCACAAACTTGTCTGACTTCCACCATGCGAGTGGGAATATTTTCAAATTATGACTCTATTGGTGGCGAAGATGTCAGTTGCATTTCCATGTGGGTTGTTATTTACTATCTTGGTGACTTTATCCAATGTTTCTGTCTCCAGAACCACAAGAACTGACCCTAAAATCTTCTATTTATAACAAGACATATCTGGCTGCCAGGAGTGTTACATCCAGAAAAAAGTCAACCTTTTAGATTCAAGAATAACGGGAGTTTCAAACCACAAGCTGACTTTCTTATTAGGGGTGATTACAGTTGGTGACTAAAGCCAATACTCATTTATCATTCTGAATATTCTGAAAATCATAGAGCCTTTCAGAATGATGCTAAGTCTACTCTTCTTGTGCTCCACAAATGGAGGAACAAAGCTTAGATGGCAGCTCATCTGTTTACAGCATGATTTACTGAATATTTTAAGCCCACTCTTGAGAACTGTTGTACAGAAAAATATTTCTTTCAAAATATTACTGCTCAATGACCATGTGCCTATTTTTCCAGAAGTTCTGATGGACATGTGCAATGAGATTAATGCTATTTTTATGCCTGCTCACACAACATTCATTTTGCAGCCCAAAGATCAAGGAATAATTTTGACTTTCAAATTTTATCATTACGAAATATATTTCATAAGACTATAGCTACTATAAATAAGAATTTATCCAATAAATATTGGCAAAGTAAATTAAAAATCTCTTGGAAAGAGTTCACTGTTCTACATTCACTAAGAACACTCAAAGTTCATAGGAATAGGCCAACATATCAATATTAACAGGAATTTGGAAGAAATTGATTTGAATCTTCGTGGATGACTTTGAAGGATTCAAGACCTCAGTGGATGAAGTAACTGCAGATGTGGTGGAAATAGCAAGAGAACAAAAATTAAAAGTGAAGTCTGAAGATGTGACTGGATTTCAGCAATCTTTCATAATATTTGAATGGATGAGGAGTTGCTTCTTCTGGATGAGTAAAAGAAGTGGCTTCTTGAGATGGAATCTACTTCTGGTGAAGATGCTGTGAATGTTGTTGAAATGAAAACAAAAGATTTATAATGTTACATGCACATATAATGTTCTTATCTCAGGATTCCCTAAAATGAATATTAGTGTCATCTAGGCACTTAATTTTGCTCCCTCTAAAACTTCCCCCAAACTCACCTATCATGGTAATATAGTATAACATCAGAAACTACCAAGAGATGCAGAATACAGTGTCCCTTCTCTACTTCTAATAAATTATAAGATTTTGACTTCTTCAGTAATACTCAAGGCAATAAAAGTGAAAAAAAAAAGTAACCAGTAGCTATTGATCACTCTATGTGTAATCACATCATCACTATAATAGAGCAACAGCAGGGTTTGAGAGGATTGATTCCAATTTTAAAAGAAGTTCTACTGTAGGTAAAATGCTATCAACCAGCACTAAGTACCACAGGGCAACCTCTTGTAAAAGGAAGTGTCAACGGTGCAGCAACTTCATTGTCTGATGGTAAAAAATTGCCAAAGCCACCACAGCCTTCAGCAACAAACATATTGATCATTTACCAGGAATTAACATTGAAGTAAGGCCCTGCAACGGTAAAAATATTGCAACTTGCTAAAAGCTAAGATAATAGCATTTTTAATTGTTTTTAAATTAAGATATATACTTTTTAAAGATATAATTCTATTACATGCTTCATAGACAACAATATAGTGTAAACACAATTTTATATGCACTAGAAAATCTGAAAATTTGTATGACTTACTTATTGTGACAGTCTGAAACCAAATCCACAGTATCTCCGAAGTATGCTTGAATTGTGGAAAAATGGTAAATGTGACACACCTGTTTCACAATGTAAACTACTTACAATTTGTAGTCTTTTGTTTCCTTCTCTTTGCAATGTCTTCTAAACTTACCCTGCACATTTTGTTCGGGTGAATAACTTGTCTCCATCTTCTAAATATCCATAACTATTTACTCATTTATTCATCCAAAATCACTAGAATTGTAGGCACTCATGTAGATACTGAGGAAACAGTGGTTAATAAGAGAGAATGCCTTGCTCGTACATAAAAAAATAAATATTATAAATACCTATTATACATATAATGTAGACAATTTCAAATTGTGGCAAATACTATTTAAAAGAACTGTATAGAGATTAATGGTGGTGGGGTGCTTATAGGAAACTGTCTAGGAGAACATTTAGGCATAGGTATCAACTGAAAGTAGAAGATTGATTTGTGAAAAACTAGGGAATGTTTCCAAGAAGGGTAGATTAAAAATAGATAAAAACCCAGGAGATTATAACATGTCTAGGTTTCTCAAGAACCATAAATAAGTGTAGTGTGATTGGGATATTGGAGGGGATTTGGTTGTAGTGATAAGACAAAGCTTTGTAAACAATGATAAGGACTTCAGATTTATTTAAATAACAATAGAAGGCATTGGAAAGTACACATACATAAATGAAGAATGCAATACAATAAATGAAGAATGTGATACATTATAAATAAAGAATGTGATACAACACTATATTTGTATTTTACAAATAGGATCAATTCCTATAAACAAAGAGAATAATGCGGTGACATTAGAGATAATTGAAGAAGCCATAGTCCTGGAGTAAATGTAATCTCATCCTTCATAGGAAGAGTTCAGATGAGTAGAGATGTTCCTCAAGAGTTACATGAGTAGAGATGTTTCTCCCAAAGTGTTGGGAGTTAATAGAAACAGAAGAACCTTTACCAGAAAACTAATACAGATTAACCTTCAAGATCACTCTCTTACATGGGCCCACAAGGGGGCATTAATAATGTACTCACGTGAGCATGTATTTTTTATAAATTTTGCAAAATGACCTATTTATCTGCAATTAGCTAACATTACTATTTCTTTCTGTCCACCTTTTTCTCACAATCACATTTCTCTTGTATCAGATGGTGTTACAATGGCCACAGTAATTTATGTATAGATATAAGCGGACTTTGGCTGGAGGACACTTTGAGTTTGGCGTTCATGCTATATGTTTATATGGTTCACATTCACTACTGACTTCCAGGAATATTTGCATGCACTGTACTCATCCTATTACAAAAAGGATGTTACACAATAAATACATTATAGAGTAACGGAAATTATTTGTAAGGTTAATTTATTCTGAATACATTGTAGGCTAGGAATACATAATTGATCCGTAAAAAATCTAGAAGAAATGCTGAAAGTTAAGCTACTAGAAGGATAAAAGTCTAAATACATATATGAGAATGACTTAAGTTTGCAGCAGTGATGTGGAACTGAATAGGATTTACTCTTTAAGAATGACAAAAGAAGGAAACAGAGGGTGGAAACTTACTGAATTATAGGTTTCAATAAATAATTTAATAAATTATATAACTCACTTATTTTGGGACAGTCTCTGCTATGCCTCCCTGCCTTTTCAGATAAACTTATGAGAAAAATATAGCTATAGGCAAGTTCTTACCTCAGGATTCCCTAAAAAGAATATTAGTGTCATCTAGGCACTTAATTTTGCTCCCTCTAAAACTTCCCCCAAACTCACCTATCATAGTAATATAGTATAACATCAGAAACTACCAAGAGATGCAGAATAAAGTGTCCCTTCTCTGCTTCTAATAAATTATAACATTTTGACTTCTTCAGTAATACTCAAGGCAATAAAAGTGAAAAAAAAAAGTAACCAGTAGCTATTGATCACGCTATGTGTAATCACATGAAGCTATATGGTTCTCTTCGCTCACTGATGGATAACTCCCTGGAGCCCATAAATTGCACCAAGTGCCATCTATATGTTTTCTAAAAGACAACAATAAGAGAATTATTTTGTTCTTTGGAAAGAGAAGTGGTTCTACATTTTTTGGTAAAGCAGAGTGATGTATTGGGAAGAAAACATAACCCAGATTCATGAGCTCATATTTTCAGTTAGTAACCATTTATGTCACCATGGGCAAAATAGTTAGTCTTTGTGAACCTCAGTTTACCAATCTGTGCAGTAAAGTGACTAGATTTATGTCTTCTAGGTTTACACAGCACAAAATTTCACCCTATGATTCAGCTCTGCTGGAGATACAAAGAGTAAATCATTACGTTTTGTACATAGGATTCAGGAAACTAAACAGACATCGTTTTATGTAGACTGAGGATACTAGAAAGAATGAAGATAGTGCCAGAAAGTCAATTATTTAATATTTTGATAAAATGACTCACTCACTGAAATAGTATTCTTTTCTTCATTTTTCAGAAACTAATCTATCATGGTATACTTATTCTTAACATTCATTGGGGGCCATTTACATACTTTATCCGAGGGGAATGAAAGATTCTTTAAAATTATAGTTATCTTTTCACGAAGTACTAGAGAGGAAAGTTGAGTTAACACAGGAATATAGGTACCATTATCCAGAGAGGTACCAATAGCCTTCGTTCCATCTGGTGCAGAATTGAGAGTACCAGCTGTCCATGTATGGATGCAGAAATAAAAGACAAGTGGAAAATCTAGTCTTATATTGTGTTTGAAAATCAACACATATCCTTGCAAGTAAAATATTTCAACACATTTCTGTGAGAGCTTCATAACTTTTAGAATAGTGGTATATATATATATATATATAAATGCAGACACATTCTCTAGGGAAACAGCATAACTAGTGAAAATGGTAAATTTATAAGCTTACCATTTATAAATCTCTAGCAATTACCCTACGGGAATACAGCAAATATAAAAAGAGCATTTATTCAACGAAGTTGATCAAATCTTGCTAAGAATAGTGAATCTATGGCATCTGAGCCATGACCCACTCTTCCTGCTCACGAGTTCAGCAAGCAGAATTTTCCACCTTCGCGGGTGTATCCAAGAACACAGGACTTCCTGTTCTCCCAGCAGTGAATCATGAGGTAAAGATCTCCCCCAAGAAACAAACCATCAGCCTTTCATATTTACCATCACTTCATTTGGCAGAAGTTCTCATTAAGGCAAGAACAGCTGAAAAGGCTTGGACTCTCTTCTTCTACCTAGCCCCACCTGTAGGGTGGCAGTTTCATGTTAGGTATGGCAGGCTGAGTGTATGAAGACATAAATAGATCCTCTGTGGCTCATGGTAGGATTGAGGTTACAGGTAAGCCCTAAAGACCATAAGCTAGTGCCTTTACTAGGATACCACTTATAAGAAGAAGTGTCAGGCCAAGAGAAGTGGGTCACTGTATCTATGTCTTGATCTGGAAAAGTAGCAAAGAATGTTTGTGCAGGGGGAACCCCAAAGAACTGGTGTTATTTGGGAAAGAGTTGGGGAAAAATAAGCCCAATTGCAGTTTAGAACACAATGGTGGTAAATAAAAAAAAAAAAAATGAGAGTAGATTGATAACTCCATAAGATAACAAAATAAACTTCATATAAATTAAAGGTTTACCAGAGATAACTGAGAACTGGGGAAAGAGATTGCTAATAAAAGTTCCTCATTGGGTCAAAACAAACCTCAAAGACTAGCGTGACAGAAGACCCATGAAGAGGCACCTAAATTTTGATCAGACTGTGGAACAATTTCTATCTGACGACATTGTGAAAACCAATAGAGAAGCCAGTTGGCAACTAGTGAAAGCTATAGCTGCATGTGATACCAACAGAGGTAGATAGATTTACAGAAATATCACAGAATACTTTCAAAATCAGACCTGTGAACCCTAACATTATCCCAAAGTGACTGTGTGCAAATCCAAGGCTATGATCTCTGAAGATGGCATCAGAGTGGACACCCTGCTTGGGAAATATACTTAACTAAAATTTTCTACCCAAGTCACTAAATAAATGAAGCAGGCAATAGCAACTACAACAAACCCTAGATGAGGAGCAAGATGGGAAGTGGTAACAGTATCTGCAATTATGGTAATATGTTATCTAAAATATTCAACCTCTAATGACAAAGTATTAGATATGCAAATAAACATGAAAGAGCAACCTATACCTATGAAATAAAGCAAAACCTCTCCTTAATGGGGCCCCAATCTCAACTCAGCAGACAAAAGCAAAATGGATATGGTAAATTTTCAAAGAACTAAATGACACTATGTTTAAAAAGGAAAAGCAAGATATGGTGACAATATCTTATCAAATAGATTATGTCAATGAGAAAAATTGAAATTATAAAAAGGAATGAAAAGAAAATCTGGAATTAAAAAACATAGTAGCTAACAATTAGCTAGAGGGGCTCAACTGGCAGATTTGATCATTCAATAAAAAATAAGAGTGGCCGAGCACTGTGGCACGTGCCTGTAATCCCAGCACTTTGGGAGGCCAAGGCTCTAGCAGATCATGAGGTCACGAGGTCAAGAGATTGAGACCATCCTGGTCAATATGGTGAAACCCTGTCTCTACTAAAAATACAAAAATTAGCTGAGTGTGGTGGTGTGCGCTTGTAGTCCCAGCTACTTGGGAGGCTGAGGCAGGAGAATCACTTGAACCTGGGAGGCAGAGGTTGCAGTGAGCTGACATAGTGCCACTCCACTCTAGTCTGGGAACAGAGCAAGACTCTGTCTCAAAAAATAAAATAAAATAAAATATTAAGCAAAAGCCATAAATCGATCAATGTAGGTTATACAATCTAAAGAAGACATGAGAAACGAATGAAGGTAAGTGAAGAGAGTTCCAGAGAAATACAGCAACATACATATCACAGAAGCACAAAGGACAGGAGGGAGATAAAAAGCAGAAAGAAAACATTGAAGAATTATAGGGCAAAACTCCTCAAATTATGAGGAAAATATTAATTTATATACCGTAGAAGATTTAAAAAAATGCTAAGTAGGAAAAGCCGAAGGGTTGTCTCACCCAGACACAGCATGGTAAAAATATAGAAAGCTAAAGACAAAGAAAATGTCCCGAAAACAACACAGAAAGATCACTCTTCAAGTATAAGGAAACTCTAATAAAATCACACCTAACTTCTTAGCAGGAAAAACAGTGGAGTCTAGAAATCATTGGGAATACATTTATAGCAAAGAAAGTTAAGACTATCAAGTATCTTATCTGCAGAAACCTGTCTTTCAAAAATAAAGACAAAAAGGACATCAGTAGAAAAATTTTAACAAACAGATTTTGCTAGGTGCAGTGGCTCACGTCTGTAATCCCAACACTTTGGGAGGCCAAGGCAGGTGGGTCACAAGGTCAGCAGTTCAAGACAAGCCCGGTCAATATGGTGAAACCTCGTCTCTACTAAAAATATAAAAATTAGTCAGGTGTGATGGTGGCACCTATAATCCCAGTTACTCAGGAGGTTGAGGCAGGAGAATTGCTTGAACCCAGGAGGCAGAGGTTGCACTGAGCCGAGACCATGTCGTTGCACTTCAGCCTGAGCGACACAGTGAGACTGTGTCTCAAACAAAACAAAACAAAAAAACACAGAGCTTTTGCTGCTATTAGATTGGCTTTAGAAGAAATAGTAAAGGAAATTCTTCAGGTTGAAATCGAGTGACTCAAGACAGTAATTCAAATACAGAAAGCAAAGAAAATGGCTAAGGTCAATTGATAATTATAAAAGACAGAGATTGATACACTTGGTAATAAAAACAAGATCCAACTCTGCTTTCTACCGGAAACTCTTTAAATAAAAAATACAATTAGGTTAAAAGTAAAAGGATAGAGCAACTTTATCATTCAACAGTAAGGAAGACTGAGTTACTATAATAATTTCAGTCAAAAATAGACTTTAAATTGTTTATAAAAGTTACTAGGAATTTAATATTATTGAGACATGAAAATGAATGAAACACTGACACATGCTACAACAGAGATGAATATTGAAGAGAATATGCTTAATGAAGGAAGTCAGACCTCCAAAGAACACAAATATTATATAATTTTACTTATATAAAATATTCAGGCCAGGCATGGTGGCTCATGCCTGTAATCCCAGCACTTTGGGAGGCTGAGGTCAGGAGTCTGATACCAGCCTGGCCAACATGGTGAAACCATGTTTCTACTAAAAATACAAAAATTAGCCATGCCTGGTAGCACACACCTGTAATCTCAGCTACTCGGAAGGCTGAGGTGGGAGAATTGCTTGAACCTGAGAGGTGGAGGCTGAAGTGAGCCGAGATCGTGCCACTACACTCCAGGTTAAGCAACACAGAGAGACTCCCCGTCAAAATAAAAAAACACAGAATAGGCGAATCTATAGAAACAGGAAGATTCATGTTTGCTCAAGACTAGGAAGTTTGGGTAATTGTTGAATAACAACTAATGGGTAAGGAATTTTCTTTGGAGGTTGTTAAAGTGTTCTAAAATTTATTGTGGATGATGATTTCTCACTTCTATGAATATACTAACAATCATTGAACTGAACATTTTAGTTAGGTAAATTATATATTACAAAAATTATTTCTCATTGAAGTCATTAAAATGTTATAAAATAAAAACAAGTATTACCATCCTACAGAATATTTGTGCCATTTTATTTTTGTTACTTATATACGACAGGAAATTTTTCTTGAGAATATCTCATTATATATATTCAGCACTATGGTAGATATGAAATACTATAGATAAATATTAAAATAATCACAAAACTATAATGTCTATATGTATTACAATGTCAAGCAAGAAGACCATATAAAATAAAACAGCCGTGTGCATGTGTATGTGTGTGTGTGTGTGTGTGTGTGTCCTATTAAGTGCCAAGTAGTGTGACCCTGATTTACAATTTTCTTTTTCTTTTGAGGAATATTCTGTTGAATACAGAACTGAAATTTGAAGGAGAGAAGAAAGTTAAGCAGCCAAGAGAGAATGAAGTATTGAAATAAAATTACATTAAATCAGCAATTCTTAGGGACTATAGAAGTACTGGAAATCTTCATTTGTCCTTAGATTTAAGCAGAAACAAAAAAGGTCATTAACAAATGGAGAGGAAATCTGTAAACAAATGTGAACTATTCATATTAAGTGTATGAATAATGAGTGATCTGTTTTATGTTGCAACAGAGCATGAGGGAACATAAGAGAATTTGGGGAACATTGACAACATCGTGCATAGATTGTAAATAGAAGATTCTAGAGGACATTATTGGATTAATTTAGATGTTCTGAGCTAGTATATACACAAAATGGACTGTAAAGTATGTATGGAGTATTTAAAATAAATACACAAATTATTTGATACTTCTTTCAAGAGTTAGAGTCTAATTTCCCTCCCACTAAATATAGGATTGAATTAGTCACCCAATTATTAGAAACATAATGTGATTGAAGGGATGCTCCATGACTTCTAAGACCAGGTAAGAAAATGTGATATCCTTGACCTTCAAACCAGGTCATCACACTGCAAGAAATTCCTGGTTATAGGTAGAGGTCACGTTTATATAATTTAACCAATAGTCTCTACTGAGGACCCAGCTTATTCCCGCATTCGTAGTCAGACATAACATTAAAGAAACCTTTGAGGTGACTCCTCCCCCAACTAACATCTGACTGCAGCTATAGATAGTAACACTCTACTTTCAAAAGTTACAATCATAAGTTCCAATGTACTATACTAAAATTTACCATGCAGTTATCTGTGTGTAGGAGATATATATCATTTTTGCCTTATCTGAGGTGGGAATGAAGAGAAAATTACAAGAAGAAACACTTGTGAAGGTTACAGACAAGAAGCATAAGCCCATTGAAAGACAGATTTAATGGGCATGTTCTTTCACCATTCATCACACATTAGCATGACACTAACAATGCTCTGGTATAATAATAGTGGATTATAGATGAAAGGGCCTCAAGACACAAACTCTTGAAAGGAAAACTTAGAGAAGTTAACAGTGGAAACAAACAAAAAGACACTAGAGGAATTTGAAACCTCCGGCTTCATGGCAGAAAATTTGCAAGCTAGAAAAAAGAAAACTACAATACTTAATATGTGAAACATTTTTAAAAAGTCAACCTAGAATTCTATAACTACTACGATTAGTATTCAAAAGTGAAGTAGAAATAAAAACTTTCTCAGAAAACCGAAATTGGGGGAATTCATCAGCAGAAGACCTGTGCTACAAGAACTGGTAAAGAATTTTCCTCAGCCAGAAAAGATTTGATATTAGTAAAAATCTAGTATCTACATAAAGAAAGAACATCAGAGGAGGAATAAATTTTAAAAAAATATTTAAAGTTATTGTTAACTGACTAAAAGATAAATGTTTAAACTAATAATAATAATGATATTTTGGATGATTATAGCACAATAAATGGATGAGAGCAATGTCACAAAGGATGGGAATAGAAAATGAACATACTCTGTTCCATAGATATAATACTGTGTTATATGTACTATAAGTAATTATAGTTATTATATATATTATAGTTCTTATATTTTTTATAATTATATATATTATATAGTACATACAATTATATGTACTATAAGTAATTATAAGTTATTTAACATTCTACTGTTAAATATTCTGTATCCAGAATACAGGAATACAGAATAGTTTAAAATACTGAAATTCCTGAAATTATAAAGTAATATACTTAATATGCTGAGAGAAGAAAAACAGAATTATATGTAACCTTACAAATAGATCTATCTATCTATTATCTATCTATTCATATCTATCTCTATTTCTGTATACATACTTAGCTATGTATCTAATATCTATTTAAGTACATTAAGTATAAATAGGTTAAAGAAACTAATTAGAAAGGTTGGCAGAGTGCATGAAATTTAGACTCAACAATATGTTGTCTGTAAAACCCACTTTAACTATAAGGATGTTTTTAGGAAAGGAGAAAAGGGATATAGAAAGATATCATAATATGATGACTAATTTAAAAAGCAGTAGTTATTCCATTAATTTTAGACAACGTGGACCTCAGATCAAGAAGAGTCATCAGGAATAAAGAAACAATGATATAATCATAATGTGATCAATTTTCCAAGTAGACCTAGCAATCTACAATGTATGCATCTAATGACAGGGCATCAACTGATAGAAGTGATGGACATAATTTGAAAAAAAAAAAAAGTGCGAGAAAAATATTGACTAATTTACCAGTATAGTTGGAGATTTCAACATCTCTTTTTCAGTAATTGATAGATCAAGTGGGTAGAAAATGAGTATTGACTATCAATTAACGTAATTTTATTGGCATTTATAGAATACTTCATCAAACAATAACATAATACATATTCTTCTCAAGCTCACATAAAACATTCACCAAGATGGATCACATTCTGGGCCATAAAGCACACCTTAACAAATTTAAAACTATAAAATTATACAAATAATTTATACAGACCATAATGAATTAAACTAAGAATCAATAATATAGCAGGAAAGTCCACAAATAATTGGAGGCTAAACTTCATACTTCTAAATAATGCAGAAGTCCAGGAAAAAGTCTCACAAGAAATATTTTAAAGTTAGAACTAAGTCAGAATAAAAATCTAACTTATCGAACTTTGTGGGATGCAGAGAAAACAGTGCCTAGAGAGGAATTCATTTCATCATATGCATATATTAGAAAATAAGATCTCAATTCAATAATCTAGCAATTTATTTCACTTTCAAAACGCTAGTGAAGACCTAACAATTTAGGCTTATAGCAAACAGAAAGGAAGAAATAATACAAATTAGAGCAGAGAAAAATAAATTAAAAACAATAACAAAACAAATTAACACAACCAAAATCAAGTTCTATGAAAAGGTAGACAAAATTGATAAACCTTTAACTGGTCTGACAAAGGATAAAGGAGAGAGCAGCTACAAATTACTAATATCATAAATGAAACAGACTCCTTCAATGTACATCTCATTAATGACATTAAAAGTATAATAAATGAGCACTATGAATAATTCTATGCTCACAAATTTTATGTTAAATATACCAATTATTTGAAAAGCACACATTCCCAAAACTCCCACAAGGAGAAATAGATAATCTGAATAAGTATGTTCACTCAAGATATTTAATCTACAACTAATAACATTTCAAAAAAATAATAAAAGCACCAGGTTTAAATGGCTTCATTAGTGAATTCTATGAACAATTTAAGAAAAAAATTACAACATTTTCTAACACTTTATTCTAGATTATAGAATAATAAGTCATATTTTCTAAGTCATTTTAGAGGTCACAATTAATCAACTACCAAAATCAGTTAAAGACACTATAAGAGAAGAAAACATCAGACTGATAATTCTCAGGAATACAGATCCACAGTTGCTCAACAAAATGTTAGCAAATTTAATTTTAAAAATGTATAAGAAGAATTATGCACCACAATCAAGTGGGATTTGTTCCAGGTATGTAAGACTGATTCCTTATTCAAAAATTAGTTAATATAATTTATTGTATCAAGAGCCTATGAAGAATAAAAATATTATCACATCAATGGAGGCAGAAAAAGCCTTTTACATAATCTAGCACCCATTCGTGACAAAAGCCCTCATAAACTAGCAATACAGGGTAGCTTCCTCAACTTTAGAAAGAACCTACAGCTAATATTATACTTAATAGTAGAAATGCTTTTCATCTAGGACTGGGAAAAAGGCAAAGGTGTTGTATTTCACCCTTTCTATTCAATGTTGTGCTAGACAACTGAACTTCTACAATATAATAAGAAAAGGAAATAAATAGTAGACAGATTGTAAGGAAGCAATAAAGCTATCTTTGTTCAAAGACAATGTGATAGTCAATATAATAAGTAAAAATGGAAAATAAAACATTTGAAACTGATAAGTAAATCAAGGTAGCAGGATACAAGGTTGATATACTAATGTAAATTATTTTCCTACACACAGGCAATCATATGATCAAACATTAACTTAAAATGGATCTTAGATCTGAAGGTAACACATGACACCTTAAAGCTTCTAGAAGAAAACATAGGAGCAAAGTGGAGCAGGAGGAGCCACAGACAGGAGTTGTAGAAGGAAAGGGCTTTATTCAGCTGGGAGCATAGGCGGACTCACATCTCCAAAAACCAAACCCCGGAGTGAGTAATTCCTGTCCCTTTTAAGGGCTTACAACTCTAAGGTGGTCTGTGTGAAAGGGTCATGATCAATTGAGCAAGCAGGGGGTATGTGACTGGGGACTGCATGCACCAGTAATCAGAATGGAGCAGACCAGGACAGGGATTTTCACCATGCTTTTCCATACAATGTCTAAAATCTATAGATAACACAAGCAGTTAGGTTAGGGGTTGATATTTAACTACCAGGTCCAGGGTGCAGTGCTGGGCTATCTGCCTGTGGATTCCATTTCTGCCTTTTAGTTTTTACTTCTTCTTTCTTTGGAGGCAGAAATGAGCATAAGACATGCCCAATTTCTTGGGCATAATAATATGAGGGGTGGTCTCCTCCCTTAATCTAAGTGAGCTTGGATTTAATGATGAATTTTTAGACACAATACCAAAAATATGATCCAGAAAAGAAAAATTGGTAAGTTGAATTTTAATAAAATTAAAAACTTCTGCTCCGCAAAATAAATGTTTAGAGTTGGAAATACAAGCCTCAGGCCGAGAGAAACTCATTACAAATCAAATAACTGTTAAACAGTTTGTATCCAAAATAGACAGAAAACTCCTATACCTAATAATTAGGAAACGAAGAACTCAATAAAGTAGACAAAATATATCGAGATAGTATCAAATAACTTATACAAATGGCAAATAAACATATAAAAAGATATTTAACGTCATCTGTCATTAGGCAATTTAAAGTTAAACCACAATTAGATACCATTACAATCTATCACAATAAGTAAGTTTCAAAAAACTGCCAATGCCAATTACTGAAGAACAATATAAATTCTCATTTCTTGCTGGTGAGAATACAAAAATCACACAACCACTTGGAAGACAGCTGGCCAATGTCTTACAAAGTAAAACATAATCTTATTTAGAACCAGCAATTGCACTTGTAGGTATATGTCAAACTGTATGAAAAAACTTAGGTTCACAGAGAACCCTGGGCAGTGATGTTTAGGAAAAGTTATTAATAACCGTCCCAAATGAGAAACAGCTAAGATGTCCTTCAATATGTGTATGGATAAACAGACTATGGTACATCCATACCAGGGAATGTAATTCCATCATAAAAAGTGAAGAGCTATAAAGCCACAGAAAGATATAGACGAATCTTAAACATTGCTTAGTGAAGAAGGTAGTCTGAAAATGTTCTATGATGTGTGATTCTAGTAAAAGACATTATGAAAATGGCGAACCAGCCGGGTGCAGGGGCTCCCACCTGTAATCCCAGCACTTTGGATGATCAAGATCATCCTGGCCAACATGGTGAAACCCCGTCTCTACTAAAAACAGAAAAATTAGCCTGGCATGTCGGTGGGTGCCTGTAATCCCAACTACTCCGGAAACAAAGGCAGGAGAATCTCTTGAGGCAGAGGCTGCAGAGAGTCGAGATCCCGCCACTGCACTTCACCCTGGCTGACAGAAAGAAACTCTATCTCAATAAATAAATAAATGAATAGAAAGAAAGAAAGAAAATAGCACACCATCCAGACAGCAAAAGATTTGTGTTTTGCAGTGTTTTGTGAGGAAAAGGGAGAGTTTCATATATAAAGCATAGGGATTTGGGGGCAGACATAAAACTATTCTGCATGATACTTTAATTGTGGATGCATGACACTGTACATTTCTCCAAAGGCACAGAAGAGTGAACCTTCAAATATGTAAATTATATGGGGTCATTTTGTAGGAGAGTAAAATTCTAGGATGAGATGCACAATATGACAAAACAGTTTAACCTAATTAGAAATGTATGAAGCAACTTCACTAAAGGGGCTTAGGGAGGAAAAGATGCTCACCAAAATGAGTAAAAATGTCATGGATCTATAAAAGTAAAGGTAAAAAATAAAACTGTTCGTAATAACTGTACACTAGTTAATAAAAGGTATTTCCTGCAAGGATCTGGATTACAAATTCTGATACTACAATACATGTATACTGGAATTGAACAATTTAATAAACATATCATGAGCATCAGGAGCCAGCCAGTTGGAGTGGGAACTTACAGGGAAGCAAGAGGGGGAGTCTAGAATTGCCCTTGTGGTTATGGGGTAGGGTTAAAGACATCCATATGAACTCCTACTTAGCTTAACCGAGATGTACATAGCAGTCCACAGAAATATTTATAGATATGTGGCTAGCCTAGACACATATATGTTCCTTCTCTGTCAGCTGAGATATTTCAGAATCAATGACACCTCACTAGTAACTAGTGAACCCAGTGCCCATATCTTGGTTTATCATACCATTCTCCAATAAACAGAAGCAAAGCTTCTTAGAGAAATGACTGATTATAGAATTAGGGTAGGAAATACACGAGATGAGCATGGAAAATCTTGTGACCAAAAGTAAGAAAATGCTGAGAGAAAGAGGAAGTAGGAGGAGGGGGTGGAGGTAAAGAACAAAAAGGAAGAAGGAGGTAGTGATAATAGCACATTGATGGGTTATGGACAGCAAAGGGAGACAGGACCTGAAAGACCTCTCAATAAGCAATGATGGAAAATTTGGATATAAAAATAAATAAAGTAGTATCAGATTAGAATTCAAAGTATGAAATAAATATCAGTCCATCCTGATATAAATAAATGATGGAATAAATAAATGGGGAAGTTGTTGGGGGAGGAGAGAAATACTTACAGAATAATTACAAATATTCACATAGATTTTGGACTCCCAAAAAATGTAGAGAAAGAGGGCAAATAACTTTTCAGAGGAGAAAACTGACAACCATTACTTCAGTTAGGTATCAGGTCAACATCAACAGTTATAATTCACGTTGTACAGTGTATACCCTTGATAGTCTATAATGGATATGGCAATTTATTTTTGTTGTCTTTCTCCCTATAATCTATAACACTGGTTTAATAATGAGAAAAAAGGACAAATTTTAATCCAGCCACATTTTATAAACAAAGTTACCATTGTTTCTTGGTCAGAATCATCAAAATAATAAAATGATAAAAGTCTGAGAAAAACGTCACAGAGAAGTGACGTCTAAGGAGACCTCATGTTGAAATGTAACATGATATCCTGAGTAGGATCTTAGAACTGACAAAGTGTATTATGTACAAATTAAGAAAATTTGAATAAAATATAAACTTTTATTAATGCTAATTTGCCAACAATGGTTTATTAACAGTAACAAACCTGCCATACTAACAAGCTATGTTAAAAACAAAAGACACTGGGTGACAGGTGTATGGGTCCCTCTGTACGATCTTCTCAGTTTTTCTGTAAATCTTAAATTTTTTAAAAAATAATAATTTATTTGAAAAAAATGAGTGTATTTTTACATTTACAGGAATGAGTTAATGAGTGTGGAAAGTCTGACAAAACTGAAGGAAAAGCAGAGAACAGTCAAGAAAGCAAGCTACTGGAAGAGATGGCAGGGAAGGCAGAGATGAGAAAATGAGGTAAATAATAACTGAATTTGGCAAGGATAAAAGTCTATTCTTCAAGGAAATAAAGGAGTCATATGGACTCCAAGAAAGAGAAGTGCAAAACTGCACTGGATACACATAAAATGTTCACTCTAGTGATTTCTTTTTGTTGATGTGTATGAGGACTTCTTATTGGACTGGGGGAAAAAATCAGAGCTCTTTATTAAAATTATTTCTATTTTTAGAGGAAGTCTCACTCTGTCACTCAGGTTGGAGTGCAGTGGCATGATCTCAGCTCACGGTAACCTCCGATTCCCAGGTTCAAGCCTTAGCCTCCTGAGTAGTTGGGACTATAGGCATGTGCCACCAAGCCCAGCTAATTTTTGTATTTTTAGTAGAGACAAGGTTTCACCATGTTGGTCAGGCTGACCTCAAACTCCTGACCTCGTGATCCACCCACCTGGGCCTCCCAAAAGTGCTGGGATAACAGGTGTGAGCCACTGCACCTGGCCAAAATTAGAGCTTTTAAATAGGTAAAAATCTATGTAGAAAAAGGAAAAAGTGACATTATGTAAACTTAGGTAGAAAAACGAAAAAAATACATTATGTAGTTTTTAAATAAGTAGCTAAATTTGGACGAACAAAAGATTTGGCTGATGAGGTGAAGATATCATGGCTATGAATTGGCTGCCCAAAATTCTGGCATAAGTATTATTTAGAGAAAGATAGTTTTCAAACCTGTAGATCAATATTTAGAGATTTTAAAGGTTGTGTCAATTTAATTAAATTGAATTTGCAAGCATATGCCCTAAAGAGTTTTATAATTTAATAAAATAGTTCAATGGATAATGCTAGATTGTAGAAAATTAAAGTTGAATAGCAAAAAAGAAAAATAAATGAGAACAAAAGGCTAAAAGAGCAAAACAATCTTTGTCTTGAAAATGCAAATATGTGAAACAAACAAAAATGGAAACTACAAACCCCAAGGGAAGACCATATTGCCATGTGGATTTCAAAAAATACAAAGACAGTCAATTCTGTTTGATTGGATTAAGAAAGCCTTTTTGGAGAAGAAAGTATTTTAAATTGATTTTTAAATATGAATAGACTTTAAAAAGATACGGAATTGGAGGCTAAGTGCTGTGGCTCAAGCCTGCAATCCCAGTACTTTGGGAGGCTGAGGTGGGCTGAGGTAGGGAGTTTAAGACCAGCCTGACCAGCATGGAGAAACCCAGTCTCTACTAAAAATACAAAATTAGCTGGGCGTGGGGGCACATGCCTGTAATCCCAGCTACTGGGGAGGCTGAGGCGGGAGAATTCCTTGAATCCAGGAGGTGGAGGTTGTGGTGAGCTGAGATCAGGTCATTGCACTCCCGCCTGGCAACAACAGCAAAACTCCATCTCAAAAAAAAAAAAAAAGAAATGGTGGAATTAAGGTACATATTTTTAATCTATTGAAACTAGGGGAGACAGATTTGGGAAAAAGTAACCAATTAACAAAATCTAGACTGGCTAGACTGAGTGTAGAATGATCAAGGGTTAGGGAAAAGGAGGGAGATTAATATGTTGGTTTGTGTGAGAAAGAAATCATGAAATGATGATTTGAATAGCTGCTGGTTACAGAAACAAGAGAAGAGATGAGAGAAATATTGTGGATTGATCTAACATGACTCAGCCAAATTACCATACGAGAAAAAAATAAGGAAGACTAAATGATGACTTTGATTTGCAATTTAATTGTGAAATAATTGTCTTTAGGCTATTACATATGCATTTCAGAACAAGAGTGACAAATATAGCCTTTTCTTAGAACACCCACACATCAATTTAATCAGCACCATGTTAACTGTGTAAAAATGTCACTCATATAGAAGTATATCTCTGCATCAGATTATGAATATTTATAAAATTTTACCATCTAAAAGTTTATTTAAAAATAGCAAATATCAATTTAAAACAAAAAAAAAGTCAAGATGACATTCTTTGGTGTCTTTTCTTGGTATTTTGAAATATTTTCAAATTAACTGGTATTTTAAAAATTACAGCAAATGAGAAAGCTTTGAGACACTTATGCACATATTCTGCTCTACATTAGTTGGTACTGGAAATTGCTCAGAAGCACCACATGTTGATGAATTGCCAACACCTTTGAATTAATTAAATCACTGTATTTAGCTCTGTCTCTGGTGGGTTTACTGCTTATCCCAAGCAGGTGTTGATGGATTAGGACATTCCTCTCTGGCTGATTAAATTTGGACAAAGGACCTGACAGCTGTCATGTCTGTTTCCCATAACTCTTTCCTCAAATCAGAAAGCATAGAGTCTGCTATATGAGAAAAGTGTGAAGAGCCGTCTTGTGCAGGTAATTCTTAAGTTAGCTTGAAGCATGAAAATGCATTGTTTCAAGGATTTTTTATATAGAACAAGAGCAGAAAGTTTAGAAAGCCTGATATTTAGTGCAATTAAAAGTAAAGATATATTCATTTTTTATTATTCTGATTCTTTCATTCCATTAACAGGGCAAAATGTTCTTATAGTCTCATGATTATCACCTTCAAGATAAATATGCTTAGGGCAAACGCGTAACTAATATTCACTCATCAATTATGACTTGGCTGCACTGCTTTCTAAGTTTTTTGTCCAGAGAACACTGAAGAAGATAGGTTAGAACTCAGATCATCATCAAAAGAGAACATTTTGATTTATTCTCTCCTTATAGTATTCTAATAATTTAGAATAATATTTCTGTGAAGGAAATTTTTTTTTTTTTTTTTGAGACGGAGTCTCGCTCTGTCGCCCAGGCTGGAGTGCAGTGGCCGGATCTCAGCTCACTGCAAGCTCCGCCTCCCGGGTTTACGCCATTCTCCTGCCTCAGCCTCCCGAGTAGCTGGGACTACAGGCGCCCGCCACCTCGCCCGGCTGTTTTTTTGTATTTTTAGTAGAGACGGGGTTTCACCGTGTTAGCCAGGATGGTCTCGATCTCCTGACCTCGTGATCCGCCGGTCTCGGCCTCCCAAAGTGCTGGGATTACAGGCTTGAGCAACCGCGGCCGGCCGGAAAATTATTTTAGAATAAAGTTTTTTTATAATCTTTACATCCTCTCAGATCCATTTCTCATTTTTTAATGAATAAGCATGAAACAAGTTATCACTAAATTTATAAATAATACCTCACATAGTAATTGTATCTGCTAATTGCTTTTGTTTTCTGAGAAGCTGGTAGCATACTTCCTTTTACAGCAGAAAGAGTGTGCCTGTTCATCCGCCCCCTCCCTCCTATTCCCTCTGCCCAGAGAAATACACAGTAGAGCTGCTTATGAAACAAGTGATGAAAATTGTGTTCTGCATATATTCTTCCTTTCCTTGGCACTGGACCTCACTTATCTCCTGCGTGTACTCTCTCTCTCTCTCTCTCTCTGTCTCTTCACTGAATAAGAAATGAAGGTCACTGTGTAAGTCCACTTAATTACATCATCTGACGCCACAAAGGACTGAATGTGGACTTTGGTTAAAATACTTAAAATATCTGCACACTTAGTACCTGAAATTTGGCTTCTCAACAAGCTGCAAAAAGGACCAGGTAATGCGCTCTGGTATGTTTTGCCATGGTTGGGGTGGTGGTGAATTCCTCCTAGAGAAACTCTACCAGCAGGAGCAGGAAGGGAAATACTAGATTTTTTTTCTCTCTATTTCCTACAGTGAACATTTTGGAGACACAGTATTTTTGTAAAGCCTCTTGGAAGACATCTACATGGTAGACAGAGCACTCTCATGCAGCAACTAGCTAAAATTCTCCACAAATTATAACGAAGACCTAGCAAGTGCATTTGAGTTCCATCTTTCTCCACCTCAGTCTCTGCCTCCCTCACTGTCTATGTTCTGCCAATGACCTACTGAAGAAATCAATTACACTTAAGCCTTGCCTTAATTTTCAAGGAAACTGGATTTAAGACATAAGAGCAGAGAAGTTTAGTTTCTCACCTAAGACAATTCTTTCACAAAATTGTGCTAGGGAATATGTAAGAGGATTACCCACTCTAGTGTGAAAATCAGAGAAAGCTCCTTTGAGGAGGTGACAGATGAACCAACATCTGAAGCATGATACTCTATATTATTTAATATATATACCTGAGTAATTATATGTTATATCTTTAAAACCAGAGAAGATGTGGACACCATTATGATTTGATTTTACTTTAATAACAACAATTATACATTTTGTATTTTTCTTTTTCACGTAAAAGAATAAAGAAAAAAATAGTAGAGAGCATACCAGGTAGATCATATGTATCATCTAGTACAAAGATTATAAAATCAGAGCAACTTTGATTAAAATTTCTGGACTCTCTAGTTTGTTAAATTCTCTGAACCTCTTTTAGGTTTTGTGATTGTGGGAAAATCATATTTAAATACAATAATTTTATGTGGTCAAATTAAATTAGAAGTAGATCAGAATATAGCAAATGAATACATACCACAAATATTATTTTTTGTCCATTCTCTTATATGGATGATCATACTGTTCTAATATGATTATGAAAATTCTCTCCCGTTAGTCACTTTTGAGCTTAGAAGACCTCTTATTTTTAAAGATTTGTTTAATCCATTCTGCAAATATTTTTGAATAACTACTATGCATGTGACACAACAGCAAGCCAAACAAATAAAAAGTCTTTTTCTTTTGGCTCTTATGTTCCAGAAGACAGATCATTTATTGCTCTGTTAATGTCTTCCAAACCACTAGATTATTTTTCCCCAGCCTAAAATGTGCCCTAGTACCATCCATAAACAAAACAAAAACAACTCATGTCTCCATTCTCCTCTAACCATCTAATATAAATTTGTTTTAAAGCCAAGTTTCTAGAGTCTGTAAATTAGTCATTTTTCTGGTCTCCCAATAACTCCTTAACCTACTATAGTAGAACTTCTACCCTCTATGTTTCTAATAAAACTGTTTTCCCAGTTAATAAATCACCTTTTATTTATTCATTCATTCATTCATTCATTCATTCATTCAGTTTTTTAGATGGAGTATTGCTCTGTTGCCCAGGCTGGAGTTCAGTGGCACAATCTTGGCTCACTGCAACCTCTGCCTCCCGGGTTCCAGCGATTCTCCTGCTTTGCCCTCCCGAGTAACTGGGATTACAGGCATGCACCACCACACTCAGCTAATTTTTGTATTTTTAGTGGAGATGGAATTTCACCATCTTGGCCAGGCTGGTTTGAACTCCTAACTTTGTGATCCACCCACCTTAGCCTCCCAAAGTGCTAGGATTACAGGAGTGAGCCAGTGTGCCTGGCCATTTCCTCTTATTTTTAAAACATAATAAATTCCTTTCAGTTCTTGTGTCACTTGACCTTGCTACACTATTAAATCAGTGGTCCATTAATTTATTCTTCAAAATGGCCTTTCTTAGTTTCTGTAACGTTATTCCCTACTAGATTTTTCTCAGGTCTCCTGGGCATTCAAACTAAATGTGAATTTCAATTTCTTTGACTTTGTCTATTTTGTTAAAAAGATTGTTCTTGCCCCAGGCCCTCTTATCTTATTCAATGTATTAGTCTTGCTTCTGGAACTTGCCCTGTCCCCTGCACACGAACACCCCTTTACTGCACTTGCATTACTCCATGCATATCTCAATCACTTTATATTCATTTTTTTTTATATTCACAGTTTCCTCTTTCCAAGTTTAGTGCCACTGTAGTGTCAGGTTCTGTAGTCAAGAACAGGATTTTTATCAAGTTAGCATTTTTAAATCCGAACATAGTTTTAAACACATTCTAATAACTCAAGAAATGACTTTAAATCTAATCTTAATTAAAGTGTGATTCATGAGTGATTATTACCCATCCCCATGGTTTACACCTCCTACAACTTCTTTTCTGATGGTTTTAACATTTGTATTTTAGACTTGTTATTCGAGAAGCCGCTTGGCATTACTTACAAAGGGCTCAGAGTTATCATTACAAAACGAGCTCAAATCTTGGTAATTTTCTTGCCTAAAATTTCTTATCATCTCTTCATCTTTCACAGGATACAACCTGAACTTCTCAGCAGAGAATATATATTATTTATTTTCTGAAGAAAATTACCTCTGAATACAAATTACATGCAATTCCTCTTGGTTAATGTGATAGTCATTTTGATGCATCAACTTATCCAGGCTAAAATTCTCAGTCATTCAATCAAATACTAATTTAGATGTTGCTGTGAAGATGTATTTTGTACATGTGATTATACTCCATAATCAGACAATCATAATCAGTTTATTTAAGAAATATTATCCTAGATAATCTGGATGAACCTGATTCAATCAGCGAGAAGGTCTTAAAAGGAGAGTTGAGACTTCCCTAGTGAAGAGGAAATTCTGCCTATTGGCAACAGCTTTGACGTATGTTCAGAAGATCAAGCAAGCTCTTCCTTGTGGCCTATTGATTTTAGACTCACCTACCCAGCTCTCACAATTATGTGATCATTTCTTGCAATAAATACTTTAGTATACTTTTCTTAATAGACCTAGAGAACCTTGACAGACACAGACTTTGGTACTGAGAATAGTTTTTTTTTTGGTTTCTTCTGTGTGTGTGTGTGTGTGTGTGTGTGTGTGTGTGTGTGTTTTGCCTGTTTGTTTTTTGAGACGGAGTCTTTCCCTGTCGCCATGCTGGAGTGCAGTGGCGCAATATCTGCTCACTGCAACCTGTGCCTTCTGAGTTCAAGTGATTCTGCTGCCTCAGCCTCCTGAGTAGCTGGGATAACAGGCATGTGCCACCACGCCCAGCTAATTTTTTTTTTTTTTTTTTGTATTTTTAGTAGAGACGGGGTTTCATCATGTGGGCCAGGATGGTCTCGATTTCCTGACCTCGTGATCTGCCCATCTCGGCCTCCCAAAGTGCTGGGTTTCAGGCGTGAGCCACTGCACCTGGCTGAGGGTTGTTCTAAATGAAGAAAATGTTAAGGATGAAGTTTGAATTGGCTCTGTGTGCGAACTGGTTTTTCTGACTAGATCTGAAAGCAGCAGTGATCCTGATTTTAATGTGAAAGATAAAGCTCGTATGGTGTTTTGTCACAACAGTGGTACCCAAAATATTCTTAAAAGTGTCCATTGGCTACACACAGCCAAATACTTATGAGAAGCAAGGTGATGGGTGGTCACATATTTGGTGTCTTAAGAAAATTTTTGTCAAACTAGTGAAACTAGTGAGTGTAATAGATTGACTGTTTTTGTTTTGTTTTGTTTTGTTTTTTGACGACGTCTTACTCTGTCACCCAGGCTGGAAGGGTGGAGTGCAGTGGTGCAACCACAACTCACTGCTGCATCCACCTCCCAAACTCAAGCAATCCCCCAACCTCAGCCACCTAGGTAGTTGGGACTATAGGCATGCCACACCATGCCTGGATAATTGTTTATATTTTTGTTGAGATGGAGTTTTACCGTGTTGCCCAGGCTGGTCTTGGTCTTGAACTCCTGGGCTTAAGTGATCTGCCTGCCTCAACCTCCCAAAATGTTAGGATGACAGGCATGAGTAATCACGTCCAACCTGGCTGGTTGTTCCTAATTGAGCTGAACAAAGTTACAAAAGAAAACAAGGAGCTCAGGGACTAAAATTCCCAGCTCAACCCCCACATATATGACATGGAAGCTGTCTCGGCCCTGACAGAATCTCGTGCCTTATAACCAGAGGGCTAAGATTTCTGAAAACTAAACCTAGAATCTAATTCTCCAGCGACTGAATCACAATACAATTTCTATTTTCAACATGGCAGGATGTCTTCTGTTAAAGCGAGTGTATTGATTGAGACGGTTAAGATATTACAAATTGAAATTGAAACATAGGGGCAGGTCCTAATTGTTAGGCAGGAATCTAGACCCAACATGGCGGCGTTACCCAGCGTAGCAGGCCTTTTGTTAAAGACTCCCTTCACTCTTGTATACACCCGCAGACTTACATGCATCAGAGTTCTGGCTGGGCAACCACACTCCCCCATGACCTGCAGCTCACCTGCATTCCACAAGTTCGTAAACAGCAGTTTCGGTTGACAGTTTCCAAAGACCCCTTCCTCATGACCCTTACTCAACTCCTGCCCTAGTAGTTTCAAGACCCCCTAGGCCCTGTTTGCACAACCAGCTTCCCTACCTCTCAGGCTATAAGAAACCCCTACCCTCCTCCCTCAGCGCGACTTCCTCGGCCCGCACCTTTGGACCGAGGCACCTCGCCCGCGATTCCTAATAAAGGCTATTCTCACTGCCATTTGCCTTGTGTCTTTGTTCCCGGTTCAGCTCCAGCCTCAGTTTACCTTTACACTAATGAGTCAGGGTTATTGCACCTTCATATTCTGATAAGTCTTCTTTGCCTGTAGATGCACCCCTCCACCCTTGCCAGGAGAAGTTAGTCCTTAATTGCCTGATAAATCTGTAATGGCCTTTTCTGAGGTAGTTGCCTTAGAAGGCACTGCTGATTCTCCTCAGCATCCACCTTGTATTAGTCTGTTTTCAAACTGCTATAAAGAACTACCTGAGACTCGGTGATTTATAAAGAAAAGAGGTTTAATTGACTCATAGTTCTGTGTGGCTGGGGAGGCCTCAGGAAATTTACAATCATGGTGGAAGATGAAGGAAAAGCAAGCACATTTTACACGGTGACAGGAGAGAGAGAGCAAAGGTGAAAGTGCCATAGGTAGTAACCATCAGATCCCATGAGAATTCATTCACTATAGGAAGATAGTGTGGGGGAGGGGAATCCACCCCCATGATCCAGTCATCTCCCACCAGTTCCTTCCCTAGACACATGGGGATTCCAATTCGATGTGAGGTTTGGATGGGGACACAGAGCCAAACCATATCATACTCTATTACACTTCTTTGCTTCGAGACCTATAACTACACTCAAATCTAGGCAGTCTCCAAAGAATGAGGTAAACTACACACTGACAGGATTATTACATGATTTTGCCAAATTATACAGACAGAATCTGGAGAATATAACTATAAATAGACTTTAAGAATGGGGGATTAAAGTGGAAGGAATTTAAAGTAGATTCAACCTAAATTTATTAATATGGGTTCCTACTAATGGACTCCATATTAATAAATTTTGTAACTTGGAGAATCAGAAGGGCTCTAACCATTTGGTTTCTTGTCTGCTATATGGGCACAAGGTGAGTGAAATTGTTTGGACATTTGATCCCTTCCATATCTGATGTTAAAATTTGATTCCCAATGTTGGAGGTGGGACCTAAAGTGAGGAATTTAAGTAATGGAAGCAAATTCCTCATGAATGGCTTGGTGCCATCCTCGAGGGAATGAGAAAATTTTTGCTCTATTAACTCATGAAGTGTCCCCAATCCCCACCAAAGCTGGCTGTTGAAAATAGCTTGCCACCTCCCTCCTCTCTCTTTTCCTTCCTTTATCACCATATAATCCTGTGATGCCGCCAACCCTTCACCTTCCCCCAGCAGGGGAAGCTTCCAGAAACCCTCAACAAAAGCAGGTGCTGATACTATGCTTCTTGTATAGCCCACAGAACTTTGTGGCAAAGAAGTCTATTTTCTTTATAAATTACCCAGCCTCAGCCACAGGTATCCCTTTCTAGCAACACAAAGAAAATGGTCAACTCTAAGTTAAAAAATTAAAATCGCCTTGGTATTCTATAAAAGAATGTAACCAAAGCCTTAGGGAAATGCAATGTTACAATCGATGTATCAATTAAGGCTTGTTTCTCTTTGGAGGAGTCCCCAGGATAAACTTTTCACCAAGCCAATCAGCACTAATTTATGAGAGAAACTCCTAAAATTTTTGAAGCATTCTATCTCTAATCTCTTTTGTAAGTGCGAAGTTACAGTGAGAATTGCTGGGTTCCCACTCAGCTAAAATCCCCAATTGTAGTGGGAATACTAAAATCCCAGGTATTAACATCAAATGGTGGCACTTAATCACCAAAGATGTAGTGGGTGCTGTTACCATGATGGACATCAGAGCCACAGGAGTAATCAGGATCTTTTGACCCATAGAGAGACCTATAGCAATGATTGTTTGATGATACTGTTCCTAGAAAATAGATAGATACTATACTGAATTCTTCCCTAGTTTGCATAATCAGAATTCTAGGTCTAGTGAACAAAAGACTGATTTGAGTCCTCAAAACAAATTTAGAGTGGCAATCTCTCCCAGCCTCTCCAAATTAACTCACAGCCATTGAGTGGGGTGACTCTGCATAGGGGAAAGGGAAATGATCAGACTGTCCATTGATCACTGAACACTAGTTCTGAACTGATAACTAATTCCTGGAGACATTACTGTGGTTCAGTATTCAGAATAAAGGCTTATGAAAGTTAGGTGATTAATGGAGTTTTAGATTAGGTCCCCAAACCCGTCACATTATGACTTTCCCAGTTTCAGAACGCATAATTGAAATAAACATACTCAGCAACTGGCAGAAGCACCACTTTCATTCCCAGAGAGGGCTACTATGGTGGGAAATGTTGTATGGGAACTCCTAGAATTATCTCTACCTAAAAAAATATCCAGTGAGTGAAAAGCAACACCACATTCCTGAATGGATTATAGAAACTAGTGCATTAAGGACTTGAAAGAGCAGAGGTGGTTATTCCCACAATATTTTCAACTTACCTATTTAACTTGCGTATTTGGCCTGTGCAGAAAAGAAATTGATCCTGGAGAACGACAGTGAATTATTGTGAATTAACTCAGGCGACCCTAAGTGCAGCTTCTGTTCCAGATGTGGAATTTGTTGTTTGGACAACATGTCCCCAGTTACTGACATGCAACTATTCATCTTGCAAATGCTTTTCTTTTCTTCTTTTTATCTCTTGGTAAAGACCACAAGACACTGGGGTAATTTTGCTGTTGTTGTTGCTTGTTTGTTTGTTTCTTAAGGTGGCAAGACCAAGAGTATATGTTCACCATTCCCCCAAGAGGATATAAACTCTACAGCCCTTTGTAATAATTTAGTCTGCAGATTCCTTGATCATTTTTCCCTTCCAGAAGATTTAATATGGATCCTTTTCATTGATGGTATTATACTCTTTGTACTTGCTGAACAGAAAATAGCTGCTACCTCTAGATATATCCATATGAAGTTTGTTTGCCAGAAGGTGAGAAATAAATTCTACAAACATTGAGGGGACTTTTACCTTGCCAAAATTTGTTGGGGTTCAGTACTGTGGACAATGTTGTGACATTCCTTTTAATAAAAATGATAGGTTGTTGCCTCTGGTCCCTCCTAACACACACACACACACACACACACACACACACACACACACGAAGGGGAAAATGCCTAGTAATTCTCTGAACTCTAGAGACAATATATTCCTCATCTGAATGTTTTACTCTGCTCTGTTTATTGCATAACCCCCTTAAAGCAAGCTTTGAGTGAGGCTTAGACAAAGAGAAGGCTCTGCAACAGGCTCATTCAAAATGCTTTAAAACTTGGATTGTATGATCCAGCAGATCCAGTGATTCTTGAAATGTGAATGGAAGAGACTAATACTGCTTAGAGCTTCTGGCAGCCCACAATAGTTGAATCACAGTGAAGGACCTTAGAATTTGGGGGAAAAGTCTTGTCATCCTATGCAGAAAACTGCTCTCCATTTGAGAAACAGTTTTGGGCTTCCTGCTGGGCCTCAGCGGAGATGGAAGCCTGAGTCGCTCATCATGAATAGGGTGTGGTCTGATGAGTCAAGCCGTAAATATGAGCATGCACAGCAACACAGCATTATCAAATCAAAGCGATATACATTAGCTAGGGCCTAAGCTGGCCCTGAAGGAAGAAGTAGGATGCGTGTACAAGTGGAAAACTGGCCCATGTCCCATACCTCCCCTGCATTGTGTTTTCTCTTCCAGCCCATACCTATTACTTTATTAGGAATTTCCTATGACCAGTTGACAAAGGAAGAGGAGACTTGAGCATGGTTTACACTTGGTCCTATGTGACGTGCCAGCACTCCTGAAAGTGTACAGCTGAAGCACTACAGCCCCTTTCTGGAATATCCCTGAAGGACACTGATGAAGAGAAATCCTTCCAGTGAGCAGAAACACCTTATATGATTCTGGAGAAATCCGTAATGCCATCTATGTAAGTCAAATTTATAAAATAAAATTGAAATGTAACATAAAAAATATAAACCCATTGCACTTACATTTGGGGAAGATGATTTGAGATGACACCCAAAGCATATAAAACAACATAGGTTATCTTATAAGCATGTAATATCTTATAACATTTGCTAT
Organism: Colobus angolensis palliatus; assembly: GCF_000951035.1. Lineage (NCBI taxonomy): Eukaryota > Metazoa > Chordata > Mammalia > Primates > Cercopithecidae > Colobus > Colobus angolensis. Next base: position 1,917,227 of record NW_012113919.1, read on the forward strand.
TATCATCTCTTATTATTGCTTGATCTAATCTTAATATTTTATCTTAATATTAATTAAGATTCTTGATTCTTCTTAAATAATACGACTAAAAATCTGTAGTTTTAGAAGTATTTAAATATTAAGACAAGCAGCTTGTGAATTGGTAGACTGTACCGTCCACTTAAATTTCACACTGAGGGCTGCTAGGCTGGAACACTTTTCTAGATGTTAGTCAAGCATATGTGATTCATAAAATTGAACACTACACTTGAATGAGCAACTCAGCATTACATAACTTCATTTAAAAAGCCTTAATATGCAGTCTGATTGTAAAAGATGGAATATTTATAATCAGTGATTCGCAATTTTTTTTTCATATTGAGTGCACCAAACTTATTATCTGCAGCACCATAAAGTGTCATACAAAAAGAAGAGAAAAATAAATACAAAATTGAAGTGCCTAGTAGTTTGAATTAAATCAACAAAGGATAACTTAAAACTGACATCCTTTTAAAATACCATTATAAAACAAGAATTCACAACAGGAGTTAGAAATGTCAACTGCAAAGAATGAATTTCTTTGCTCTTGTCAATATAACAAAAGGCCTAAAATATTGTTTCAAGTACATTCAATCTTTTGGTATTTAAAAATATCTCAATGAATGAAAAATTACTGTTATCCTAATTTAAGACCCTATTACACATATATTCCTTATGCTCTCAATTTATTGATAACCCACAGGCATTTTGCATATCTCTATAGATTTTTGACAGGCATTGTTAATAGTTGAAATAATCTGCTGGGGTGTGAGAGACTTTAAAAAGTTTTCTTTTCTCTAAGAAAAAAGAAGTGGAAAGAATATGTTCTCTTCTCCTATGGCTTTAGATTTTCCCATATCAAGAATGAATTATTAAAATTGCTTTGTTCATTTTGTAAACATGAGAGACCAAACTTAAACAAGAGCCAACATGTGAAGGATGGCAGAGGAGAATAATTGATACAATCTATCTGCATTAGTTCATTCTCACACTGCTATAAAGATACTACCTGAGATGGGTAATTTATAAAGGAAAGAGGCTTAATTGACTCACAGTTCTGCATAACAGGGAGGTCTCAGGAAACTTCAATCATAGAGGAAGGCAAAGGGGAAACAAGGACCTTTTTAACATGGTGGCAGGGGAGAGACGAGTGAAGAGCGAAGGGGGAAGAGTACCTTATAAAACCATCAGATTTCATGAGGACTCACTATCAGAAGAACAGGATAGGGGAAAATGTCCCCATGGTCCAATCACCTCCCACCAGATCTCTCCCTAGACACTTGGAGATTACGGGGATTACAATTCAAGATGAGATTTGGGGGGAGACACAGCCAAACCATATCACTGTTCCTTGAGGATGATCATGATTTCTTGGTGAACTTTATGAATTTTTTAGCTAAGTAGCCATAAAATTGCTTCCTTTTATAATCTTCCTGTTAATTGAAATAACAAATTTACCTTATTTTAAAATATTTCTTATCATTTTTGATTTGTGTTAACATGATATAAAGCATCCTAAATGCCATATACTCCAAGAGACATCTGAGTCTGGATGCTAAAATTCATCTCCAAGCTGCTATTATTCTTGGTATTTGGAACTTACGGCCATCCATAGCTACAACCTGAAGCCAGAACTGTACCAGCATTTGAGATATGCACAGAAGATATTCTGGGACACTGGCCAGAAAACTTAGGGGAAATTGGGCAAGAAAAATAGGACACAATTTTGTGTGGTTGTCCATAATACCAAACTTCGTGAAGCTTACTATAATTTGGTAGCTGGATTTCTAGGATTTTGATTTCAGAAATATTCTAATAGAGATCTTTAAGGCCAAGTTGATAACTCTTGCTTATTTTAACATTTTGATGCTCTGGGAAGGAAGCCAATTTATGACTGGGCAAAGTTAGCTCTGTTCTTTAGAAAACAATGTTATCCTTAGCCTAAGCATACATACATATTGGTATCTTAGTTACAGATAAATGTGTAACCTATAATAGGTGTATGTTGCAAATGCAGTTTAGTGTAATTTGGTATAAGATCTTGGCTATTGGATCTACTGACCTTTTGTCTCATGTATAATATTCTGGGGCAATGTGTATTGAATCTCAAAACTACTGTCATTGTAAATCCTCTTATCGGATATTTACATATTTGATTTATTTCCAGGATAAAAAAATTCAATTAAATTTTGTACATTAACTTTGTAATATGTAAAGTTTAAATTTATTCAGCTCTAGTAGTTGTTTATTTGATTTAGGAAAAATTTTTTTTCTGCTTTTCTGACACCTAAAACACTAAAAAAGACTTTAAGGAAAATTTCATTTTCTTTGCCTGAATGCTACTATTTCTTTATATTTGATATTCAGTATAGCTTCACAAGGCTAGGTCTTATGAACAGTCTTATAAAAGAGCATTTTTTCCCCTGAAAATTGATTATTCAAGCTAAAGATAAGGTGTCCCTTTAATTTTTCCTGAGTTCTTTCATTCACTCTAGTGATCACTTTTTCCTGATCATTCATGTTTTTTGTTTGTTTTTTTCCGAGATCAAGTTTCACTTTTGCCACCCAAGCTAGAGTGCAGTGGCACAATCTCAGCTTCTCAGATCACTGCAACCTCCACCCCCGGGGTTCAAGCAATTCTACTGCCTCAGCCTTCCTAGTAGCTGGGATTACAGGTGCCTGCTACCATGCCAGGATAATTTTTGTATTTTCAGTAGAGACGGGTTTTCACCATGTTGGCCAGGCTGTTCTCAAACTCTTAACCTCAGGTGATCTGCCTGCCTCGACCTCCAAAAGTGCTGGGATTACAGGCGTGAGCCACCGCGCCCGACCTCATGTGTTTTATTATAAACATTTCTGATTTCATTGTAAGAAAACCAAATAATAATAGACCAATTTTAGAGCAAAGTATAATTAAATAATTATGTTTTTCTTTATGGTAGAGTTTTCAGTAAAAAAGAAATTAAAGAATTCATGTGGAATTAAAATTAATTCATCTAATTAGGTACTGTGTCTTAAATCTGTTCTCTACGCTGATTAAATAAAAGCTATGTAATATGTTTCAGAGAACTAAACAAAAATCCTATTTTTAAAACATTTAGGGTGAAGTAAAATATTCATGAAAATTATATACCACCATGTCATTTCATTTATCATGAGTGATATCAATTTTGTTGCCTTCTGTTATCATAATAGTTAAAATGTGCTATTAGTTAAAATAATCAAAATGCACTATTTTCTGAACCATGTCAAATATTTTTTTCACATATACCATCTTTACCAATATGAAATGTAAATGAATATCTTGTGTAGATGTCAACATTTCTTAACATATTTAAGATAATCGTAGGAAGTCAAAAAACATGAACAATAAAGTTGCATAGATTTTACCTATTTTAATAATTTCAGATCTAGCTAAATTTATATTTAACTTGTTGGGTTTTTTGTTTTGTTTTTATTTCTCCCAACCAAACTTTTTTTATTATATACAATAAAAATTCAGTACAAATTTTTATATTTGTGACAACTCAGTGGTTTTCAGTTGCAGCATATTATAAGACTGGGTCAAATTCAAAGTACTTCTGTCAGTTTCTAAATCTAGAACACGACATGAAGCTTTGTTTCATCCACAGTACCTCTAGGAATTGCTTTGGTTTCATTGAAAGTATAATGTCCCTTTTATTTTTTGTTTTTTCTTTTTTTTCACGAATATCTTTTTTCAAAGTATACAATTCTATTGTCTTTAGTTGCTGCTTTTCTGACAAATTATATAAAGTTAGCATGTTTACTTTTTGTACGTTAAATCACTTTCTTGACGTATTTTTATGCACAGATAGTCCAATTCGATTTTGTAATTATGAAATAGTAATATAAATAGGTTTGTTAATGCTCTTTTTCTGATTTACGTTGGCAGTATTTTTTTCCTAAAATTCAAAAAGTGTATAATGTTCTAAATTTCATTGGTCTTTAATATTTTCCCCCTTCTGACTTTGTATGTCATGTGACAGTACCAAACAGTATGTCCAAATCCGTCCCACTCTGCTGAAATTAATACACCCTTTCCATAATCTTTTTTGAATTCTTCATCATGTTTAACATGAAAGACAATATGATGGTCAAGTTCCCATATCATCTTTCAGTTTGTACAAATTATTCTACGGTCTTCCTCTACATGATATGAGTTTGTTGGTACTCCCAAGATCCATGTAGTTAAATATTGGGTTTTGGTTTTGGGAGTGTTTCAGCAAAAATTGTTTAACACACTTGCATTATTGTCCTGTAGAGAAATAAGTTCTGTTTATGTATTGCAGAGCATAGTGACTATAGTTAATATTTAACTCTGGTTAGTATATAGTTAAATTATAGTTAACTATACTATACTATAATACTAAATTATATTTATAGTTCTGAATATACTATAGTGTATTTCAAAATTGTTAAAGTGGGTTTTTATGTCCTGACTACAAATAAGTGCTAACTGTGTAAAGTGATGTACATGTTAGTTAGCCTGATTAGATTATTTCCCCATACATACATGTATCAAATCATCACATTGTGCTCCATAAATATATACAACTGTGGTCAATTTAAAATAAAACCAACAGTAAACATCTAATTTTATTAAAATTCACTGTGGCTTTTTTGGCACTTTAAGATGAAACCATAGAATTTATTGGTCCGTGCATATACAAATAAAATAATTGTATGTATTTTACATGTGTATATAGAAAAAGAAAGAGTCTCTATTAACCTATAGAAATAAGTAAGCTTTTTATAAAGAATAAATAAATATAGGAATTAGAATTTCTAAATTTCAAATAAAAATAAGAAGACAAAAGATTTCAAGATGAGTCCACATAACTTTATCTGGAGATACATAATATTTTGTCTTATTTGAAAACGACACATTTTGTGCTTATTTAAATTTGTTACTTTTTATGGAGCTAATCAATTTTATTCATATTCATGTTTATGTTCATTTTTATTTATGCCACAAGTATAATAGTTTTGTTCTTTCTGTGCTAGACATTTTACTAATCATTCCAAATATGTCACTTAATTTCTTTTCTAACTTTTTCATTCATTTTTTCATCTATACACACATATTCTGTCTTCCTTTCCATAACTTTGGACAAATTTCTTCAAAAATCTTGGAATTATTCATGGCAAATATCTCACATTGAACATTTAATGTATGAGCAAATCCATAAATAGTTAACAATGTGTCCCAAAGCCAAAATCCATAGAATAGCCTACATATATGCTATATAGATGATGCCACATATATGCTCTTCTCTCCCTGTTCTTACAACTCTGATCTTGCCTCCTCTAATTTGTGACACCTTTGCTACTGCACTTCATCTACATTGACTTCCTCATCGTCTCTGGAATATATCAAATGGCTCCTGCCTTAAGGCCTTTGCACTTACTATTGTTTCTCATGGAATTGCTTATGCCTAGAAACTAATTGATTGTTAAACGTCACATTTTTGAGACCCATTGGATCCCTTTAAAATTATACCTTCTCTCCAAGTTTCTTCTTTTCCTCATTTTCATATATATTTTTTCTCTTTGGCATTTATACACTCATATATTTTGTGTATTTATGTAATTTTATAGGCTTGACACTTACTCGTATTCTGTGAGACAATAAGTTTTACCATCCTCAAAGTAGTTTGCATGTATGATAGAGTAAATGAAGCTAAATTTATTTTAGGTGTTACATAAAGGTCTGAGTCCATTAAAGATTATATTCCAGTTATGTGTTAATATCTAATAACCACAAAAATAATACAAAAAAATGAGCTGTTTCAAAACATGACATTTTTGAGTGAGCACACTTACAAAGTGATTCAAATCAAACTTCTGAGTAATGAGGGCAAGTTGAAAATAAGCATCTAGTTCATGATCCTCCAAACACCATTGACACTAGAATCAGAAATACATTTACCATGAAGCTAGTTAATCTTAAACTTTAGGGCATGTAAATTGCATGAACTGCTTCCAAGAGTCTGTATCAAATTTCCTATTTTATTCCTATTTTATTTGTGTATTTTTATTTAAAGTCAATAAATTTTTATTCAAATAATTCTATGTTGTGATTCTTCCATTGTCCATCAAGGTCACTTTAGATCCTCTAAAGAGCTAGAGCCAAAATTTATCTTCAAAAGATTTATCCTCAAATCAGCCCTTTTTAATGAAACTGATGCTTATTTTATTCCAGTTGTCCTGTCAGCACATAATTATTTTATTTTGGCTTCTGTCATCTCCTTTGAATATGGATATATGGATGAAGACTTAAAAGTTCACCAAGAATCTTTGGGATCTAATTTCTTCAACCAATTTACTTTAGGGTTATTTTTAGTGTAGGTAGATATGCCTGGTTGTCAATTTCACACCCTCTCTAAACATGAATGAGTTCAAGTCATATTCATTCCTACAGGATCTCACTTAAGAATAGTACAGACGTGTGGAATATACCAATACCTAAGGTAAAAAAGGTCTTTCATACATTTAGCAGCTGTCTTTTTCATACTTTTAGCAACTGTCCTGTAGTTCTTTCCCACATATTTAACCACAGTCCCGTGGGTAACATAAAATCACAGAGATACTCTATGAGGCATTTCAAATTTATTCATATTTTAATATTATTTTTTAAAATGGACCTCCCCCACAAACTGTATAATCTTAACGTATCACAAAACTATAGTTGCTTTTGAGAGCAAAATAAAGGTTGATCTTTAAGACAAACTTCTTATCTTCAATGAATATTTTTTTTAAAAGTAGTGAAATGTTGAACAATGAAAGATAAATAAACTAGTAGTAAATTAGGAAGCAATAAAATGGAAATTCTAAATTGGCATTGGGGAAGATTAATAATCAAGTGTATGTATTTATAATACAGAATACCTAAAGGTTCATGAATTAAAAGCATCTGATACCTCTGAAAATAGTGATAACTCAGGAGTCGCAAAATTAAAACCTATTCAAGAATGAGTAGCTTCCTGAGTTTCTTCCACCACTGCATTCAGCCACATGACTAACAGTCTCTCAAACAGACAGAAGAATGCCAATTTGTCCTCTGGAGATAATAAAGAATAGAACTTCTTAATGAGGGGAATTCAGACACTTTTGTAGGCAGAGGTAACAGACCAAAAGCAGAAATCTTCAGTATGCATGCAAACTGAAAGCCAATGCCCATCTTTATTTTCACCCTGTCCTCTACTATCAAACAAAGACTTTTCGGGAGTAGTTCCCAGAAAAACTGACCAGCCCAAAATGAAATGCTGAAGAGACTATCAGTGAGGCCTCTCTTTTATGTAGCATTCCTGTCAGCATTCGTTCTTTGGAAACAATAATGGAAAACAGAAAGTTAATGAAAATATTGACTCTATGATATAAAGCAGGATACTATAAAAAGGGATATTTAGAGAAAAAATGGAAATTAAAAACATGATAGTTATATATATATATATATATATAATTTTGAATGTTTGGAAAACAAAATTGTAGACATACCTTAGAGAGTGAGAGACATGGAGAACAGAAGACAAAGGGAGGACCAACTGAACAGATTAAACATAAACTTATAGATTGCTTCCAAAAAGAAGACAGTGTAGAGAATCCTTAATGAGATCATGAAATAGGTCAGGACTAAAGAATGTTTCCTAATTCAGAGTCCACCGAGGCCCCAGCCCTGGGCAAGAATATAGACTTTTTCTAGGGCAGCATGTTAAGAAAGTTTAGCACACTGGAGAGAAAAAGAATAATCTGCAGTTTGAGAGAATGAAGGAGGGAAGTACAGATACATATATATATATAATAATAGATTGTATAAAAAGATAAGAAATAAAAATAACCTTATATTTCTGAAAACAAAACAGAAAGCCAAAGCAATTAGCAATAATGAATCAATGCCTTTACTATTTTGCAGATAAATTATTTTCCATCTAAATATTATAGTCATCTAAACTAGTAATTCTGTATTAGCATAAAATAAAAGTATTTTCAGATTTCAATGTATCAAACATTTGTCATTCCACATACCCTTTTTTGAGGAGAGAAAATATTGAGAATATTATTGTGATTGTTAACCATTTTTTAAATTAATACATAATAAGTACACAAATGTAGGAAGTACATATGATATTTTGATACATAGAATACATAATGATTAAATCAAGATAATTAGGATATTCATTACCTTAAATATTTATCATTCATTTGTGCTGTGAACATTTCAAATCTTTTCAAGCTACTTTGAAATGTACAATAAATTATTGTTAACTATATTCAATCTACTTTGCTATCAAATACTAGGTCTTATTTCTTCTATGTAATTGTATTTCATACCCATTAACCAGCCACTCTTCACCTCACTCCTCTCAGCCTCTGGTAACCATAATTCTACTCTCTACCTCAATCATATCAACTTTTATATCTCTCACATTTGAAGTGAGAACATGTAACATTTGTCTTTCTCCACCTCGTTTATTCCACTTAATACAATTACCTCTAATTCCATTCATGTTGTTGAACATAAGAGGACTTCACTGTTTTTAAGGCTGAATAGTATTCTATTGTGTATATATACCACATTTTCTTTATCCATTCTTCTATTGATGAGTACTTAGATTGGTTTCATATCTTGGCTATTGTGAATAGTGCTGCAATAAACTTTGTGTGTTAATTTGAGTAAGCCAGAGAGTACCCAGATTATGTACTGTTTCTGGGTATGTCTGTGACAGTAGGTTCTGGATGATATTAGCATTTGAGTTGGTGACCTTAGTAAAATAGAGTGCCCTCCCCAAAGTGGTTGGGCATCAATCTGTTAAGGGCCTGAACAGAACAAAATGTGAAGGAAGGAGGAATTCACCCCTTTTCCCCCTACTTCCTGACTGAGCTGGGATATCTCATCTCATCTTTTCTAAACCTTCGACTGAAATTTATATCATCGGTTCTCCTAGTGATGGTAGCAGCAGGCTTTCTGGAACAGCTGCTGTGTGGACACCAGCTGCAGCAGGGGAGGTGCAATCAGGCCTAGGACCAGGTGGGAATCCCCTCAACTACTGAGTTGGCAGGGTGAGGCCCCATGCTCCCGGGTGCAGCTACAGCCACCCAGCTGCAGCTCTAGACCCAGCTATCACTGTACTCTCAGGGACCCAGGAAGTCCCCTGCCCCTGCAGGCTTGAAACTGCCTGCTTCCTCTCCCTGGCCTCTCCCCACTCCCAGTGCCTGCTCTGGGGCAGAGCAAAGTTGTGGCCAAGTCTGAGTGCTGTCAAAACCTGACCAGGCGTGCATGAGCTCAGGGCAGTGCTGACATACCAGCCCCCTGTCACCTTGACTCCCTCTGGACTTCGAGCACCAAAGAGCACAGGAGTGGGGCCAAACGGGCTGAGGGTAGCTCAGCACAGGCCTGTGGGCTCCTCTCTGTGTGGACAGCCCGGCACCATGGCTGGCATGTTAAAGGTGGACAGGTTCCTAGGCGGGAAGGAGTGGGTGCCTGTGGAAACCTCAACTTCAGGCCACTGAGGGCCTTAAGTCTAGGGGCCAGGCTGCCAGTCCTGGGTGAAGTCCATGGCCCAGAATGAGAACTTCATTGATGACCAATTAGCCAATCAGATCTGCTGGTGGTTGCCCATGGACCAATCACCACACGCTTCCTCCATTCTGGAAACATAAAAACCCAAGAATCAGCCAGACTCATACTCTTGCTAGGATGACCTGCCCATAGAAAGGAGCTGCCCACTTTGAGTCTCCTGAGAGTTGTCTGTTGCTTAGTGAAGCTTCTCTTCATCTTGCTCACCTTCCAGTTTTCTGCTTACCTCATTCTTCCTGGTCACAGGATAAAAACTTGGGAGCCTCCAAATGGTGGAACTAAAAGAGTTGTAACACAAACAGAGCTAAAATATCCCCCCACCACTACCACTTGCCATGTTGTGGGCAATGAGAAGGAGAGAAAAGTTGTGGCCCTTCTGGGAACCCAGACCTCAGGGCTTCCTAAGCCAGGGCTGTGACACACTGTAACACCCTCTTTGGAACTCTGCAGATCCTGGCATCTCTGAGCTCTTGGGTGCCATCACATCCCGCTTGTCCAGATGCTGGTGCTGGCAGCAGAAGCCACTTGCAGTACGTCTGGTCCAGCGGCAGCCTCACATGGAGCCAGTGCCTGTGCTAGGGCCTGGAGCTGCCAACTCCACCACAGCCAGCGCACTTAGCTGTGCATAGTGGCTGGACCCCATGCTCGCTTGCTCACACACCCCCCATCACTCTGTGCCTGGCTCACCCTTGGCAGATATGGGATCTAAGTTGGTAGTGTGAACCGAAAGCAGCCTGCAAGGCCAGGTGGGCAGAACAAGCCCAGTGGGCACAAGCAAAACCCAAGCAGAGGTGCCTCAGGCCACAGAGGTTTCTAGCTGGTGAAAAGACACCTTAATGATCCCGTGACACTAGTTATCAGTCCTTAGATGGGGACCAAATTAAACCACTGGCTTTCATGAGTTTCTAGCTTGCAGATGGCAGATTCTAGGACTTTTCAACCTTTATAACTGCGTGAACCAATTCCTTAAAATAAATCATGGCAGAAGATAGATGGATCTCGCTCCATCTAAACACACACATACACACACACACACACACACACACACACGCATACATACAAAAACACACACATCTTACAGCTGCAAGGTCCGTTCCACAGACCCTGACCCAGTGATGGATGAATAACAAACACTGACACAGATACTCTGCCTGTCAGTTCGGCTTACGGTCTGGACCCCTCACAGACATCAAGGAAGGTGCTGTAAAGAGTAGCAGCCTCCACCCTGTTCAGCCAGCAAATTTATTCACTATGGATTAAATGATAAAGGTATTGAGTAAACACCACTAGAGGGTAATTGACCTGGTTGCCCATCCCCCAAGTAGAGAGCAATTATGTACCTGTGGTTGATCAAAGGTTGGTCTTAGGACCACATCAGTAAACGAGCTATTTAGATAAACTACTCTACATTCCTTTGTACCTACTTTAAGCTATTTACTCAAGGTAAGGATTAGACTGCTTTCAACCATAACTCTATCTTGAGACTTTTACAAAACCTTCTGGCCTTCCAAGAAGATTTTTCTCTATATCCTATAATTTCATCTTAAATTTTTTCCCACCAGCCTGACTGAACTCCCCCCCTCCCCCAACACACGACAGACAACACCCTGTTGTTTCTATTTCTCTTGAGAACTCTGGCTAATATAATGATGCAGGCTACACAGAGAAGTGAGGTAGACCAAAACTCCAGGAAGAGAGAAAGGTGATAGTGTCCAGATATGCACAGGAGTAGCAAGTACAGAGGACATTGCAACAGATCAAAAGACTTTAGGAAAGACTTAAGAAGAAAGTGGTTAATTAATTGGTGTAAATGAACACCTAAATATAAGATTTAGTGAACAGTAAAGAATTTGTGACTGGAGTATTGATACACAGAAAGTTAAGCAAAAGCAGCTATAAAACATGTATTACATGCAAGGGAAATTAAAAATATGCAGATATGACAAAGTAAGACTATCTACCCTGTGGCTGTTTTGTGAATGGAAGTTACTACCTTTTTTTTTTGAGACAGAGTCTCGCTCTGTCACCCAGGCTGGAGTTCAGTGGCCGGATCTCAGCTCACTGCAAGCTCCGCCTCCTGGGTTTAGGCCGTTCTCCTGCCTCAGCCTCCCAAGTAGCTGGGACTACAGGCACCCACCACCTCACCCGACTAGTTTTTTGTATTATTTTAGTAGAGACGGGGTTTCACCGTGTTAGCCAAGATGGTCTCGATCTCCTGACCTCGTGATCCGCCCGTCTCGGCCTCCCAAAGTGCTGGGATTACAGGCTTGAGCCACCGTGCCTGGCCAGAAGTTACTACCTTTTAAGTTCGATAGTCAATATTAGCCTCACAAATATAATTATATGTTTACTTATGTAGGATCACAGGTGGACAATTTATGTCTGTGTACTGGGGCTGTGGGAAAGAAAGAAAGTTAAGTCTTCAACTTCTGTGGTGAAAAGTCAATAGATAATGCCTGAAGGACCAATTGATGCATGTCCTCTGGAGACATGGAAGTAAATCACAAGAACTAAGTTTTAGTAGATTTGAAAACAGTTAACTGAGGAAGAGAAAATAAGAAATGAAAAACTGAGGTGGCCTACAGCCTGCTTTATTTTTTAAATAAAACTTATAAAATATTTGTCTCCTTAAATTACATGGAAACATAACTTTGATAAATTGAATTATTATAATAATTCTAATCAGAAAGTATAGAGAATAACATAAGCATAACTATATACAAATCATGACTTGTACATAATTTTTCAGAGAATATGTGCCATGTCCAATCAAGGTAACAATTATCAAGAAACTAGATGGAATAAAAGACTAATAAAGTCAACTTTAACTTGCAACTAATTCATACGTGTAATGAAAAAATGATTATTCAATGAGAAATGTGGTTGATAAATCAGAGAGAACTGAATATGCTTGTAAATTCTTTGATGACACATGGATATTGTATTTGGCCTGAAGTAGTGTTAATAAGACCACAAGAGAAATGTGGTGTGTAGAATTCCCTTTTAAGTACCAAGTGAATTAACATTTAATCTTTTTGATTTAGTCAATTCCCTCCTTTGTTCTTTTCGCAGAATAAATCAATTTGTTTCAAATAAGGCTTAATGTATTTTTATACGGTGAAGGTTTGTTTTTGGAATTTCTGTTTATCCTTCTCTGTTTTTTGGCTTTTTGAATGCAATAGATGGCAGTTGCTTTTTACCCTCTATTTCTAACATCAAAATATGTGTTCTGTAGCATTTGTGGAGTTACATGTTAATCAGCAATTTAATTTAAAAAGGCAAGATTGCTTGGTTAGGTGGAAAAGTAATTAATATACCTGAGGGTGATACATTTGGGGGGCTTATTATTTTCACCAGAAAAAAATCGTTTGTATCTCTACCGAAACAAAATATATAAACAAACATGAAATTTCCCTACATTGGAGTTGTTTAATGAATTGTATGACCATCACGGAATCTTTTAAACCATTAACAAAAAGGGAGTTTAGATATCTGATACCTTAACTGTTCTTCTATTAATATCTATGTATATTTCTACTCCCTGTTAGAAAGTTTCTTCACATCCAAGCTAGAATGAGAACATTTATTTCATGCTGTATTTTGAGTTATCTATATTCTATAGTAAAAAATTTAGAAAAATACTTTGCAGATTAAAAATGCCTTATTTTTCAGAATATGTCAACTCAATAAATCTCATTTTTTTCATTTTCTTAACTTTTATATTTTGAAACTTGCCGAATTGTTTCATAGAACTGATGTTTGTGGTATCTTTTGAACAAAGATAGAAACTGACCCTCCAAATCTTCAAATCTTAAAAGTTGAGAAAATTACTTTTGTCTTATCTGAGTTCCTTTCTCAAGAAACCAACCATCATACCTCTCATGTAGTATCAAGGAACTGAAACTTTCCAGATCATCACATCTGAACAGTGAGACCCCAGACCCCTTACCTATCATGCCTGAGTAGCTGGGATTATAGGTGTGTATCACCATTTCTGGCTATTTTTTTTTATTTCTAGTAGAAATGGGGTTTTGCCATGTAGGTCAGGCTGAACTTCAACTCCTGGGTTCAAGTGATCCATCTGCCTCAGCCTCCCAAAGTGCTGGGATTATAGGCATGAGCCACTGTGCCCAGCCTCTTATATTTAAATATGAAATTCCCTACACAGGTTTAGTCCTGTACCTATAATCATTGTCATTCCTATTAGTGAAGAATTATTACTCATTTCACAGATAAGAAAACAGAATAAGATAAAGTTGTAATTGAGAAAGAAAAGAATTTTTATCTGAGTAATGCAAGCCTTCTTTAATTATCAGTCACAGAGAGGCATTAAAATGTGATAGCATGTGACAGCAGTCATACCTCACTTCCTCCCTCGAGCTACAACCCTTTGAAACCACTCACCCCCATGAGGGCATCAGATAAACGAACACCAGGTTGCCATAAAAGGCCATATGCTGGACACCAGAACTCATAACCTTGAGATTCAACAATGTATATCCAATCACTATACAATGTTATTTCATAAAAATACATAAATAACCTTATAGTTCAACAATGTATAGCCAATCACTAGTTAATGTTATTTCTGTAAATTAATAAAAATTCTTATCAAACAACTTTGTATCAACTCACTCCTTGCTCTCTTTTGCCTTTAAAAACATGCTTTAAGGAAGGATTAACAAAACACTTTCCAAGGCAACATACGAATGTTTCCCAGGCAGCTGTCCTTACTTTGGCTCAAGTAAGCTCTTTACAATTATATCTTGTGCCTCATCTGCTTCAAAAAGATTCTAACGGCAAAGCCCCTGCTTCCAATAGGTTATGCTTACTTTCGAAGGACCTGTTGATTCCAGTTGTCAATGTGGCGTGTGGCTGACAGAATAAGTTTCTTATCTTCTTTTATTTTTTCTGATCAGTGCTTTCTGACTTAGTAGTAATATAGGCTTTATGAAGAACTAAATAAACAGAAGCAACAACAACAAAAAATCAAAACTCCACAGAGAGTAGGAAATCTTATAGCTATTATCACTTATCTCTGAGAGGTTATCTTCCAATATGATATTGACTAATCAGGTTTCCACTAAAGACCTTTTGTTGGAGTGCATAAAATGATTACTCAAAATATGGCACTTGGGCATATTGAGTGCTTTTGAACATCAAAAGCCCTCAGAAATAAATCTCAGGAGCCCTCTAGCTTTCACTTGTTTCCCTCTCTTCCCCCACAACCTCAAGGAGGGACACTTTTTTGAGAACATCTTTATTTGACCAAGAAATCTTTTACCAAAGGAAACACAATTTTCCTGTATCCCCTCCTTGAAATCTCGTTATTTCACTAAAGAATAGTAAAGAATGCAACCACACCTGGATGGAACTTATTTTCACAAGACAATGTCTGTCTCTTGGGTCATTCCAATTATTTGCAAGTTAGTTACTATCTCTTTCGTCTATTCATTCTCCCTAATAATTATCTCCTGCACTTCAACAGAATCCTGTACATTTTCCATCTCCTCCCTCCCCTATGGGAAAGCTTCCACACCCCATTGAGGGTGGGGGTAATTAACCCGTGATTCTGCTTGTGTACATTCATATACGTATATGCCTTTGCTTGTATGCTTCTTACCCATTGATTTTTCAGTGAGCTTTCAGAGGGCAAAGGGGAAGTTTTTTCTTCACCCCAACATTTTGCTATTGTTGGTAGAGGAGTTAATTTAAAAAGGTTAACACACTGACTAAGTTTTATTACATGAATTTATTATATGAAATATTTAAACTGAAATTTTATTTAGCTGGCAATAAAAAGTATTGGCATGAGTCAATTAAATGATAAATAATCTCAATATGCCTACTAAATGACTAGCACAAGTTTAGAAACTCTTTATTAAACGATTTTCAGTATGGGTATTGACAATGTGATGAAAATCTCTTATGCTATAAAACACTAGCATAATAGATTTATTTTACCACCTCTTTAATTCTATTTTAATGCTATTTACAATGTTATTGGAGACTCTGAGGTGTCCTCCAATTAACAGAATTCCTCCTCTGCACCTATGTTTTAGGTAACTGAGAAAGCTAATACTGTACACAGTACGTGGAAGCCCACATATCAATTTTGGAGATCATAGTTTAGTGTGGAAACCAAAAGTGCTAAGTGGACTACAGAATTGTCAGATGTGTACTATTCCTAGACCAAACCTTGTTTAGACAACCTCCTTATGTAGACAGTCTTGAAGAATGGAAGGGTGAGACAGAACTCATGCTGATTGCAGGTAAGCCAATTTTGACATTTCCAAATGTATGAAGAAGTCGTGTCTGCATACTCCCAAGAGAATGTGAAGCTCATCTAAGTCTCAGGAATCATTTCATGGAAATCAAAAACTGGGAGAGTGCATTTCCCCTGAACACACCAAGTATTTATTTACTTAGATTATTATATAATTATAAGCATCATTAATTGCATGAAGCATTTCTAACCAAGACTTGGATTTAAAAAGCTTCTGGTAAGAGGTGTGGGCAAAGCCAAGGGTTAGACAAGGGGTAATCTAGGTGACATGGTTTGGTTGTGTCCCCACCAAAATCTCATCTTGAATTGTAGTTCACATAATCCCCAAGTGTCATGGGAGGGACCCAGTAAGAGGTAATTGAATCATGAAGCAGTTACTTCTATGGTGTTGTACTTGTGGTAATGAGTTCTCACTAGATGGTTTTATAAGGGGCTTTTCCCTCTTTGCTCGGCACTTCTTCCTGCCGCCATGTAAAGCGCATGTTTGCTTCCCCTTTTGCCTTGATTGTAAGTTTTCTGAGGCCTTCCTAGCTCTGAGGAACTGTAAATCAATTAAACTTCTTTCGTTTATAAATTATCCAGTCTCAGGCAGTGCTTTTTAGCAGTGTGAGAACAGACTAATACAGTAAATTGGTCCTGAGGTAGTGGGGCACTGCTGTAAAGATACCCAAAAATGTGGAAGTGACTTTGGGAGTGAGTAAGAGGCAGAGGTCAGTTTGGAGGGCTCACAAGAAGATGCAAAAACGTCAAAATTTTGGAACTTCCTAGTAACTTGGAGGACTCAAAAGACAGGAAGATGTTTGAAAATTTTTAACGTCCTAGAGACTTGTTGAATGACTTGTTGAATGTTGATAGTGATAAGGATGAAGAATTCCAGGTTTGAGGTGGTCTCAGATGGAGATGAGGAACTTGTATGAAACTGGAGTAAAGGTCACTCTTGCTATGCAAAGGGACTGGTGGCATTTTGTCCCTGCCATAGAGATCTGTGGAACTTTGAACTAAAAAAAGAGATGATTTAAGGTATCTGGTGGAAGAAATTTCTAATCAGCAAAGTGTTCAAGAGGAATCACAGCATAAAAGTTTAGAAAATTTGCAGCCTCATAATGTGATAGAAAAGAAAAACTCATTTTTCTCAGGAGAAATTCAGGCCCTTTGCAGAAATTGGCACGAGTAACGACGAACTGAATGTTAATCACCAGTTAACACCAATTAATCATCTCCAGGGCATGTCAGAGACCTTCATGGCAGCTCCTACCATCACAGACCCAGAGGCCTAGAAGAAAAAAATGGTTCTGTGGGCCAGGCCCAGGGCCCCCTGCTCTATGCAGCTTAGAGATATTGTGCTCTGCATTCCAACTGTTCCAGCTCCAGACATGGCTAAATGGGGCCAATGTACAGCTCAGGCCGTTGCTTCAAAGGGTGGAAGCCCCAAGCCTTGGTGGCTTACATGTGGTGTTAGACCTGTGGGTGCACAGAAGACATGAATTGAGGTTTGGGAACCTCCACCTGGATTTCAGAGGACCTATGGAAATGCCTGGATGTCCAGGCAGAAGTTAGCTGCAGGGGCAGAAACCTCATGAAGAACCTCTGCTAGGGCAATGCAGAAGGAAAATGTAGGGTCAGAGTCCCCACAGAGAGTCCTCACTGGGGCACTGCCTGGCGGAGTTATGATAAGAGGGCCACCATCCTTCTGACCCCAGAATGGCAGATCCACCGATGGCTTGCACTGTACACCTGGAAAATCTGCACACACTCAATGCTAGTCTGTGAAAGCGGCCAGGAAGGGGATTGTACCCAGCAAAGCCACAGAGGTGGAGCTGCTCAAGGCCATGGGAGCACAGCTCTTGCATCAGTGTGACCAGGATAAGAGACATAGAGTCAAAGGAGGTCATTTTAGAGCTTTAAGATTTGAGTGCCTGCTGGATGTCAGACTTGCATTGATTGGGCTTGTAGCACCTTTGTTTTGACCAATCACTCCCATTTGAAATAGCTGTATTTACCCAATGCCTGTACTCCTACTGTATCTAGGAAATAACTAACTCGCTTTCAATTTTACAGGCTCATTGGCAGAAGGGATTTGTCTTGTCTCAGAATGAACTTTGGACTATGAACTTCTGAGTTAATGCTGAAATGAATTAAGACTTTGGGAGACTCTTGGGAAGGCATGATTGTGTTTTGAAATGTGAGGACATGAGATTTAGGAGGGGCCAGGGACAGAATGGTATGGTTTCACTGTATCCCAGCCAAAATCTTATCTTGAATTGAGGTTCTCATAATTCCTACGTGTCCTGGGAGGGACTCAGTGGGAGATAATGGAATCATTTGGGCAGTTACTCCCATGCTGCTGTTCTTAGGATAGTGAGTGAGTTCTCAGGAGATATGATGGTTTTATAAGGGGTCTTTCCCTCTTTGGCATTTCTCCTTCGTGCTGCCATGTGAAAAATAACATGTTTGCTTCCCCTTCTTCCATGATTGTAAGTTTTCTGAGGCCTCCCCAGCCCTACAGAACTGTGACTCAATTTAACCTCTTTTCTTTATAAATTACCGAGTCTCAGGCAGTTCAGTGTTTCATAGCATTGTGAGAATGGACTAATACACTAGGGTAAACCAGTGAATGCAACAAAATTTCCAAAATAATTAAACGTAATTGCAAAGAGCTGTAAATCAAGATAGTATCTGTTATAGTCCATTTTATGCTGCTATAACAGAAAACCTGAGACTGAGTAATTTATAATGAGCAGAAATCCATTTCTCACAGTCCTGGAGAATGGGGATTCCAGGATTGAGGGGCTGGCAACTGGTGAATAATTTTTTGCTGCCTCATAACACATTGGAGGTATCAGATCATGAAAGGGCAAAGAGAGGGAAAGAGAGGGAAAGAGAGGGGAAGAGGAGAGAGAGAGAGATTGCAGAACTTCCCATCCTATAACTAACCTACTCCTGCAATAATGACATTGATTCATTCACTCTGACCTCACAGTCTAATCATCCTTCATTAGGATCTACCTCCCAATACTGTTGTATTAGGAATTCAGACTTCAGCACAAGCTTTTTGAAGATCATATTCAAACCACAGAAGTGTTCTACTTTTTCTTAGGTTGCTGTATCTCTTGTTATAAAAGACACCTTTGCTTGAAACATTTTTCTTCAAGTAAGTTAAACATTACGTGTGGAAAACTTATATTTCTGATCAGTAGATTATGTTTTACAGCAGTGTCAGGAAGTTCTAAATTATGTCTATAAAATATACTTAAAATTTTTAATGCAGAGAAGTGTACTGAAGTTTCACTGTTACTTGTTATCGTTCTGCGTCTGAATTATTTTCTAATTTGATGTTACTTATTTTACTTCCATGAAGACTTCTTTTACTGAACTCAAGTAGTTCAAAATTGTTATAATATGCAGTCATAACTCCCAATAATTAGGCATTAACACTTTTTTGTGATTTTACAGAGTGAATTAAAACTTAGATGTAAACTATATACTCATATCACATAGTTATGAATTCTCAAGAGTATATTGTTTTATTATTAGTTATTACCAAAATGGTTGATTATAGGTTTTGTTGTGTTTTTCTTTGTGTCTGTGATTTTTTGAGTTTGGACTTAATAACTGAAAAGTAAGAAATTTTAGCTTCTACCTTTGTAGTTTGCCTCAAATTGGATTCTTCATCTTGGCTGATATAGGGTTTTATCAACTGCCCCTGTGTGCCTCAAGGTGAAGATAATTGAAACTCAAATTTAACCTATTGCAAATATTCTTAATGAAAAAGCCAGATATAGAACTTTTATTTTCACTTAGTTTTGGTATTTAAATATTTCTAACTATATCAGTATTTAATTAATTCCATTCAAAACATTTTTTTCAAAATGTTTAATTGAACATTTTTGATATTTTTCTCTTGCTTTCCCAGTAAGATCGTTAATAAATCTCCTTAGTCTGCTTGCTGAAAAGAAACCTTGCATGCTTAAAAACTATACTTACACATTTTAAAAATATTATTTTTAGACATACAGGCTCTAGCACAATCTTTACTCCATATTAGAGACATTTGAAATGTACTTATTCAATGCTTATTTTGCGTTATAATGAAAGGAAGCATTTTGTTTCTTACTACTCTTGAATGTTCATCCACGAACAAATATATTTTTCTTACACTTTCCCACCAAAATTGTAGAAATGTTTTCGAATTGATGTTATTTTGATGCTCACCGTGATCCATGCCTCCCAGATTTCATGCTTGGGGCAGTCCTGTCACACTTTCACAGTGAGCTCGTTCATACGACTGGCTTTGGTCAATGGGACATTAGAGAGTGTCACAGGAGAAACCCAATGAGAATTCTTACTTGAGGTATTGTCCTCTGAAAGTGTTTTTTCTTTGAAATTCAACCGCCATATTATAAGAAAAATAAAGCTATCACATCAAGAGGTATCATCTGTAGGAAACAGAGACTTGTGGTCAATTGCCACAGCTGAGCTTCCAACTAACAATTAACATTACTTGCCATTTAAGTGAGTGAGCCTTTATGAAAGTGTAATTTCCAGCCCAAATCAAGCTATGCTAGGTGAGGCTAAGTAGCACAAATAAACTAGTCTCGCTAAGCTCAGTCCAACCCATAAAACCCTAAGCCATTAAGTTTTAGGATGAGTTCATTATATTGCAATAAATAGCTAATAATGTTATTGTTAAATGTAGAATATAGCTTGTGAAAATGAATTCATGTGTATTATTAAAGATAATACCTTAAGTAACTATGAATAGTTTTGAAATAAATGAACATAGATATTTCTATTAAAGGTCATGGGGTCATCTGAAGTTTATTTTCTTAAACCATTCACGTAACTTTTTAAGTTTGATTTCCATCATCTGTAAAATGAAAAACAATACTACTAAAAATTAACTTGCATGGAAATTGTGGCTATAAAGTGGAACAATATATGTGAAAACAAACCTATGTCAATCCTAGACAGATAGATAAAAGTTCATAAATAATTGCTATTAGTATTATTAGTCTGTTATTACATCCAGAAAATGTAACTTTTTAGTGTTAAATATATTCCCTTCTCTGTACAGGTTTTCTTAGTTACATGCCATAGAAATTCTTTAATGCAGGCAACCCTCAGAGATACTGCAGGTTCAGTTCCAGACCAACACAGTAAAACAAATATTGTAATAAAGCAACTTGTTGCAGAGAGTTAGTCCATGAGTAGGGGAGGAGAGGGCTCCCTCCCCCACCCACCAAGACTGTAAGGTGATCATTGGATTACGGTTTGAGAGTTATCACATTGCCTCTCTAAAAATGATAATTTGGCAGTCAGTGCCAAGGAGTGACAATCTCTTGATGGTCCACAGCTGTCACATTAAAGTGTTAACTGAATGCAGATGCCAGGAAGAGGAAACTCCTGGGGCATGAACATTAAAAGACAAAGTGGAGGAGTATGACCTTTCAGGAACAGCCACTGGGAAAAAGGGAAGAAAGCCTCAGATGGACATGCATAGAACTTCCTATAACTTCCTAAGCACACTGCGCATGCTCACTTCTGAAGTGTAAGGAGGGCACTGCATTTGTGACAGCCCGCCCTAAGGGAAGATTCATGGGAAAGGGGCACAAGACGCCAGAAGTGGGCTGGTCTATAATGTTCTAGGATCAAGGTAAAATGCTGCATTTGACCTTCTCAGTGTCCACTTGGGTCTCTTCCAAGTGTACTGTCCTTTCTTTACTGCTCTAAAGCTTTTTAATATACTTCCATTCCTGCTCTGAAACTTACCTCGGTCTCTTTTTTCTGCCTTATACCCCTCAGTCAAACTTTCTTCTGAGGAGGCAAAAATTGAGGTCACTGCAGATCCGTACAGATTCACCACCAGTAACTCGGATCCCTTCTACGATTCACAAAGTTACACAAACCTTTTTGTTTCCCAGTGAATATACTAGTTATATTAACACTATCCTGTAGCTTATTAGTTACTAAATATACAGTAGCATTGTGTCTAAAACAACTAAGTGTGTAATATTATTGTGTCTAAAAACAATATATATAATTTGATTAAAAATACTTTATCGCTAAAAATTGCTAACATTTAGCTTAGCCTTCAGTGAGTTCATAATCTTTTGGCTGGTGCAGATTCTTGCCTCAGTGTTGATGGCTGTTGACTGATTAGGGTGGCGGTTGCTGAAGTTTGGGATTGGCTGTGATAATTTCTTCAAATAAGACAACAGTAAAGTTTGCCATGGCAATTGACTCTTTCTTTCATGAAATATTTCTCTCCAGCATGCCCTGTTTGATAACATTTTACTCACAGTGGAACTTCTTTCAAAATTGGAATCAATCCTTTCAAACCCTACTACTGCTTCCCCAACTATGACTTCTGTTGTCATTTCAATAATGTTCACCGCATCTTCAGCAAGACTAGATTCCATCTCAGGAAGATACTTTCTTTGCTCATCCAAAAGAAGCAACTCCTCATCCATTCAGGTTTTATTATGAGAATGCAGCAATTCTGCCACATCTTCAGGCTTCACTTCTAATGCAAATTATCTTGCTATTTCCACCACATCTGCAGTTACTTCCTCCATTGAAGTCTTAAACCCTTCAAAGTTATCCATGATAGTTGAGATCAACTTATTTCAAACTACCATTAATGTTGATATTTTGACCTCCTCCCTTAAATCACAAATGTTCTTAATGGATCTAGAATGGTGATCTCTTTCTGGAAGATGCTCAATGTGCTTTGCCCGAGATCTGTTAGAGGAATTCCTATGTGTGGCAGCTACAGCCTTATAAAATGTATTTGTTAAATACTGAGACTTGAAATTCAGAATTACTCTTTGATCCATTAAGAATGAATGTTATGTTAGCAGGCATGTAAACAATGTTAATATCCTTGGATATTGGAGTGCTCGGGTGTCAAGTGCATTGTCAGCAAACAGTAATATTTTAAAGAGGGCTTTTTTTTTTTTTTTTCTGAGCAGATCTTTACAGTGGGCTTAAAATATTAAGTAACCCATGTTGTAAACAGATGTGCTGTGACGTCTTATTCTTCCATTTACAGAGTACAGGCAGAATAGATTTAGCATAATTCTTAAAGGCCCTAGGATTTCCTAACGGGTAAATATGAGCACTGGCTTCTGCTTCAAGTCATTAGCTGCATTAGCTCCTAGCAAGAGAGTCAGCTTGTTCGTTGAAGCTTTGAAGGCAGGCATTGACTTCTCCTTGCTGGCTCTGAAAGTCCTGGATGGCTTCTCCTTCCATTAGAAGGCTGTATAATCTAGATTGAAAATCTGTTTTTTTAGTGTAGCTATCTTTATAGAAGACCTTAGCTAAATCTTCTAGATAACTTCCTGCAGCTTCTACATCAGCACTTGCTGCTTCATCTTGGACTTTTATCTTATGGAGATTACTTCTTTCCATGTACTTCATGAACCAATCTCCACTACATTCAAACTTTTCTTCTGTACCTTACTCATCTCTCTAACCCTTCATAGAATTGAAGAGAGTTAGGACCTTGCTGTGGATTAGGTTTTGGCTTAAGGGAATGTTGTGGTGGATTTGATCTTCCAACCAGACCATTCAAATTTTCTCAGGATCGACAATGAGACTCCTTTGCTTATCTTATTTCCTTCAAAATCATTTTCTTTAATTCTCAACTGGGCTCACTATTTATTGCCAGAGATCTAGTTTTGACCTATCTTGGTTTTTCCCTTGAGACAGAATCTTGTTCTGTTGCCCAGGCTGGAGTGTCACCCTCAGTTCACTACAATCTCCACCTCCAAGTTTCAAGTGATTCTCGTGTATCAGCCTCCCGAGTAGCTGGGATTACAGGTGTGAGCCACCACATCCGGCTAATTTTTGTATTTTTAGTAGAGATGGGATTTCACCGTGCTTGCCAGGCTGGTCTCAAACTCCTGGCTTCAAGCGATCAGCCCATCTTGGCCTCCCAAAATGCTGGAATTACAGGTGTAAGCCACTGTGCCCGGCCTCCATCTTGGCTTTTGACAGGCCTTCTTCACAAAACTTTGGATTTAAAGTGAGAGATGTGTCTTTTTCACTTGAACACTCAGAGGCTATTGTAGGGTCACTAAATGGCTTAATATCAATAATGTCGTGTCTCAGGGAATAAGAAGGCCTGAGGGGAGAGAGACAGAGGAGAGGCTGGTGTGTGGCGAACTGGGGACACAAACAACATTTATAGGTTAAATTTCCCGTTGTACGTGGGTGTGGAGTGTGATGCCCCAAACAATTACCTTAGCAACATTAAAGATCACTCATCACAAATCACCCTAATAGATAATAATAATGAAAAAGTTTAAAATAGTTTGAGAGTTATCAAAATGTGACAGAAAGACGCAAACCGAGCACGTGTTTTTGGAAAAATGGAGCCGGCAGAGTTGCCACAAACCTTTAATTTGCAAAAAACAAAAAAGCAACAACAAAAAACCCTCAGTATCCTTGAAGGACAGTAAAGTGAAATCCAATAAAGCAAGGCATTCCTGTACTACTCAATAATCATAAGTAGTACTTAATATTATGAAATAGAGCAGATATAATCTTCTTTAGGGATAGACATTATACATTAAAATGTTTTCTTTTTATTATCAATCTATCTTTTTCATATTTTATCTGACCTTGCATCCATTTTTCTGCACATTATCTGTGTAAAAATTAATAAATAGTTTGATACTTTATTGAAAGATAAATTTTGTATTTACTTGTCTTTCAGTTGCCAAAAGATTTCTTATCACTGGGCACTGTAATTTTCCTATTTTTTCCTTTTCATCTAATCACATCAACCACACCAGAATTCCCTATCAAATAGAACATTCAGTGCTTACAACTATGTACTCTAACATCCTTCACATGCAATTAAACCATAAATTGGGAACATGGCCGAAAATAATTATTCTTTCATCCCATATTTTTCCTGAGAATAATATATTTTCTTTGGTTTTAAACTTGATATCCAGCTGTGTCTAACTTTAATAACTCTGTTGTAGAAGAGATTACTGGGGAGCCATTTGAGTTATTTCTATCAGGTGGCAAAAGATGAATTAACAGTGTCAAAACACCCAATTTGTGGTAGTACATTGTTGAAGAACAAACACATCTCCTAATTGGAAATTGACAGCTTTGGCACTAATTTGAACTAATCATTGCTAGCATTCACACTAGCCTCCATTTCTGCAAGCTCTATTAAGTCATTAAAATGCCATGACAATCTTCTCCACAGGTGTGGAATACCAGATCCTTGCCTGTGGCAGACTTAATTAGAATAACAGCTGGATGGTTAAACTTAAAAAAGAGAAATCTAAGAGATGATAATGTTTTACGAAGTGCCCCAAATGAAAAAAACTAGTAAGGGAGTGGCTTGTTTTTATTTTATCCAGATTTTGTTAGATGGGAATTATATAATTTATATATGCTTGCTAAATAAGTAACAAAATTATGATTAAAATGTTAACATAATTAAATAGTACATAATTAAAAAGTACGATTGAGCTAAATAATTTTAAACTTGGAGTTTGTGGTTTTACTGATACCTCCTGGATAGTAAGAACATGCATTTGCTGTTGCTAGTGTTTTTCCTCCATTAAACAGTCTATCTTTCTCTCTTAATTACATAATTCCATATAACCATTCCCAGAAGTTTATTGGACTTTGAATGCAAGAAGAGAGTAAGAACAATATAAATTTTGTTGTGACAGAGGAACTATTACTAGCTGATAACAGTTTGGGTGGGTCACCATAGCATTTTTCTCCCAGAAAGTATTTGTCTTAACGTTTTCTTGAACAGCAAGATGTTATAGAGATTTAAAAATCCTATATGATACAAGAAATCTGGTTCCCCACAAACTATCACCTTTCTTTATTTGAGTCCAGAGTCGGCCTTCAGCATAGGTTATTCTTGAATTCTAATCTTATCTTAAGTCTGACCTATTAAAACTACTTTGTAAAATATATGCAGTATGCAACATTTCTATACAGAAACATATTATTTTATAAACTGTTTTCATCTCATTTAGATAAATTTTCAATATATCTCAATATGTATTTGGTTATATATATTCAAAACATTAGATATATAAAGTTAAATTTCAATTTATATCTGTTTATCTCCTTATATTACTGTGTATCTATATCTATCTATCTGTTATAGGCTGAGCTTTATCCTGCAAAATGTTCATATTGAAGTCATAATCCCCAGTACCTCAGAATGTGTCTGTATTTGGAGATATGGTCTTTAAAGATGTAATTAAGTAAAAATTTGGTCATTTATGAAACATGTCCCTATAAAAAGAAGACATTTGGACACAGATTCACAGAAGAAATTCAGCCTCAAGTCTGTCTTTGGACTCAAATGGAAGCATTTGCTCATCCCTGGGTCTCTAGCCTATAGGTGTATCCTGGAAACTTACAGATTCTGGACTTGCTGGCCTGCTTCCATAATTAAGTGAGCCAGTTCCTTAAATAAGTCTCTGTCTTTACCCACACACACACACACACACACACACACACACACATACACAAACACATCCTGTTAGTTCTGTTTCTGGGGAAAACCCTGACTGAATATACTATCTGTCTATTTGTCTGTCTTTCTGTCTGTCTATCTGTCTAATGACTGAGAGGGAAGGAGAGATTTTGTTAAGAGAATTACTAAATTAAACACTTCAAAGTATACAAGGTATTTCAAGTATGAAAATAAAATTCTGTAAGGAAGGTAAAATAAAAAGATAGTTTCTATGAAGAAAATGGAAATATATGAAATGCTCAAAACTTGAAGAATAGCTTCTATGGACAGATAGGTGGAGAAATTGATAATGATAGTGACGATATAACTGCTGTGGTAATTTCAATAGAAAAATTAAAAGATAAATATACCTATTTTAAAAATCCTTGGCGGGAAGCAGTGGCTCACACCTGTAATCCCTACACTCTGGGTGGCCGAGGTGGGAGGATCACTTTGGGCCGGAAGTTTGAGACCAGCCTGGGTAACAGAAACCCTGCCTCTACACAAAATAAGTTATCTGGGTATGGGGGCATGTGCCATGTGTAGTCCCAGATATTTGGGAAGCTGATGCAGGAGGACTGCATGATCCCAAGAGGCTGAATTTCAGTGAGCCAAGGGCATGCACCACTGCAATCCAGACCAGGTGACAGAGTGACACCCTACAAAACAAAAACAAACAAACACACGACAATAACAGAAATCCCTCAGAATTATAAAATGCTGACAAATACCTCATTTGAACTGTTTAATCCCATGTAAAAAACACACTAAAATATTTGAAGAGGTATATAAACCCCACATGAAATGAAAATTACATTAGGGATATTGAAATTGAAATGTATACAGGGCTCTGTTTACTTAATTAATAAATCTAGTGGTTTAAAAACTAATGTTAAATTAAAAGCATATCATTAAAATTGCAACAGGTAGGTATCTGTTATAACAAAGACAGCCTCCAATGCATATATAAATAATTAATCTCTTATTTATTTATATTATGGTTATTTATGTATATATTCCTTCATTTTAAATCCAGTGTTACTGAAAAATCATACTTTTAGGGCAAAGAGTAATATTTATCAGTGTGAGGAAAGTGCTAGCTGAAAGAAGAATTTTGTGTTCAAATAATGCAGTTTAATTATTTTAAACAAATTTTGCAAGTGTATCAAGAGATTCTGAAGTGAGTTTATAAGTAGTCACAGATGACCCAGAGGGAAAAAAAGTAGTCAATTATCTCCAGCTTCAAAGAGCTTACCTATATGTCATAAATTAAAACACAGTGTAATACGATGCATGCTAAGTGATAATAGGTAACACACAGAACCCTAAGTCACAGAGGGTATGTAAAAATCCCTTTCCAGAGAACGCGGGTCTTGAACTTAAAGAGGAAAAAACAAATGAATAAATAATAGTCAACCAGATACATGACATTGGCTCAGAGAGAGTCTGGAGGCAAATATAGAATGTTGAACTGATATGACTTGAGTGACTATCAGAGAATTACATTTAGAGATATACTGGAGCGTTATTACATCAGCTAATATCAGTACATTGAAGGATAATTTTCCTGATAGTGATGTGAAAATTTCCAA
Organism: Colobus angolensis palliatus; assembly: GCF_000951035.1. Taxonomy (NCBI): domain Eukaryota; kingdom Metazoa; phylum Chordata; class Mammalia; order Primates; family Cercopithecidae; genus Colobus; species Colobus angolensis. The sequence goes on from NW_012113919.1 coordinate 1,945,228, forward strand.
GAAATTTATAAAATTATCAGATAAAGTTTTAGAAAGGTTTTTACTGGCACCAAGTTGGAGTATGTATTAGTGAAATTAAAACTATAATAATAACATGACTTTTAAGCAATTGTTATTTAGGGAGTCAAATAAATTGGCCCAGCAGGCATTCTGATTACATTCTCTTAAAGAAATATTGAAAACAGAAAGCTAGTTGTATTGTTAGCACCAGTAAAATATTTGAACAATTAGATGATGTGTATACAGTCTTTTAAAAAGTTCTAAATAATCCCCTCTTTCATTTGCTGGACTTAGGGATTATGGGCATTGTATTGCAAACATACTTTCAGTTGTAGCTCTAAAACTTTAAGATGATTTTTATAAAATTTCTGCCTATTCTATCAATGCAACACTCAGTTCTGCAAATCAAAATAGCTTCCAGTTAATGTTGGAGTGTAACCTTTTCACAGGTGTAGCACAACACAGTAGGTGGTTAAAAGCACCAATTAGAGATATGTAATTATAAAGTGTGTGGCAATATAATTACACCCATAAACTTATCTTTGTGTTTTCTGTAATATTGAAAATGACTTAATGCACTGTTATCTGAAACAATTATATGAAGTTATTCTTTAAGAATGCCCCCTAATGTTTCTGAAAACTTTGACATTAGCACTAGGTAACATTTTTATACAAGTATACATTTTACTTGTTTTTTAAAAAATGGTTTAATTTTCTTTTTTAAAAAAACTTGTGTGACATTATTTCAGAAAAATTGGGAAATATGTTATAGAAAAACAAAATTCATAATCTATTGTCAATATTTCCAAATAATACTATTAAACATATATTTTATTCAATCATATGATTATAAATATGTGTATATGTATACATAATTAAAGCCCCAAATAAATCTGTATCTATATGCAACCGTATATTAACTGATAAAATAAATAACAATATTATAAATTTACAAATGCTAACTAATTTTACAATTTGTTTTACCACTCTTTGAACCCATGTATTTAATATTTAACATGCTTATGTTTTTAAACATCTGTACTTAAATTGACATATTTTAAACTTGTTACATATTGGCAAGTGTATTATAAATGCTCATTTATTCTTTTACAGGGAGAACATGGATGGTATAAAGAAAACTATTTAAAATTCAGATACACTCACAGGTCTTAATTTTTTTTCTTCTTATGTGTGGCATTAGTCACTTTCATGTCAGGACTTGACATAGGATAACAAACAGAAGGCAATGCTGTAGAGCAAGCATTGACATCCAACAGTATGAATATAGAAGATAAATGGTCTCAAAATTGATGTCACAGCATGCATAAACTCGGTCTGTTTCCTTCTTGTTCAGTACCCTACTTTATAAAGAATGATGATATTTTTTGTACCTGGGGAGGAGTTCCTGAAACAAATTACATGAATAAAAGTCAGGTTCTGTTAATAAATGTAAAGGGGGTACAAATGCCAGGTAAGTGTTAGCTGTATCTACTATATGTGCAAGGACAAAATAGGAATTCTTTAGTATTACTATTTTCTTGCTACTTTCTTGTAATTTATCTGGCATTCTTCAGTTAATATTACATTACAGAACGCACCATGGCTTGTCCTCTCGGAAGTCTTTGACCTTGGCATACATTGAGGACTGTGTGGAACGTATGGAAACACGCAGTCAGCACATCATGGTTAAGCATTGTTTACTCCTTAAACATTGGATGCATTTCTGTTTTTACAGGTTGCTTAAATTATATTGCAGTCAGTCTCTTCAGTGTTGGTTCCCTTTCCGCCATATTTTCAAAAATTCCATAACATTTTTTCTCCAAAATAAATTGCCACGATAATGACTAGAGCTGTATTTGGCTGCAAGTTGCTGCTAAGTTAACTTTTGTACTCAGGTCATTGATGAGACTTAAGAGTTTAGGTGTGCAGTAGATCATTTAACTAATTCATTATCCTTTTGATTCTAGAAAACTCTTAAAAAACATTATTTTTTCATCATAAGAAAGATGAAATAGTAAAAGAATGGGATACATCTATTAGTCAAAATAAGTCATAAATCCAAAGCACATTTTCTAATAACTGGAGGTAAATAGTACTCTTCTTGGATGCATATTTGTACAAAATATTGTCCTCAAGGAAAATCAGCGCAGACTAAAGATCCATTTCCCCAGAGATTAGATAAGGGAAATTAAATGTATTGTACATGTAGAAGCAAAGAGAATTTCCTTTCCCACCTTTCTGAAATTTTGATAATTTGTTCTATAAAATTAGTGTTGTAAAGAACTTACTTTTTCTTCCTCCAAAGGACTAGTTCCCTTACCAAGAATCAAACACTGGCCACAACATTAAAGGAATGGAATCTTAACCACTAGACTACGTATAGCACTTCCTTTTATGAGCCCTTCAGGGGATTCAAATCAGGCATTTTGAGCATACAAAATATTTTAATTTTTTATGTGATTTATACATTTTTTCCCCTAATCTTGCCAACAGAGTTTCTGTTGTATCTTTTACAGGTGTCAATAAGGTAGCTATTTAAGATGAGAGCTCTCTAAAAAGTATTATTTTAAATGTAGCCAATTTATTTTATAAGCAAACTCGGTTCACATACTTTTTTTCTTGTTAATCCAATTTTGGAAAGGGAAAAAGACAAAGACTTGCAGCACTCTCATTAGACCAAGTGCTACAGGGAGAGATCTGGGGAGCTGACTTTCGGAAAGAAATCTTGCCCTTTTTGCCAGTCTGTAGCCAGTTGTCCAAGGATCCCGATTGTAGTCTTCAAATTTTTCAACCTACCGACTATGCCAAACTGTAGAGGCAAAGGGAATTTTCCCCACTTCTGAAAGTTAGATACTTTGAGCCTATAAAACAAACTGATATCAATGGGGAAGAAAGGGACACACATTTATTACATGCACTCATGTCCATAGCAGTCATACAAAACAGGAAAACTAAAAGGAAGGGCCAGATGACCGAACGTTTTTTTATCATCCAGAGTTTACAGAATAAGTACAGACTTGGAGAATGGCAAGAGAAGTTACAGGATGGAGTGGTGGAGGAAAGGCATAGAGCAAAGGTGGTCTTGTTATGCACCGAAACGGTCACATGTAGCAGCTCTCAGAAAGGAAATATGGCAGTCTGTGGTAACAGTTTCTCTGTCAGACCTTCTGTCTTCTTTTTCTATGGGATAATCTGTCCTAGATCAAAGAGGAACTTCAGAGAAGGCCTGTGTGTATCTGTTGTTAATTTCTTCTGCAGATGCAAATCTCTTCTATGAGGGACAGCTTTTCAGTTATTCCTGTGTTTTTAGCTTCTTTGAATGGCCATCTTGAAATATGCCAAGGAAGTACATTTTGAGCATATTTTTGGTTTCCTTCATTCGGAGCCTCAAATGAAAAACATTGCATATAAACTCTGTCCCTAATTGAAGTTATTAGAAAGGAGGAAATTTACCTGTTTCTATCTACTCATCTATAACATTTTAGCCATTTAGTGGAAAAACTAAACTAAATTGTTTTTTCCCAACCTACCATGCTTTTTCCTTTTTTACCTAGTTTAAGGCCTTATTCAGAATAATTGTTTTTCATATACATTACAAATGTTTTAGTGCATGTCATATGTTTATAATGAGGAACAATTTATTTATTTGCAATTATGGATATGTGTGAAATATTTTTTAAGAAGGACATATTAATGAATCATTACTCATATACCTTTATTAATGATTTATCACAACTAGTAACTACTAGTGTATAATTACTCTGCATACCAGTGCCTAATTTATCATAATATATGCATATAATGACTTATGGTATACAAAAGAATGGCATTTGCTATTATGCCTGTAATTTTTTACTCCTATGTTACTACTATTGATATTTCTTGCCTTAAGACTTATTATATATTTATAGTGACTAATACACAGCATCCCACGTATAATAAAACTTCAACGTCTCTGTCTGTGTGGAAGTATCATTAATGTCTAGTAAGGATTCTGATTATCTTGAAACTCTCTTGGCTTTTACATAAAATATAAGCCTGTACTCCACGAGGGTTGAGCTGTGGGATGTTTTCAAAAGTATCTCTAATCTCGACTCATCTTGCATTCTCTCCAACAGAAATCCATGCAGCCTATCCTTTATAAAATTCTGATAGAAGTCATATCTATCTTAGAAGGTTTAATATCTTAAAATATGCTAAGAGTTGGGAAACTTATGATCAAAGTAGCTATCAAAATGCAAAATATGACTGTCATTGTTCTCGAAAGGTAAATAGCAATCATTCATGGGCTTTGTGCAGTTTCCTCCAGTCACTGTGATCTGATCTGTTCCCGTGAAGCTGGTTTGCCATTGATTAAATGCTCTTATCTCGATTGCTAAGTTAATCTTGTGTGGCATCCAGGCTTTTATTTTATCTTCTTTACACAGTCCCCTTCAGGCTCTACAAATGTGAGTAAACTTTAAAGAAATCACAAACCAGCAGTCATCCTTTTCTTCTCAACAAGTTGTTGTTCATAAAACCCTCTGTAAGTTGCTAAGTTCTCTCTAGACACTCACTTCCCTTTTTTTAAGAACTGAAAATATGTTAAGGTGCTAGAAGATTTTGATGTCTCCCTGAGAATTACTGTTACAAGGAGATGCTTAGCCAAGGTGTTTGTGTGATAGGCTAAGGTCCTCACATAGAAGGAAGGAGTTGGGGAGAGGAAGAAGCATGGAGGAATTTAGCTGTGGGCGATGAATTTTGATAATTTGTTTTATGTATTAACACATTTGGCAGGATTGTTCTCGTTATAACATTAGTAATATCAATATTAATACCTGTTCCATTATTTAGCTATTGTTCACTTATCAGAAATATACAACACGGCCGGGCGCGGTGGCTCAAGCCTGTAATCCCAGCACTTTGGGAGGCCGAGACGGGCGGATCACGAGGTCAGGAGATCGAGACCATCCTGGCTAACACGGTGAAACCCCGTCTCTACTAAAAATACAAAAAATTAGCCGGGCGAGGTGGCCAGCGCCTGTGGTCCCAGCTACTCGGGAGGCTGAGGCAGGAGAATGGCGTGAACCTGGGAGGCGGAGGTTGAAGTGAGCTGAGATCCAGCCACTGCACTCCAGCCTGGGCGGCAGAGCAAGACTCCGTCTCAAAAAAAAAAAAAAAAAAAAAGAAAGAAATGTACAACAAATTAAAAATAAAATAGTTCCTCCCAAGATGGACTTGTACCTTGGCAGAATCTAGTACTGTACCACATGAATCTTGTAGAAATTCTAGTTTACTGTGATAAGCAAAGAGAATATAGCCTCAGCTTTAGATACTAGCATCAGTGAGGAGGAATTCAGTGAGCTTGACTTCTTGAGTCTACCAAGTTATTAGGTGTAGGGGATAAGTTTTGGTGTATCAATGGGAATCTCTATTTTTGTTTAGGTCCTACCAATTTGCGGGAAACCTCAAATAGGGATCAGTGAGTCACATCCAGCATAATGTCCTAATAATATTTTCAACAATGTTTATAAAGACATATCATCCAATTCTAACTTCAAAATACTAGAGTAAAAAAGTCCTTTTCGACCGGGCGTTGTGGCTCACGCCTGTCATCCCAGCACTTTGGAAGGCCAAGGTGGGTGAATCAGGAGATCAGGAGATCGAGATCATCCTGGCTAACAAGGTGAAATCCTGTCTCTACTAAAAATACAAAAAAATTAGCTGGGAGTGGTGGCGGACGCCTGTAGTCCTAGCTACTCTGGAGGCTGAGGTAGGAGAATGGCCGAACCCGGGAGGCGGAGCTTGCAGTGAGCCCAGATCGCGCCTGTGCACTCCAGCCTGGGCGACAGAAGTGAGACTCCATCTCAAAAAAAAAGAAAGTCCTTTTCGTGACCAGTGAGCCTACACTAGGAAGCATATATTCACATTTTCATTGTAGCTAGATACTAATAAACAATAAGAACAATTAATCTTCTGCATTAAAGGGTAGAATTGAGCAACGCAAACTTGATAAACATTTAACTTAAGAGGGATACGTTAGCTTAAGATTTACCAGATAAGCACCTCTATATTGGAGAGATGACATATATCATACATATACGGATACTTCATTCACACATAGAATAACAGAAAATAATACTTTAAAAATGTGGTTACCTACTTCAGAGAGCACATGTCTCTGGGTTTAGATAAATTAATTTCAATTAATTCTCAAAGACAGTAATGGTAAAGACCACATTCTCTTAACTGCAATACAATGAAATAAAGAACACCATTATAGGCCGGGCGCGGTGGCTCACGCCTGTAATCCCAGCACTTTGGGAGGCCGAGACAGGCAGATCACGAGGTCAGGAGACCGAGACCATCCTGGCTAACATGGTGAAACCTCGTCTCTACTAAAAAAATACAAAAAAAACTAGCCTGGCGAGGTGGCGGGCACCTGTAGTCCCAGCTACTCGGGAGGCTGAGGCAGGAGAATGACGTGAACCTGGGAGGCGGAGCTTGCAGTGAGCTGAGATCCGGCCACTGCACTCCAGCCTGGGCGACAGAGCGAGACTCCATTTCAAAAAAAAAAAAAAAAAGAAGAACACCATTATAAACAAAACTGATTAACTGGACAGATTTAAAAAATAAATAAAAACATCTATCTAATTACTCAATGAATTCAGAAGTAATTCAAATTACAATTGTAAAATATTCCAAATATGGTGTTAATTACATTAATATATAGTACATGAGAGGTAGGCATAGCTTTACAAGAGATTATTTTCCGTACATGGTATTATCATGTGCACCACCATGACAGAAAACAATGGGATTAGTTTTATTTTTTTAACCTTTAAAAGGATAGGTAATTTATGAAAAAGACAAACCAAAATCTTTGTATTTTTCTTATCTAAAAATGTATTTAAGAAGTAATGAATTGAATATGATCTTATTTTTACGTGAAAGTTCAGTTAATAATACTCTTAGTTTAATATTAGTTTCAGTCTTTATTTACTGAAACTGAAACTATCTTCGAAAGAGCCAATAAATTTTAATTTTCAAAAAAGATAGTAGAGATGTACTCAAGTGCAGCTGCACATTGAATTAGACTGTTGCAGTAGTTCAATTTGCCTTATAATTTATTGTGTATGACAATCTAATGTTATAGAATAGAGATCACAAAGGAGGTAGAATAGTATATAAGAAATTCCAAGAAAATTATAGCAGTAAGCAATTGGTTTGAGTAAAGCATCTCTGAGCTTGAGGATATGTTTATATATCTATATCTATGTATATACATATATAGATATAGACATATGTGGGAGAGAGTATTTTAATGAATTATAATAAATAAATTATAATAAATGAATACCTTAAATCTTTCCATGTAACAACACAAGTAAACAAAGGAAATTATTTACATTGTCAAAGAGAGGAGAACAAGGAAGAATTAAGGCAGTGAAGTTTGAATTATACTACCAAAAGTTATTGCCCCGGCTATATTATTTTGTATATTCAAAAAGTATAAATGAACGATATTAAAATTCTTATGAAAAAATTTGTGCATTGGTGACAGAGTGAATGGCTTTTATGACTTGTGACACCAGAGGTATGAGAGAAACAGTGTATATACCAACTAGTCTGGAAGAGTAGTACTGTGGTGTACAATGCACTAAGATGTTGTATGAAATTATGTTTACATTATACCCGAAGTCTTTCTGTAATAAAAACATTTGCACAGGATGATTGCTTTACAACATATCATGAGATCGGTACATTTAAAATTTGTCCTTAAAAACTAACATTTTACTAATCATATTTTGATCATAAAATATGCTAAATAAACTACTTTGATCTGTCATTTATGTAAGTATTCACTGAAGTTGAAAATGTTACATGACTAGGAATACAATAGAAAAAAGCTGGATAGAACTATTATCTATTTGTTATCTCCCATAGTCATACATATTCTGATTTGCCTAATAATGTTTTTGTAAAAACTTGTATGATTCATGGCTTATCTTTATGTAGGTGTTCTGTCCTTTCTGAAGTTTTGGTGGCATAACAAACACTTGTGTTTTTTTATGTGTTGTTTTCCATATATCCTGACACAGTATGCCATTTTCTGTTCTTAAAATTATGAGGGCTGAAAATGACTTTAGCTTCCTGTGATTATTTCACCTAATCTCCTTTTTTCTCTATATTTAATGTGTCCAGACAAACAAGTACATAGAGAGTTTCTCTCAATCCATAGATGTGACACTAATAACATCTATGTCACTAATACTGGAAGACCAGAAGGAATCACAACAGATCACTCACACTTGGTTTCTGCCTGTGATTCAGCCTGCAAAGCCAGCTCTGGAAATTCTAGTCCACAATAGTAAACAAATCTTGCCTATTTTTTTGGAGTTCAGGAATAATAATTGTCCATGTCACTTCATTTGAGAGTAATATATGCTCATTTGAGAGTAATAGATGCTGTTATATAAAACCTAGTATTATAGATAGAGGCTATCTAACAAAGACATATGTGTGATTACCTTTACCTGCAAAATGGGAAATGAGAGCAATTGTTATGTATTTTAGGCAAATAAATGAACTTTCTGTTGCTACTGTTTAAATTTTAAGTTTGTGTTTTAGCAGAAAAAAATACCAGCAATTTTTAACTGAAAATATGCTGGACTTTGAGTTGCTTTTTTGGTAATAAGGTAATTTGAAGTTACTGGTTCTTGTGATGAAACATGTAAATATACCATTGTAGAAGAAATTTAGTCCACCTCAAGGATCTCATATTGAAGTCCTAACCCTCTCCTGTAATTGTATTTAGAGATAGGACCTTTAAAGTGGTAATCCACATTAAGTAATGTCACACGGATGAGCCCTAACCCAATAGGACTGATGTACTTATAAGAAGAGGCAGAGACATCAGGGATGTAGATGCATGCACAGAAAAGGCCATGTGAGAACACGGCAAGAAGGCAGCCATCTGCAAGTCAGTGCACCAGGTCTCGGGAGAAACCAGACTTGTCAATACCTTGATCTTGAGCTTCTGGCCTCGAGAACTGTGAGAAAGTAGATTTCTGTTGAATAGCTCATCCAGTCTGTGATACTTTGTTATGGTAATCTTAGCAGACTAATACATGTAATAAAAGCTAATCAGACTCTGGAAAGGTTGCAGTCAGAGGAAAATTGTGTCTGATCACCAGAACATATCTTCAAATGCTAATTGTGGAGTATAACGTAAGCCAGTTGACTAAACTCAAGATCCGTGTACAGTGTCAGCCATCCTATCATCCTCCATCATCAACCTTATTAGGATGAAAACAGTTTCCTGAATCATCCAATTTTAGGCTTTTTGACTGTATGGAATTAATAGGCTGTGGCTTAAAAGCAGGGAGGACGTTGATCCTATGGAACCCTGTTCTGAGCATTTGAGTGCAGTCAGAGGCCACTCTGACATGATAAAATCCCTCCAGCAGAAGCTGCATTGTGTCTGGCATGTGTCACGGGAGAACAGAATATGTTTGGCTTACCAAGGGTAAAGGTAACAAGGAATTGTGGCACTCCCGGACATTCCTGTATTAATCCATTACCTTCTGTATAACAGTAGAAAAAAATTGCATTTGGTAAAAGAGTGGCTGTGTTGTTTGTTTCCCTCCCTGGTGTGTATCTACTGCCTGCTTCTGGAACTATCCCAAGTTCCTCAATGCCAAGGACAACTATCTTACATTCTGTTAGTGGAAACTACTTGGGTAAATCAACTATAATAATCATCTTGTTATTTGCTGTGAAAATAAAACAGATTGTTTCACCTAGATTTTCATCTCCTTTAGATCAAAGGCCTTATCTGATATTTCATTTTAATTCCTACAAATATAAAGTACATAACCTTTCATTGAGAATACTTTAATTATTTGATTATATCACCCAGGAATATTTCTGCTTCTGTCTGTCTAAGAAGGAACTTAGGCAGAAGGACACTTGCAGAAAGATAGTTTGTTCTTAGCAAAAGATTTCTGTATTTTTTTTTAATTGTACTTTAAGTTCTGGAATACATGTGCAGAACGTGCAGGTTTGTTACATAGTTATACATGTGCCATGGTAGTTAGTTGCAGCTATCAACAATCATCTAGGTTTTAAGGACAGAATGCCCCAGGTATTTGTCTTAATGTTCTCCCTCTGCTAGCCCCCCACGCCCTGACAGGCCCTGGTGTGTGATGTTCCTTCCCTGTGTCCATGTGTTCTCATTGTTCAAATAAGATTTAAAATATAATCTTGTCCTTGAATATACTCCGTATATGTAAGTTATTTTTGACTGGTTAGTGGATGATACTACAATCTGGTTAAATAATATGCTTGCTACATCAAGAGAATATTCAATTATAAGATACTCTATATCTCCTTATGCTACACTGAGAAAATAGTAAAGATAAGTTGGGAACACAATGATACACCTTAATATTTCTGACAGAGAGAAAACAAACTTCTAAAGTACTTTTAGTTAGTTTAAACATCAGTAGAAAGTCTATAACAAAGACATATTTAGCTTCTAGATGTTGTTGACACACATCTTAAAAGTATGTCCTCGTATTTTTTAATTTTTTAAAAAGGAACAGCCTCCCATATAGTCTAAATTATATTTAGTATTCACAAAAGCAAACATTTTTTAAAAGTAAGATTTTGAACAAAAATTTTAAAAGCACATTCTTAACACCCTTCTTTGAAAAACTAAACAAAAAATATTGGTAAGATGAGTAGTTTTTAAAAAGCAAATAATTTTACCCATCTGTTTAGTAAATACAGCAACAAAAATATTTGTAAAGAAGAATGGTGAATAAAAGCCTTGTTTCTGTGTCAGGAATACTAGTTACCAATCTATCTTCTGAAGTAAAAGTGACTTTTAAAAATTGAGGTATAGACTATTTGTGTTAATTCAGTAATTATACCAATTTATTATTACAGGGAAATGTAGGTAAAGTGATCATTGACATTAATGCTTTTCATAGATTTTATTGCTTTTTACAGTATCAACATTCTCATGATACACAATTAATTAGATACTTTTAATGGAGTAAGAATAATTATAGAATTTTTGAAGATGTAAGATGCAAAATATAACTCCAGATGCTAGAGTTGCTATTTTTCTGCTTTCATCTACATATATACACACTTAAAATAACTGATAATAAGCAAAATTTTCTCCATTGCCTTTTGTCTACATGAAATGTAGATTTTAGGGTAAATATTTGATTTTGGAATCCCATGTAGATTCCCATTTACCAGTGTTTTATACTGTATCTAAGAAATTAAAATTATTTTTAATTCTTGCTGTTTTTTAAAAAACTAATTTTCAAAAGTATCTTTACCCTGTGAAGCAGTATTTTCAGAGAAAATTCAAGTTTTCTTAAAGGAAACCCCTGGAAATCTGACCTGATAGTATTAATCTTATCTCCATTATCTGAAACCAACTTCAGATCATTGTTTTATATCTCTGAGGAAGAGAGTCCCTCTCTTTTTAGAGGTTAATCCCATTATCTGTGTTCAAACCTCTATTTCATGTTTTTCCTCTAACCTTCTTCTTTCTGCATCTTTCACTTTTTCTTTTTACAAATTTTCCTCAAACTGAAGGCAAGTTCAAAACTCTTCCAGTTTAAGATAAATAGAATATGACGTAAATGTCCATCACTACAAAATTCACTGAATGTCATTCTTTATTTACTGATTCTACTTCCTTACTTTCAAATATCCTTTCAATATGTTTCAATTACTTATATTCATATTATTATCTATTTCAAAAAACTTGTATGTCCTGCAATGCCTCTCTTATACTATCATCAATACATTTACATAAAACAGAAATTTGTTATATTACTTTCTTCACCTTGAGGGTTTATAACCAATTATTTATTTATCAAGGTATGTTCATTATATTTTATCATCACCATTTATCTTAATCTGTTCAGGTTGCTTGAATAAAAATGTCATAAACTGGGTACCTTATGAGAAACAAAATTATTTCTCACAGTTCTGGAGACTAGGATGTACTAGTTCAAGTCATCAACAAATTTTCTGTTTGGTGAGTGTTCTCTTCCTCACAGACAGAACCTTCTGTGGCATCCACGTGCAGCAGAGGGAAGAATGAGCTCTCTGAGCTTCTTTTATAAAATAACTAATCTCATTTATGGGAGCTCTGCCCTCATGACCTAATCACCTCCCCAAAGCCCCCACTCCTTAATACTACCACATTGAGGATTAGGTTTTAAAATATAAACTTTGGGAGGACACAACTTTCCAGACTACAGCAATATCCTCTCTTTTCTGCCTGTCTCTCTTTTCGTGGATATTAATTTTAATCTTTACCAGCTTTCACCTGCCTATGTAAATAGTTCTCCATCTTGTTTCCCTCCTCCAAATTTGTCTCAATTCGGACTTCCACAACAGGGAACTTAATACAATCCGTATATTTTACTTTGTTCTTTCTGCTTAAAACAAATTAATGCAGATTTTTGAAAAAATTAAGTTGTTACAGCAATGTTTTGGCATGTCTTGCTTGATATCCTTTAATACCCATTTTTATGCCACAGACTGTTGTGAGAGGTAGGATAGAACAGTGAACTTAACAAAGACCACGTTCTTATGGAGATTATTTTCCAGAGGAGCAAGATTAATATTCAATACATAAGAGTTAAGTTAGGTTAAAAGATGGTGCATTTGGAAGTATTTTCTGCAGGGCTGCCAGGGATGATCTCTATGTTGAATAGAAACTCAAACCCACAGCTAATATCATACTGAATGGGCAAAAACTGGAAAAATTCCCTTTGAAAACTGGCACAAGACAGGGATGCCCTCTCTCACCACTCCT
>NW_012113919.1:1959939-2109757 GCF_000951035.1 Colobus angolensis palliatus
AACAAACCTGCACGTTATGCACATGTACCCTAGAACTTAAAGTATAATAATAAAAAAAAAAAGAAATACTTTAAATGATAAAAAAAAGAAAAAAAAAAAAAGAAACTTGAATGAAATAGGCAATAAACCCCATTGTAGCTGAGAGAACAATGAGTTGGAACTATGTTTTCTATGAGGCCAGAAAGGATTTTGACAGAAGGTTTTGAGACCAGGGTTTTGACAGAAGTCTACCATAATCCAATTTTTGTTCTCAGTGCTGACACTTTGCCTGTTATAGAAGTCAATGGTGGAAAAAAAAAAAAAAAGAGAGACTATTTAAGAGTTGAGTTAAAGTGAATGAGAATGGTAGAAATTGGATTAGGGACATGGTGTGGAGACAGGTACCAGAACTTAGCTTAAAGCCATAAGGGGTCTAGTAATATCAGAATTGTTTGTTGTTTATTTGTCTACTGTGAGTAGTGAAAAACTCGGAAATATTTAACAGAGAAGTAAACGATTGTTTTGTTTTTGGTTGGAAAATGTGATGGAGGCAAGAGTTGAAGAGGTACTCATTGTAGTTCATTGCAGCACAGACAAAAGATAATGGTAGATTTGACTAGTGTGGGGCAAGCTGATGGTATAAAGTTTGAAAGACTTTTTTTTAAGTTTAAGAATTTTCCAATGAATTATATATGTTGTGTTAGTGAGAGACAAGCTAAGGTTAAACAAAGGACCCTCAGAAATAGAGATCAGTAAAGAAAACAGAAAATGTAGTATGTATGTGTGATTCCAAAAATCAAGACAGAAGAAAATATCAAGGAGAAATAATAAATTATATCTAATATTTACAATAAGTTGAAGAAAAGAAGTTCGAGATAAACCATTGTATTTGAGTTTGTGAGTAGTATTGATGAACATGTTATAGGCAAATGGAAAAATACAGGGCATTTCTTGATGTACCTCCAAATTTCTTTCTTTTCTTTGATATAGTAAGTAGTCATTTTGACAATAATTTCTTTAAATGTTAATTACCATAGAATAAAATTTATAAATTATCCTGTAACATAACTCATGTAAATTTTTTTAAGGTTCATTGTGTATTAGCTGTCTTATATTTCTCTTAATATCATATATTTCTCTTCTTCGAATATCTTGTAACCTTTAATACAGCTAGATGGAAGATGATTTTTCATGGATGTGATTGAACATGACTTTGGAAGTTTTCCTCCATGTGAGTTTTAAAGTAGTGTTACAGTAAATAAGAAGGAGGCCATTACATACAGAGATTTTCTCTGCTTGTCTCTGTAGCAGAAACTCTTGTATTAGCAAAACCAAGACTTAACTTAAAAAACATTTCTTGTAACTAAGAAAATAAAAAGGGGACCTCAGTCAGTCACCACCAATCAACCAGCCAATGCATTATACAACTAGAAACCTCCCATCAGAACATGCCCAAGTAAGGCAAATGCCTCATCACACTGTGCAGAAATAAAGCAAAGATCTCACTGTGTCTAATCACTTAATTTCTCTGCTTCTGCATTTGCTGCTCATACTACTGGGTGTAGCTTTCTGAACGTCTTCTGGTTCTGAATGCTGCCTGATTCATAAACTGTTATTTGATCAAATGAACTCTGTTTAATTTAATTGCCTAAAGTTTTTCTTTTAACAATAATATAATTTTAATTATTTTTCTATGAAATTAATCTAATTTTGAATTATTTTTCCTTCACAAGTTTTCAATTTGCTCTAAAGCCCATGTTCTAAATGGAATTAAATAGCTAAAGTAATTTTGGAGCTTGGCTCTTTTAGTTAACTTTGTGAACAGTAGTATACTAAGTAATTCTGTATGACTAAAGTTATGATGCCATATAATTGATCTTATTTAGCTTTGTAATATTATTTAAATGTTTATAACTAGTTTTGGCTTAAAATTATATAATGTTATTCTTTCAGCTGTTCTTATTTACTGCATCTTTCAAACATACCCTCTCATTTACATAACATGAAATACATTTTCCTAATTATTTACCTATATAAAACTATTTATTATTAGTTTCTAATTAGATGTATTAAATATCATGATTTATTATTGCATTCTTCCAATAATACCTACAATCTATAAGCAATTCATACATAGAATTTCAAAATATAAATCAGTTTTTACAAACATTAATAAACATAAATAGGATATTCACAATAAACATTCAATGAAACTGAATATTTAGACCTTATTAAATTGAAGCAAATGAATTTTCTCTAATTATGTTCATTAGAAATGATGGTGTTCCACACAATCAAATGATCACTGATCATGGCACAAATTCAAGGATACTAGAAATAACATTAAAATTGTAACAGAAAGTTATTCAGTTTTCAAAATCCTCAGCTGAAAGAAAAAGCTAAATCTTTGACTTTTGATGAATATCTAGGGCAAAGCTAAATTTACTGCTCTCTCTGTGTGTGTGTGTGTGTGTGTGTGTGTGTGTGTGTTATTAAAACTTAACAAAGCAGTACAGCAGATCCTAGATTAATGGCTTTTTGTTTAATGTTGTTTTGTTATAATGTTTATGAGGAAAAAAAAAATCTATTTCCAGCCAGGGCCAGTGACTGTGTGAAGTTTGCCTATTCTCTTTATATTTGCATTAATTTTCTCCAAGGGCTCCCTTTTCCTCCCACATCCCAAAGATGTACATATTTGGTTAAATGGCATTTCTGCAACATCCCAGTTTGAATGAGTGTGGGTGAGACCTGTGATGGGGTGGCATCCTGTCCAGGGCTGATTCCCATCTTGTGCCTCTAGTTGCCAGGAGAGGCTTTGGACACCCATGAGCCTGAGCTAGAATAATTGGGTAAACAATTAGCTTTTTTTTTAAAAAAAGTGTCTTAAATGTATGTGTAGCTTGTATTTATTTTAGTGTTTAATATTAGATGTATTTTGATATTTACTTAGATATGTAGTGATCTTGATATTTTATGACCAAAAATTTGCCACAAATACTTAACTCTTATTTATATTAATTAGCCTATTGGAAAAATGGTTTCATTACATGTCATTTCACTTAAAGTTACAGTTTTAAGAGCCTATTCATGATGTTAAGTGAGGACTTATTGTACTTTATTATATATGATACATTCTCTTATATTCTCATTTTGACAACTTTGTTTTTTATAAAAATATATATTATAAACTTATTAAATTGATTTTTCCCATTTAATATCTTTCAATCTGAAGCTCAAAATTCCTAAAAATTTAAGTGTAAATTATTTTTTAATAGATGCCACCGAGATATCAGCTGTTTTATTTTATTTATTTATTTTTTTGAGACAGTCTCGCTCTGTCACCTAGGCTGGAGTGCAGTGGTGTGATCTCGGCTCAGTGCAACTTCCACCTCATGGATTCAAGAGATTCTCCTGCCTTAGCATCCCTAGTAGCTGAGACTACAGGCACGCCATCATGCCTAGCTAATTTTTGTATTTTTAGTAGAGATGTGGTTTCACCATGTAGGCCAGGCTGGTCTTGAACTCCTGAACTCTGATCTCGGCCTCCCAAACTACTGGGATTGCAGGTGTGAGTCAGTAGCCTGGCTGATACTAGCTTTCATAGCAGAAAAAAATAAACATTTTGAGTGCCTCAGAACCTAAAGAAGATACTTTTAAGAAGAGATTTAAACATTGTATCATGGGAGAGTGATATTTGGGTAGCTGTAAATGACACTGAGAATTCTGAATCTTGAAATTTCTGAGAACATCTTTGGCTGAAAAAGCAGGCCCCACTCCATCACATCTGAGTGAACCAGTCCTCTATGTATTGTATACAATATTTTCAGAAACTGCATTAGCAAAATCTGAAACTAGATATCCTCCAGGACCTCCTCTCCACTTCCCATATGATCGCTTACAGGCCCAGAATAAGTTGAACTCCATTATGTCTTGAGCCAGAAGTGTTTACAGCTTAGTTCATAAAGGTATAGTCTGTACACTGAAGGCCAGGCCCTCATTAATTCATACAGTAGAATTCAGAAAGGGTTATATAGTAGTTAATTTGAAGAACATTGAACAAAGTAAGAACTCTCTGAACTTCGGGTGGTAGAGAGAATCTTGGTTCAAGTCTGTCTGACAATAAGTCTAGTGGAACGGCGGACCTCTCCCCGTTTTTGTTTGTTTGTTTGTTTGTTTGTTTGTTTGTTTCTTTTCACACATGTCTAAAATACAGTGGAATAGGTATGCCTCATGACAGTTAGAATCTGTGCATAGGTACTATAATGTGTAGATTATTATGGTAGGCAGAACTGAGAGTATATATGGTACTACTTGTCCGGGAGAATTACCAATATTTGTGCCATCAACAGTTTGAAAGAATTTCATGTTGATGCCTATAACATCCCTATTTAATATTCCTGTTTGACAGGTGTCAATTATTTGAGAAAATTACTTATCACAAAATTAAACAGGTGGTATCGATAATTGCTGGTGTTGCTTCATATCCTTGTTGGAACAATTCAACACAGGTTCAAATACATTGCATGTAACATGGGATATTTCCAGAAGTAGTTTGCATTCTTCTGGCAGAAACAGCACAACCTTTGTTTTCTTGCCCTAGGGCTAGGTCGATTGTGATGCTCTTGGTAATAATACAGTACAAATAATGCCAAATGATCTATTTTAATAGCCCAAAGAAAGTCATGCTATTTCATTTTATTGATAAAATAACAATAATTATTCCATGGTAGGCCTGGAGTAGTAAGCCTTGTAGATGACTAAGTAATTCAGATACATGCCAAAAGATAGATGTACCTCATGGAAATTGAGACCTGGAACATTGGTAAGCTTTCTAGGAATCTAGTCATCTGGGCATCCATTTTTAAGTAAGAGACAAATTGTTCGCCTCAAAATACCCACCTTGAAGAAAGAAGTAAAAAGTTGGTGGGCCCCTTTGAATCTTGGGGTCAATTGACATACCACCAGCCATGAATGATCTAGGTTTTGTAGGGCTTGAAGTTTGTATAATTTTAGAACCCCACTTAAAAATATACAAACTTAAGAATACAAGATTAGCCACAAATTTCAATGCAGTCATGTGCCGCATATATGATGGCAGTCCCATGAGCTTATAATTGAGCTGAAAAATTCCTATTGCCTAGTGATGTCATAACATTGTAGTGCAATGCAGTACTCATGTTTCTTGTGTAAACAAACCTACTGCACTGCCGATTGCATACAAGTATAGCATATACAATTATTTACATTACATACTTTATAATGATAAAACAACATTACTGGTTTATACATTTTACCACTCTTTTATTATTTTAGAGTGTATTCGTTCTACTTAAAAAAAAAAAAGGTAACTGTAAAACAACCTCAGGCAAGTCCTTCAGGAGTTATTCCAGGAGAAGGCTTTGTTACCAAGGATGAAAACTCTTCGGGTGTTACTGCCTCTGAAAACCCTCTAGTGGGACAAGACATGGAGATGGAAGATAGTTCTATTGATGATCCCAAACATATAGGTAGGCCTAGGCTAATGTATGTGTTTATGTCTCAGTTTTTAACAAGAAATTTAAAACATAAACAAATAAAAAATCAAAAATATTATGGAATAAGAATAAGAAGAAAATGTTTGTATAGCTGTACAATGTGTGTTTTAAACTAAGTGTTGTCACAAAAAGTCAAGAAGTTAAAAAAGTTAAAAGTTTACAAAGTAAAAACTTACAGTAAGCTAAGGTTAATTTTTTATTGAAGAAATAAAATTTTGAAATAAGAATTTAAAATGAATTTAGGGATGCCTAATTTTCCAGTGTTATAAAGTCTACAGCAGCACACAGTAATGTTCTAGGCCTTTACATTCAGTCACCACTCACTCACTGACTCATTCAGATCAATTACCAGTCCTATAAACTCCATTGATGGTAAGTACCCTCTAAAGATGTACCATGTTAAATATTTTAAATTGTACTTTTACTGTTTGTAACTTTTCTGTGTTTATACAAATACTCATCATTGTGTTACAATTGCCTATAGCGTTCAGTACAGTAACATATTGTACAGGTGAATAGCCTAGGTGCAATAAACTACATCATACAACTGAGGTGTGTAGCAGGCTCCAGCATCTAGTTTTGGGTAAGTACCCTCTATGATGTTCTAATAATGACAAAATTACTTAAGAATGCTTTCCTCAGAACATATCCCTGTCATTAAATGATGCATTACTGTATTTATTTTAATTACTGGGTATGACATTATAATTTTTTTTTATTTTCTGTGTTTTTGCTATATATTTCAAACTGATAGATCCTGGATTATATTTCATGTAAAATTATATTAAATACAATTTTCTAAACAGATAATTAGAATATAATTTAATATTCCTTTTGACACATTTGCTGAACAGAAAAGAATTACAAAACCTAGTTTCCAGTTCTGAACATCTTTAAATCTTTTTATTTATATTATTCATAGAATTTTTGTGACTTAAGAAACACATATTAGCAGAGAGATTTATGGTTACATGAATTTTAGGGGTAGGAGTGGGGTGGTGAAATAGGAAAAAATGATTATTAAATTGTTCACAGTGGACACAGATTAACTTTTAGTTTTATAGCTAAATGGGGTTATGTGTGCACTCGTATTTGTTTATATGCAATATAATTGGTTACCTTTTAGCTTTAATTTATATTTAATTTTATAGCTCAATTTTGAAATTTCTAAAATTTAACATATCAGAGTCCAAGACTACCACTAGAGTGTGTGGTACACAAAGATAATATATTTCTGAGTAGCCTTTGTCTATACAAACTATTTGATTAAAAAAATGCTTACAAAGTATGTGGGTTTATGTGGGATATAGTGATTTATCAATGAAGATTTAGAAAATTAGGAAGAGAAGAATTAGTTATATATTTCAGAAGATTATTTGTAGTATCAGAGCATGCTATTTTTCTGTTTGTTTAGATCTAGACACTATCTCATCAAGTTTTTCAATGTTAAATGTACTGTTACTGGAAAAATTTCTCTCTCTCATCCCAGTGGAATATGTAGCAATTCTATGTGACTCATAGCTGTATGGCTCCACAGATTTCTTTCTATTAAAACTATTTAGTACTAATTGTCTCTGAATTTTCTTAATGCTGTATATTTTATGTTGGTTGCATCTTTGTTCAGGAGCCGACATCATCTTCCAACCCACTGCTAAATACTGGCTTCCAATTACTCTCTGAAAGATGAGTTAATGATGATGACAGATGCTAGTCTAACGAAGAGTATGAAAGAAAATGAAATATTGGAACCATATTCACTTTCTGGTCTTGTATTTAGCATTTGAAATTTTATAAC
Organism: Colobus angolensis palliatus; assembly: GCF_000951035.1. NCBI lineage: Eukaryota > Metazoa > Chordata > Mammalia > Primates > Cercopithecidae > Colobus > Colobus angolensis. The sequence continues at coordinate 1,967,248 of NW_012113919.1, forward strand.
AGAAGTGTAGAGCTACATGTATTCCAAATGCATTTACTGGGAGAACTCTTAGGCCATGATCATTACACTTCTAGAATGTGATCTCTTTCAATATTGACCACATAATTGCCTTTCACATGTTTCCGTCTGCATGCAGACCAAACTAGAAGTGCATGGACTAGGTGAAAAGAACATTCTAATTTGTTCTAGAATGCTTGCCACATGTCCAGGAAAGCTTAAGACCTGCTTGGGAGATCATGTTATTACCTTCTCAATCAGAGGAAGGATTGGCTGTATAACAGGCAGGATCCAGTGAAAAACAAAAATGAAGGACTATTGTTAAAAAATTACACAAAACTGTAAGATAGCAATAGCAGAGAATTAAATAAGGAATAAGACCCTCTCAAAGAAGTGCTCTGAGATATTGCACAGGTTGCACATTCATAAAGACAGCCTTAATTGGAGAAAAGACACGAAGCAGAATGGTTCTTCGATATTGTCAGATCTCAGATGTGATTGATGTGACCAACCACAGAAGACCTCCTGATACTAGAGGGGATTGAATGACCATACTGGACATCAATAGTGGATAGGGAGTGTGTACAAGGTAAATAAAGTATTTCCCTGCTCCTGCCACTTTCAGGAGCTATAGACCAGAGGCAGCACCTCAGTGGGAACATGGACCAGGAAAACCCAGTGGAAGGACCCACACACATGACTTGAGACCACAAGTCAGAGGTGGTCTTTAGGTAGGCCGGAATCCTGATCTTTTCCTGTGGCTGACATGAGTAAAAGTCATCTAAATTCATCATTTTGGCACTATATATGCAGCTAACTTTCTGCAGCTTCATGAAAGACATTCTATTCTGACTATGGAATGCCAACAATCATTTTACCAGGTTTCCCTTCTGGAAATGGGTCTAGTGTTGGGACTTTGACTGGGACAACCCCAAAAACATAATTCTGGGACTGTGTTGGGAAATTTGTTGGATCCTATATATGGAGACACAGGGTCAGAGAACTCCATCATGGATCCAGGTCTGGGCTTGCACTGCCCCGCTTAGATATCCTTGCTGGAATTGGCTAATCTCAAATGCTAGAGAGGAACTTCAATATTTTCAGAAAGACACTGAAACTCAGGGGCCCATGAGGCATGGGACTTGTGCTGGAGTTACCGATTACTCAAGAAGGTTTGAAAACAGAAAGTGACCTGGGCCTCTCTTGGACGGAGTTACATCCTTATAGAATAATTTTTGCCCCTTTATAAATGAAATATCTGAGTAATAAACCATCCAAAACTTATTTGCCCAAAATAATGTTTGGATAATTATAAGTGATACTAAAGTACAATCTAAATGTGTTTTAATCCCACATATGACTGCTAGAATCATGTAGCAGTTAATAAAACAAAATTTGATAATCAAATTATAGAAAAACAGCTCATTTAAAATGTCAATTTTAAAGTAATTATTAATCTTTAATACTAAGTAGCAATTATATGCATTTTAAGTAGTTCAGATAAAGATGTGTTTAGGAGAAAGTATTACCAGCCTTTCACAAATGTTTTCAGAAATGTGAAGATGGAAATATAAACTGTTATAATGTGCACAATTATGTAACTCCTAAAAAGTATTTTAAACTCTTTATATGTATTCATCCTCTCAGAGCTGTTATGTGGTAGAGATGTTATTATGCTGAATAAGTACTTAACCATTTCTAGCGAAATATAAACCAAAGCAAAATATTAAATCTTCCGGTGCTTTGTAAGTAAGATAATAAGCACAGAAATTTGTAGCATACTTAATATCATTTTCTCCACCCTGTACTTTATCTTCAATATTCATTTTTTATTAGGTCTGGTTGATTTTCACTTCCTTGGTGTTTGGCGAATAGTTTTTTTTCTTCTGTGCATCTTGCATATGACTGAGTTTAGAATTCTATTCTATTTATTCCATCTTACTCTTTACCTGCTCTCATCCTTTGGGACACATTTTCCTCGGTTTTCTAAAAACACAAATAGATCATGTTACTTCTCTTCAAATTCTTCAGCAAATCCTAATATCCTTCAAATTCAAAGTCATTCATCAAAGGGAAATCTGGCATGTATTGGTGATATGGCACACACCGAATTTTCTTGTCTCATTCTATTAATATATCATTCATCAATCCATTCATATTTATGGACTGCTGGTTTTCTGTCATACACTATTATATGCCTGGGGATATAGCATTAGTCAGCACCATGGTTCTTGTTCTGATGTGACTGTTGGTCCAGTAGAAAACAAAAACACAATGAAAATAAAATCAGATAGAAAAGATAATTTTGAAAAGTGATACCAATCTTAAAAAAATAATGCAATGAAGCAGTTTGAAGGTAACGAAGTCTGAAAAGGAGGGACAGCATGAAAAAGCTTTCTGGAAAGAGAGACATCTGAGCTGAGACATGAACTGAAATAGCCAACCATGCAAAGATAAAGATCCTCTCAGGCAAAGGGAAAATAGGTTTCAAAGTCTCTGAAGCATGGGTAAACTAGGTTTGTTCCAGAAGCAGAAACAATACGTCAGAGACATAATCAAAAGAAAGCTGGTAGGGAAAGAGATTGAAATGGAAGGCAAGGCCTGGATTATGCAGAACATTGTTTCTATTTTCACAAATTATTCTTTATATAGTTCTGCATTGACAGCTCCTTTGAATATATTCACACAACCCCAGCTCTTTCTCTTTGTTGTGTTAGAAGAATCAGGGTGGTTTTGTTTCCTCTCATAATCCATAACCCTTACTTGTACTGAATGTTCCAGTTAGGCATTTCTTCTGTTTATCATGATCATAACACTTAATATGATCTTTCAAAACATAAATTTCCATTTTCACCCCTTTCTTGAACTCCTTTTAATAACTAAGATGGTGTTTTTAATACATTTGCATTATTTCAATTATGTAGCCCATTTTAAGTACTCTGTGGATCTTTAATAATTTTTAAATAAGAAAACCAATTAATATACAAAACAAAGAAAAAAGATCATGTGAGCCCACAATAAACCACTTTGTTTAATATAACTGTTTTGACTAAGCAACTCAATATCTTGACTTTTAACCCCTTTGAACAAATTTCTCCTATTTTTAACAGGACTATTTACCCAATACCTGTACCCCCATTGTATCTTGGAAGAAACTAAGTTTTTTTTTTTTTTCTATTTTACAGGCTCATAGGCAGAAGGGACTTGCCTTTTCTCAGATGAGACTTTGGACTGTGAACTTTTGAGTTAATCCATAGTTTCACAACCTGATTGTCAATACATACCACTAGATGCATCTTTTTTTTCCCTTTCAGTAGCAATTTTAGAGCAAAACACAGTGCTCTGACAAGATAAACATTTATATATACAAATAAAGAAACTGACATATAATAATGTTTTGAAAAATGATTGCCATACTGATATGGTTTGTCTTCATGTCCCCGTCTCATGTTGAATTGTTATTCTCAGTGTTTTGTGGGGGCTGGTGGGAGGTTATTGGATCACAAGGGAGGGTTTCCCCTTGCTGTTCTCCCAAATGTGTTCTCACAAGTTCTGATGGTTAAAAAGCGTGTAGCACTTCCCCCTTCCCTCTCACTGTCTCCTGCTGCCATGTGAAGACATGCTTGCTTCCCCTTCAACTTCTACCATGATTGTAAGTTCTCTGAGACCTCCCAGGAATGACTCCTGTACAGTCTACAGAAGTGTAAGTCAATTAAACCTTTTATTTTCATAAATTGCCCAGTCTCAGGTAATTCTTTACAGCAGTGAGAAAACAAACTATTACAGAAAATTGGTACCAGAGAAGGGGAGCTTTGCTATAAATATACCTGAAAATGTGGGAGTAGCTTTGGAACTGGTTAACGGGCAGAGGTTGGAACAGTTTGGAGGGCCCTGGAGAAGATAGAAAGATAAGGGAAAGTTTGGAACTGCCTAACGACTTGTTGAAAGGTTGTGACCAAAATGCTGATAGTAATATAGACAGTGAAGTCCAGGCTGAGATGGTCTCAGATAGAGATGAGGAACTTACTGGGAACTGGAGTAAAGGTCATTTTTCCTATGCTTTAGCAAAAAGATTGGCAGCCTTGTGCCCATGCTTTGGAGATCTGTAAAACTTTGAACTTGAGAGAGATGATTTAGAGTATCTGGCAGAAAAAAAATTCTACGAAGCAAAGTGTTCAAGACATGGCCTGGTTGCTTCTAAAAGTCTATGCTCATTTGCACAAACAGAGAGAAGATCTGAAACTAGAACTTATATTTAAAAGTGATGCCGGGCGTAAAAGTGTGGAAAATTTGCAGCCCAACCACGCAATACAAAAGAAAAAACAATTTTCTGGGGGAACAATTCAAGGCTGCAGAAATTTGCATGAGTAAAAAATAATTGAATGTTAATAGCCAAGACAATGGGGACAATGACTTCAGGACATTTCTGAAAGCTTCATGGCAGCCCCTTCTATCACAGCCTTAGAGGCCTAGGAGGAAAATAATGACTTTACGAGCCAGACCCAGGGCTCTGATGCTCTGTGCAGCCTCAGGCCATGGCACCCTGCATCCTAGCCACTCTACCTCCATTTGTCACTAAAAAGGGCCAAGGTACAGCTTGGGCTATTGCTTCAGGTGGGGCAAGCCTCAAGCTTTTGTGGCTTCTACATGGTGTTGGGCCTGCAGGTGCACAGAAGGCAAGAATTGAGGTTTGGGATCCTCTGCCTAGATTTCAGAGCATGTATAAAAACACCTGGATGTCCAGGCAGAAGTCTGCTGCAGGTGTAGATTCCTCATGGAAAAACTACTAGGGCAGTGTGGAGGGACAATGTGGGATTGGAGCCCTCACAAAGAGTCCTCACTGGGTCACTGTCTAGTGGAGTTGTGAGAAGAGGGCCGCCATCCTCCAGATTCCAGAATGGTAAATCCACTGACACCTTGCACTCCGAGCCTGGAAAAGTCATAGGCACTCAACACCAGCCCATGAATGCAGCTGCAGGTGCTGTGCCCTCCACAGGAATGGAGTTGGCCAAGGTCTTAGGAGCCTACCTCTTGCATTTCCTATGTCCTGGATGTAAGACATGGAGTCAAAGGAGTTTTGAAGCTTTAAGATTTAATGACTCCCCTGCTGGGTTTTGAGCTTGCATGGGGCCTGTAACCCCTTTGTTTGGATCAATTTCTCCCACTTGGACCAGGACCATTTACCCAATGCCTGTACCCCCATTGTATCTTGGAGATAACTAACTTTCATTATTATTATTTTTATTTTACAGGCTAATAGGCAGAAGGGACTTGCCTTTTCTCACATGAGACTTGGGACTGTGGAATTTAGAATTAATGCTGGAATGAGTTAAGACTTCTGGGACTGTTGGGAAGGCATGATAATGTTTTGAAATGTGAGAAGAACATGAGATTTGTTAGGGTCTAGGAGTGGAATGATGTGGCTTGGTTTTTGTCCCCACCCAAATTTCATGTTGAATTGTAATTCCTAATGTTGGGAGAGAGACCTAGTGGGAGGTGATTGAATCATCGAGGTGGATTTTCCCCTTGCTGTTCTCATAATAGTGTGTGAGTTCTCATGAGATCTGATGGTTTAAAAGTGTGTAGCACCTCCCCCTTTACTATCTCTCTCTCTCTCTCCTCCTGCAGTATAAAGATGTGCTTGCATCCCCTTTGCTTTCCACCATGATTGTAAGTTTCCTGAGGCCTCTCAGCCATGCTTCCTGTACAGTCTGTGGAATTGTGATTCCATTCAACCTCTTTTCTCTCTAAATTATCCACTCTCAGGTAGTCCTTTATAGCCATGTGAAGACGAACTAATACACATGCCCTGTACACTTTCTATTTTCCATGCATTTATGAATTTATGATAGATTTCATAGAGATTTATCTTTCTATAAATCTAAGAATGAGTGACTGAATCCATTCTTTTTTAAAGGACTTTTGAAATGAGTGAGATAATGTTTACTTTCTTTTTTGTAGTTTTCTCTAGCTAGTATTTATCATATTTTTTATAGATTCAGGGGGGTATATGTGCAAGTTTGTTAGAGGGGTATGTTGCATAATGGTGAGGTTGACCTTCTAGTGTGTCCATCATCTAAATATTGAACACTGTGCCCCGTAGGAATTTCTCAATCCTCACTCCCTTACAGTGCAAACCCATTCTTAAACATAGATTCAAATGATTATGATAAACATTAGCCACATAAATAAAATATTTTATATGACTGACACATTTTTGCTCCATTTCTTAAGGTAATAGCTTCAAATAATTGTGAAAGTCAAGAGAAGAAATATGTGGTAGAAGTCTTAAAATTATGGTTCAGTACAGTGTTGCCTTGACATCATGGAAAACCCAGGGAGTCATCACATTGTTATACTACAAGTTCTCCTTCCCAACTGCTCCCACAAATAAAGTCTCCTCCTTTTTATGCAGAGTAGATACAATTCCTGCTTACCCCTTAGAAGCAGGTTTCATTTCCTTGCCATTCAGTGAAATTACTCAAAAAAGCCAATCACACCCTTCTTTGGGGACTAGGGTTTACTCCACACTTTTGCTACTACAAAACCTGCCTCCCACAGTTCCTGCTTCTTCAATCTGTTCCCAAACACAATCCCTGCGTGGCCTTGAATAGCATGCTATGTTGTCCTCCCCTGGTCTGTTAGTATATGTGTCTGATAAACTGCTGCTGATTTCATCTGCCCAGGGTCAGGTGTCATGGGTTCAGCCATCCCCATAACTCGAGAGTGGGAAGCTCTTTCTCATTGTAAAGCAGCCTGGAAGGACATTTTTAATGGGGCTTCTTAGAAGTCAGCTATGTTCAATTCTTGAAATGTATTAGTATTTCAACTAATGAAATACTTCTAATGAACAACTAATGAAATACAACTAATGAAATAGTATTTCAACTAATGAAAAATTGTTTGTGCTCAAAATTGTATTCATGGATATTAATCAGATTATAACTTTTATATTATTAAGAATCTAATGATCAGTTTTTATTAATAATTACAAATTATAATCTGTAATGAACATAACCAATAATCAGTTTCTGTTCCTGAAATTATAATAGTTTTCATTCAGTAATGAACTCAGTAAACCACCTGCATTGTTCTAGCAACTTTTCAGACAACTTCATTGTAAGATACATCAAAGTTTTATTGCAAATTGCCAAAGGAAAGAGGGAAGAAAGACCTTAAAAAGTCATTTTATTTTTCACTCTTCATAGAGGCATTTATGTACAAAAAACAACATGCAAACAAACAACAACAACATGTGATAGATTAAAGAAATAGCTATTTAAAGATTGTAAGAATGGCATTTCCATTGAATGGTTATTTCTATTTTTTTAAATGAATTCTTAATCTCTTTAAAGTCAGAAAAATCCCTAGATCATTTTAATAGCAATATTATTGCTCTCCTGAGAATGTTATAAAGTATGTCAGAGAAAAACACATTATCCCAGACAAAATTTGGGATGAGAAATTTTTAATACATTCTAGGCTGCGGTTTATACAAAAACATACTTTACAATTAGATATTATTTCTTCTGAATTTTCTCTTTGTATGCTATTTACTTAGTTCAAATTTATTTGCAAAGTTCTCACATTTACAGCTGCCCCAGATATAAACAATTGAATATTTTCATTCTCACCTTGCTAGCCAGCAGCAGTGATTCCAGCAAAACTTCTTTTCCTTCCACAGATAATCTACATTTTTTTCAGCTTTCAAGGTTTATATCCTGACTACTTCATATAAATATTTACAAAGAAAAGAATTATGAGCGGGACATTTGTGAAGAAATGAAGTCAAAGTCTTACAACATTTTAAAAGCAAAACATTTGCAACACTGTTTGATTCTACTGAGAAAAATCTGCATTTATCACTATTTTGACATAAACAGCTTTGAAATCTTGAGAATATCTGTGCCTTTCCAAATTGACTAAGATTAATAGAAAGTACTTATGTAATTTCGAAGGTTGTATGTTACAAAACTCAAGAATCTTGTGCTTAAGATTTATTCAGTTAACATTTTTAGATTCATTAGTTAAATGTTTTCTTTACTAAAGTATTACATGAGCCAGATGGTGTATAAGGTAAAATGTAAGGAAGTGATTTTAGAAAATATATCATTAGAAAATAGTTTAGAACTAGCATCTGAGATTATGTTTCTCAATGAGAATGTTACTGGTACTGGGGGAGGGAGTTTTGCATTGTCCTGTAAAGGCCCATGCCAGGAGGTATGGTACTGCTGGTTTTTGGTCACTAAATTGTAGTGCCAACTCCCACTCATGGGACCACTCTGTTTTCTAATTACAATTGCACATGGTTTGTGCAAATTCTGGTAAAGACATTGCTTGAATTTCTATATAATATTATTATATTCTGGACCATATCATCTAGCTTAGAAATCTTTTAATAGTGTTAAGTACCAAAGCGGTTTCTATTTTTTTTGCCCTTCATTTATACAGAAAGTGATGGCATTTTCAAGAGTTTCTCTTTGGTGTTTCTCCCTATTCCTGCTGCTATGGCTTATCTTCTAATGACAACATTCCACAAGGTACCACTTTCTTATGACTGGTTACTTGAACTTCAATTTTACCCATAGCCACAGCATCTCTGTAATGGGTTTGACACTAATTTCTTCCTTACAATTCCCCTCCCCATTCTCTACCTTCAGAATGTTATACCACATTAAGTAAAAGGGCGTGTGTGGCTCGAAGTTTCTCTGGTTCTCTGGTGCTAATCAAGAATATAGAAAGTATACTAGTTATTCTAACACAGGTAAGATGGCATAAAGAGTTATTTGAACTGGTAATGGAGATTGCAGAGAACAAAATAAATGAGATAGACACCAAGATATTAGAGAGTTACAGTTCCTCTTGTTATGTTGGGAGGAGCAATTGATGAAGTTAGGATTATTAGGTTGCATAAATTAGATGAAAGACCCAGAAGAGCTGAGATACAGAGAGAAGGCACTGACAAACTGATGCTGATGAGAGTGGCCAGTAGAGCATTTCAGTGTTCTCTTAAAATTTCCATGAAATCACCAAGTAGGTGCTGAAATATGTTACTGGAGTATTTTGTTGGACATGATATGGTACACATATGGAACCAATGTTCGTTATATCTTGCTGAGATTCAATGGGTAGAAGACTTGCATCTAGGAAACACTGTGTGATAGCAGAATTACTTTTTATTACCATCGCTTTCAATTACCAATTGCAAAATTTGTGCTCCTCAGTCTTTTTAGTCTATGAGGGTTTATAGCTAATTACACCAATAGGGTGAGAGAAGGAATCCCTTCCATGAACTAATGCTGTGGATGCTATCATGTTACTTCAGACTTTAAATGCTGATGCTAGATCATCAGGCAAAGAAAGACATTATTCTACTAGTGGGCAAATTTTCTAGAATGTTGTGAAGTACTAGGAATGCTGCAGCATGATGAGAAAAGGAAAGAGTAAGTATGGAATTTGAATAATTCAATGAGCTGCTTCTGGATACTTCCAAATTTGGTGACAGTAGTCACCTGACAGCTGCTGTGATTATAGCCTGACAAGACAAGGTAACTAGATGACCAAAAGTTTTGAGAATCTATGTCTATACCACTCTACTGGACAAGCAAACCAACCAGCTGACATTCTAAGCTTGGTTAAGAGAGAAGATGAGTATTAACTAAAGCCTTGGGAGTAACTGCTGCAGGAGGAGCTATAGCTTATTCCACTACACTTATGATATCACATCATTTTTAGACATTATGATCAGCTCTTACTTCAAAGCATCCATAACAGAGTAGACTAGTATAGGGCATAGGCAGATCTGCATAGAGCAAGGGGTAGCCAGAAGTAAAAATAGGAGCACTGCCCATTTCTTCTTGGTCAGTTGAATCTGGATGAGCTGCAATAGTCACTTTTCATGCACACTTTCACCGAAACCACTCTACCTCAAGGTCTTATGTGACTGCTTGTGATGATAGTCCTTCTACAGTGATATGCAAACCAGTTAGACCCACTGGTGGCCAGAATTCAAAGCTTGGCATAGAGCCACCTGCCAAATAATTTTGGATGCTTCTAGGGAAGTTCAACGGGACTGTTTATAATACTGTGGAAAGATGTCTAACTGAAATATACTGATGAAGAAATTGCTGAAGTGATGTCCACATGATCAAGCAAGAAAACACAAAGAAGCAAGTGGTATATTACTCCTCCTTCCAAACACCAGCTTCCCCCTGTGGGAATTCCTACAGGAAGAGCTAAACTGATATCAAGCTGGCAAAAGAGAAATGTCTTGGCCAAGTCCTTATAACAGCAGCACAAAACAAGTAGAGAAGGTTGGGCTTTGAGAGAAAATACCTCAAAATTACTATATTGTTTGAATACAATCTTGATTTCTTATGACTCCAATTTTATTTTTTGCACTAAACAATTTGTTAACATATTAAATGATTAGCTGATGAGAATGCCTCTGAGAAACCTTTGTATCTTTCAGGTGTATGGAATACCATAAAACAAAGAAGAGAGAGACGTATAAAATGGTGTCATAAGGCCAAGCGTGGTGGCTCATGCCTGTAATCCCAGCACTTTGGGAGGCGAAGGTGGGTGGATCACGATGTCAGGAGTTCAAGACCAGCCTGGCCAACATGGTAAAACCCTGTCTCTACTAAAAATTCAAAAAATCAGCCAGATGTGGTGGTGAGTGCCTGTAGTCCCAGCTACTCAAGACACTGGGGCAGGAGAATTGCTTGAACCTGGGAGGTGGAGGTTGCATTGACCGGAGGTTGCAGTGACCAGAGGTCACGTTACTGCACTGCAGCCTAGACGAAAGAGCCAGACTCCATCTTGGAAAAAAGATATGTCACTTAGACATATCTGCCTTGCCTGAAAGTACACTTTCCTGGCTCTAATAGGCATCGCAGGGCTTGCCATGAAATTGACACCTAGTAAAACTTCTCATTTTGAATTCATGGATACTAAGCCGTAAGGAATTTGAAAGTGTGTTTTGTTTGCTTGTTTGTGTAGCAGTAGGATCTTTTTTTCTTTTTTAAATTTTTTGTCTTTCCATTTATTTAGGTGTTTTAAAATTTCTCTAAACAGTATAAGTTTTGGGAAGGCATATTCTATACAACTGTGATTATATTAATTCCTATTGTGATATTCCTATATTAATTCCTATGTGAATATATTAAATATTATATTAATATTTAATTATATTAAAATGTGTGGTGTTTTTACGATTTTATAAGCATTGGAATTTTTTTTAAAATATAATTGACCGGGCACGGTGGCTCATGCCTGTAATCCCAGCACTTTGGGAGGCTGAAGCAGGTGAATTGCCTGAGGTCAGGAGTTCGAGACCAGCCTGGGCAACATGGTGAAATCCCGTCTGTACTAAAAATACAAAAATGTATCCAGGCGTGGTGGCATGTGCCTGTCATCCCAGCTACTCAGGAGGCAGGAGGCTGAGGCAGGGGAGTTGTTTGAACCAGGGAGGTGGAGGTTGCAGTGAGCTGAGATCGCACCACTGCACTCCAGCCTGGGCGACAAAGTGAGACCCCATCTCTAAAAGAAAAAAATATAATTGACACTTAATAATTGTGCATATTTATGGGGTATAATGTGATGTTGCCATATGTATATAAATTGTGCAAAGATCAAAATAGGGTAATTAGCATATCTATCATCTTAAACACATTTATCATTTATTAGTGATGAGAACACTCAAAAACCTCTCTTTTAACTATTTAAAAATATACAATACACTATTGGTAACTAGTCATCTCATTATGCAATAGACCAGCAGAACTCATTTCTCCTGTCTAACTGTGGCTTTGAATCCACTGACCAATGTCTCACTATCAGTCCATCCTCTCTGCGTCTCCATCCTCTAGTAACCACTATTCTATGCTCTACTTCTGTGTGATGCAGTTTTTACATTCCCCATATGAGTGAAGTCATGTAGTTTTTTATGTTAAGTGAAAAAGTGATAAGTTTTCTCCAATCAATTTATTTCAGAAAGAATTCTCTCTAGGCTCTGTAGAGAATCATCACTAAGATACGTAGAATTTTAAAAATAAAATGTTATTAAATATGGTGTTACTAGCAGTCTAAATTACCATTTACTGAAGTCAATGCTGCAGGAGACATCTTGTGGTCAAAGCAGGAATGAAGTGAATTTCTTTGAACAGAGTAAAGAAATCTCAGAAGATGATAACTTTATACATAGAAGAAAATGGAGGAAGTTAAATATATGGTACAGAAGACATGAAATTAAACGAATATATATGACTATTATGTATAAAAATCTCTGTATGGGCAAGCAGGGCACGGTGGCTCATGCCTGTAATCCCAGCACTTTGGACGGCTGAGGCAGGAGGATCATTTGATGTCAGGAGTTTGAGAACAGCCTGACCAATGTGGTGAAACCCCGTTTCTACTAAAAATATAAAAATTAGACTGCCGTGGTGGCACATGCCTGTAATCCCAGCTACTCAGGAGTCTGAGGCAGAAGAATTGCTTGAACCCAGGAGGCAGAGGTTGCAGTGCACTGAGATGGCACCATTGCACTCCTGCCTGGGCGACAGAGTGAGATTCCATCTCAAATACATACATACATACATACATACATAAAAATAAAATCTTCATCTGAATGGACTTACACAATTTAAGAGTAAGCAAAAAAACCAAAAGTATAAAAAAGAAAGCCTTTTTATTATAAATATGCAACTTATAGTTTAATATGAAAATTATTCAGATCTGTTGGTTTTTATATTATCTGAGTTCTCACTTTCACAAATTAATTGAAATTGGTTACTTTTCCTCATATACTCCTTCCAATTGTACTTTAAATATTAATAAAGTCAGAAAAGTTAAAAAAGTAGATAACTTATAAAATTGTTAATTATTGTGTTATATTTGTCTCTATGCATCTATATCTATCAGCATATCATTTATTTATTCATTTATTTAATATCATGGTTGAACCATTTTATACTTTCTGCATGTTGCACATATTATGAAACTTCATTCAAAGTAATATTTCCTACAAATGAAGATTTTTCTACAGAAAATAGTGCTGTTATTGCACATTAAAAAAAAAGAGCTTTCATGTATATATTGTTTTGTGCATTTTCTATTGGTCAGCATATTTTTGAGTCATTCATGTTGCTGCATCTAATAGAGATTTTTGTTGTTATGGTTCTGTTTTGTTATAATTTTGGTTTTGCTTAGCAATGACATATATACACATAGGTATATTATATACTTGTATCAATATGCCACTGTTAAGTTTTTGATCATCTCTCAAAAATCACCTTAGTTGTGCTAACCTCGGATCCCATCTTTATTAGGATGTCCTGGTTAAAGGATGGAAACCAGCAATTCTCCATGAGCTCTATCACATGTGATGATGACAATGTGTAGGTGACAAGGCTTCCATTTGCTTTCTGAAAGTTTTTTCAAAAGTCACCTGACAAAAGGCGGATAAAAAGGAAAAAGTTTACAAATTTATTAAAGTGCATAGGAGTTACAGAAAAAATGGGGGCCTTGGAGCAAGACCAATACACGTTATGGCAGCAAAACAGGTTATGGGATGGAAAAAAAGAGGATGCCTGTCTAGCAAATATGGTCCTGTAAAGCAGATGAAATCTCTCACATGTAGTAACCCTCAGGGAGAAAACATGGTAAATGTTTCTTTTAGGTCTTTAAAGCTTTCAGACCTTCAGTTAATCTTTCCTAGATCTGGACAAGGGAGGGCCTTCAGAGAAAGCCTGGTTGCATCATGCATATTTTCTCCACAGATGAAAGTCGCCCCCACAAAAGACAGTTTTGCAGGGCTGCTACTGTTTGTAGGCCCTCAGAACAGCCATCTCAACACAGCTCAAATATTTGGCGTCCTCCAGATGCCATCTGAAAATTACAGTAACTCTATTTGTAATTAACTCAGTTGATCCCAGGGTGCTCCCTAGGTAGCCAAGGGAACTGAGGAGTGACTTTCTCCAGCAACATAATATCTGTCAAAGAAAGTGAAGGCTACGTCCTATTGCAGGTGAGATATGAAAGAAGGATCACATTTTGCTCCATCTTTGAGCAAAGAGAGCTTCAAAAGCAAGGGAGTTCAACAGATGTGCTAAGCTTTTGGATTGCTGCTTCCATCACCTAAGGCAGAGTAGGTAGCTGGGTATGAAGGGTCAAGGATCTTGGGTTTGTAAGAGCCTCTGTTTTCAAGAGAGTATAGTATGTGACCAGGAATTGCTTCTCTAATGACCTATACTGTGAGACCAGGTAGAATAATTTACTGTGTAAGAAAGTCATACACAAAATATTGTGATAAACTTATGGAACAAAGCCTCTGGGAACCATGAGGGAAGGTTTATAAAGATGCTATAGTGAAAGGAGTCTTTGGGCACACAAATGGGAATGGCTGTTTTATTGTGATTTTTACAGATGTTTAGCAACCTTTGTTGGAGGGGGTTGTATGCAAGGTAGGCTGATTTGCAAGTAATGATGAATGACAACATAAATAATCTTAAGCAAAATTTGTAAATGATAAATATTTCGCCTCCAGAGTACGAAAAATGCCTAAAAGATATTTGGTTTGTTTCAACATTGTGGGTAATAAAAAGGTCAATAGTGTTTTTTTGATAGTGTCAGGAAAGGAGTGGAGTGTCCGTCAGTTTACCAAATAATTCTCAGAACTTTAAACAGGATAGTGGGTTTTGTACTATGTGCAGGGCAATTCCTCATTTGATTTTATTTTTTTAACTCCTTTTTGAGTATCTTTGTGTACTGAATGAGCATGTCAAACGAATCTCCTCCGGAGGAGGATGCTGTCAGTAAAATTACACTTGTGCTCCTGGAGGAAGTTGGGCATGTTTAAGATCCTGGCAGTAGAGACTGTTTACAACACCAAAGCTGCTGAAATATCCCATGGGTACACAGGTAAAAGCATATTTTGTTTCTTCATCTGAGAGGATTTGGTTCACAGCATTAAGTGGCGTTAAGCTTGTGGTAATCAACTGTAAAGGCTATTCACTCTTTCTAAGTTTAAGAAGAGCCTGGCTTGGGCTATATATGTGGAAGTAATGAAAATAATCACCCTTTCTCTGAATAGGCCTTTTATGATTGATTTCAATCCTTGATTGACTTTACATTGCACCATGTTAACTACTTTAACTGTAGTGGAAGAACAATGGAGTTTCACTTTTTCAAGCCAATTTGCAAGTGCCAAAGACTTGATTTAATTTAAATTTATTACTCATTTGATCAAAGTGTCTTTAGCCATACTCAAGAACATTTTAGGACAATGGGTATCATAGCCATGAAGGATTTAGGTAAGACAATATAAGAGTTAAGGTGAGGAATATCTATTTGTTCTCTATTTTATGTTCCATAACCCCCTAAGATTAGAGGGATACTTTATTTAAAATTAGTGGAATCCCAAGACATAAATGTAAATTGAGCCCCAATGTTAATTAAGCCCATGATGGCTTTTCAGTTGCGCATTTCGGCAGCTGCTAGTTAAATTAGAACCTATGTCTTAGAAGCACAAAAGCCAATCTCTGCCTTTTTATCAGTTAGCTACATACATTATTGTAGCAAATCTTAGATTTCTATTTAGATAGAATTTTCTTATTATTTTCTTTGCTTTTTATAATTACGGTTACCCAGCTCATATTTATATTTCTCCCTTCAAATAGGCTGGAATCAATATCACCAGGGTTAAACACCTCCCTAATAAAAATGGCTGAATTAAACTCTTAGTTCATGTATGCTTTCCTTATCATTCTGAAACGCAAGATCTTTTTCTGATAGAGACATAGGTAGCAGCAGAAATAACAAAATGTATTTTGTAGAATTCTCGTGATCCTTCTGCTTTTAAGAAAGTGGAACTCAGAAATCTAAATACTGACTCTTCTTCCTCCCCTCTACACAACCGTCTGATGGGATCATACATCACACACAGTGTAAGTCTTTCACCTGACCTCTATAAAATGGAGCCAGCACCAGGTTGAGACACAGAAGCAGTGGTCATAGGGTAAGGGTCATTCGCCCGAGTCTAATGTCAAACAAGGCTTATGCTGGAACTGAGATGAAAAATTTCATCGAAGATACATAAATAGGTCCAGGCTAATACGTATGACCCAGGGGCACTGTAAGGAGAGATTCAATTCTATCCTTGTGTTCCTAAATAGAAGTTATCAAAATTTATGACTCTGGAGTTTTAAATCTATAACAGAGGTTGAGTAGAATCAGCAAATGCAGCACAAAGTAGCAGCACAGTTCAAAGTTCAAGCTTGCTGGCAAGAAATAGCTCCAACTGCAGGCTCGCCAGCAGGCAGCCAAGCCAGTTGGCAAGCCAAACAAGGGAAGAAGGCTCACCAGAGACGGTAGTCATCACTAGCTATCCAGATCATTGTGCCAATTGTTGCCATCACTATTAATGTATAGGATATACCACAACTCAAAAATTTGGTTTAGATGTAGAAGTGGATGATGCCACACACACACATCCAGAGTATGAAAAAGTGTATCACTCACAAACGAAGCTTTCTGGAGAGAGCACGGTGGCTCACAAGCAGTTCCAGAAATGGCTTGAGAAAGCAGGGAAAGAGGACTGGTTTGGAGTTTTCTCTCATGGACAGAAGATAGGGCCAGAGTGGGGATTCCCATATGGGCAGGCACTTACACTGTTTGAACCCCCACTAGTGCCAAAGAAAGGAACATCCAGGCTTTCTTAGCTTTCCCAGACATGGGGTGGAAGGGAAAGAGAGCAGGATGAAGACTGAAATATGTTAACAGTAAAACATCAAAAACTGTATTCAGATCACTTATGACAAATGTATCTTGGAGGTAGATGCTGCTGAAGGTCTAAGGAGCACCCGTAGTTACCAAAGTTTTTCATTTATTAGCTTTTCTAAAGAAATTTAATTTATCCTGAAGCGTAACATTACACTAAAGCAAAGGAACCAAATTGGTGCATATAAAGTAAATGAGTGTACTAGTATAATATTCCCAAGATATACAAGCTCCATACTTTTCTCAAAATTAAATCTGCCTTATGCATATACAGATACATACATACCACATAGGATTATTATTTATATTACAATTTAATTCATTATTTATCCCCTTTGAAATCTTAGATTAACACAAAATTATCTAATTAATTAACATTTTCCAAGCACTTTTCAGGAATGCTACAGGATTTACTTAATATTACAAAAATAAGAAATATAAAATTTTCAGTATGCTGCTCTCCTAATACTATGTCATGGAGAGTAAATAAAATATTTGCCCACTAAGAGAATTCCTTCATTTCTGTGATGAATATGATAAGGTGCACCCATTTAATTTGCATATATAATAGGAAATGTCATTTTATAGTGATATCTTAGTGAAATAACTATATAATCAATTACATATTATATATGCAAAAATTACATATTATATATACCAAAAATTATACCTATACATGATGCAGATATAGAAAGAAAAACTCTTATGCTGAACATTTTCTAGAGAATTCAATATACTCACATAGGTATAAAACTTACTAGCTCATTTGAACCAGCAAAATAATCATTTTAAATTGTACTACATGTGTTCTTGTTTTAAAGTATTCAATATTAAATTAAACTATTCATTCAGTTCCTCTAAGTATACAATGACATATTGCTTAGCTTAATATTAGACTTTTTATTAGTTCAATAAAATAGTTCAATATCTTAATGTGTTCAATTAGAAACACAGTTGCTTTCATTCACAAAGGTACATTAAGTTTTACTGTGAATTCAAACCCCACTTGCACTTCCAAACCACAAAACATAAAAGTAAAATCCGCAGACATATAGTGCATATTTAAGGCCATTAAATAATTCCTTAGTATTCAAATCTGCTGATGAAATACATCAGAAAAATAATGAAACCTGAATTGTGTCAGTTAAATGGACTTTGTATTTTCTGGGCTCAGGATGTTTTCATGTTTAATAGCAGGTCAGCCTCTACTTTTCTAATCGTAATTCTCATTGTAATTCAAAGTTGTTATCACGTGTTTTTTAGTCATAGAAAAATGCACTGTCCAATATGGTAGCTGATAGTTACCTGTGGTTATTTAAATTTAAAGTTCAGTTTATTAAAATATTTAAAATTTAGTGCTCAGTCACACCAGCCACACTTCAAGGACTCATCCTAACTGGCTGGCAACCACTCTACTGAACAGAACAGAAATGAGAACATTTCCATCATTGCAGAAAGTGTTAGTGGACACCAGTATTATACGAGATACAATATGGAAAAATAGAACCACGTTTAGAGATTAATATAGAATTCATTTTAGTTGCAGAAGAGGAGAAAAAAGGTTGCTACATAGTCAAATACATATTTATAAATTAAATAGTTATTTAATCATGTCTACCCTAAAACTGTTAAAAAACATGTTACACATTCTGAAGTTTATTAAGAAAATTCAGAAAATATAGACATTTACAGTGAAATAATCTTCAAAGTTCCAGTAATGAAAATAGTAAATATTAATTTGTTGAAGTATTTATTTCCAGAACTTTGCTTTTCCTGGATAGTTAAAAGATAATTGAAATTGTCTCTCATTTAATACAAAATATGTATTCACATATTTTGTTTACATTTAACTATATATATAAATTCTAGGTTACCCTAGATTTTCTGAAATAAAAAAAAATTACTCTTATCTGTCTTATGTAGTTATAGTCACAGTGTACATATATAGACTCAAAACGTAGTTTTCATTCATGATTTTAATATAATTTTCTATCAAAATTAGATTTCTATAAACTCCCAATTAAGCTATTATCATGTCTCTGATTACAAAATAACATAATATTCGAACACGCCAATATTCACATTGAGAACCATCATTAATAACCTGATTTTACAGTGTCCTTAAAGGGATGGTTATTGACAGCAGTGGACTTTTCTTTAAATTTGTTCAGTTTATGAGAGATTAGTTCCTGGTCTTAATACGTAATTCTCTGTTCTTTTTTCAAAAATGCACTAAAAGTTAAAAGCAGCAATTTTAACATTATGTACCCAAAGCAAGAGGAATTATTACTTTTATATTACTTTTAATATAAAATATTAAAATACATAATATATTACTTTTAATATAACATAGTTATATCAATGTTACAATGATATAACTATACCTGTTAGAGACAAATCCTAGATGTGGCTACATGGGATTTTGAATATTTCACTTTGCACAACATGGGGAGGTCTGACATGAGACATTGAAATTGCAAAGAAGAAAGCACAAAAACTATGTGCTGAAACACATATGTTGTTGATGTTGATACACCAATATACAGGTATGTAGTTCTACAACCCAAATTAATATTTACTGTAAGTTTGTTGTTATATTTTCAACACGACTAGAGACATCTTAGTTTAGTTTTACCCAGAAGCAGTCCTGAAACAAACATTATGCACAGGTGTATTTTTGGTAAGTAATCCAGGAAGTATACGTGAGAGAGTAGAATAAAGTAACAGAGAGAAGAGAGAATAGCCAATAAAGGGTAATTTTGTGAGTGGTTTAATGAGGTGGGTAACTGAAGCTCAGTCTTACCGGAAATGTCAGAGAAACTGTATACCTCAGCAATGTTCTAAGAAAAGATGAGAAGACTGAAACATCCAGCCTGTATTTTGTCTCTCACTAGTTGAATATTGACTTTGGCGACATTAAATTCCAAGCATTCTAAGACTAAGACTAGGGACCTGGCTAGCTCTCTTGGTGCTGTAGGAAGTGCTAAATATGATAAACAGGAACAGAAAGACACATGTATTGGAGGTAGAAAGCTCCAGTATTCATGAAATATGTGGCTTCAACTGCACTCAGAGGGAGCTGAAACAGTGCTGATTGTCCACCCATTTTACCATTCAAATGTGCTCATGCTACCTTGATTGACCCTCTCTGTTTTGGAGGCCCCATTGTGATCTCTATCCATAACCTTTAAAAGTGATGTGAAAATGAAGGTTAGGTCCACAAGCTAGAATCCCTGTATACGAACAACTTCCAAGGCTACAATTATAATTTATTTCCTTTCTTAATAAACCATAACTCTCAACCTTTGACTAGCCCTTTAGCTGGTTGATTTTTGTCACCATATTTGGAAGCACCCAAGTGTACCCCAGTGAATCCTATTGTGTCTCAGACTCTGAATGAGCTGCTTACGATGTCCTTTGTAGTGCTGTTGCTACTGGAGATTGTCAGGATGCTTTTGGAGTAAATTCCAAATGACAAGACTTTTCATTATTACGTCAACATTCACAGACTCACATGTAGGCAAATGGTTGGATATACCTAGGTCAATGGCCAAGATCTATTTGTTAGAGTGTGTGTCGAATTTATAACTAACCTCTCCTACTATCTATAAATTTCAAGACACATTGCCCTCCTTCAAGAGAGACAGAGTATTATTCAGTTGCTGGGAAAACAATTGGTAAAGTGTCCTTTATAACATACGACATTGTAATTGGCATGAAATTCACTTATTCATTCTAACTTGATAGACATTTGTGTTGTTTCCTTTTTGTTTGTCTGGATATTTATGAATAGGACTACTATGAACATTCGCTCCCAAATCTTTTAGCATAAATAAGCATTCAGACAAGTGCAGAAAGAAATGTCAATTAATGAATTGTGCTGCCAAATTACTTATTGACTCAGTCTGTGCCCAAGGAAAAAAGAGAAGCCGCACAGTGATTTGAACAGGAAAATTGCAATTTTTAACATAGAAGATTAAAATAATGCGGGAATTGCTGCTTAGGAAGTAATGCGAACTGTGAAGAATATAGGAACAGCAGATATGAGAAGCAACCACTATTCCAAGGAAAAACTATGTCTTTGGGGATAAGATCCAGGATGTTCCTGCGGTTCTTGGATGGCAAAGAAGTTGCTGTGGTACCATGTTAATGGAGCTGGCTGGAAGTCTCCCTCAAGTATGCCAGGGAAGGCTGTTCATGAGTAGCTTCTCTGGAGGTTCTTTGCTGTAAAATTGCCTAAATTTGGATGCCAAGGGGAGCTGGTGGCCACTGGGAATTGATGGCCACAATGTGTTGCAGGAGCCAAGTCCCCTGGATAAGCTGTGAGAAGAGCAGGAACCTGGTGCAGGGGGAAGCCATGTATGCCTCAGGAACTTGCCAAGTGAGTACATCAGAACCAGGAAGCAGAGTTCTTTTTCTTTTTTCAATAGGCTTTAATATCTCACTACTACCCTCCACTGACACAGTTTCGTTGTCAGTTGTCAAAATTTTTGTTTTTAAAAAGCCACTTTCCTTTTTAACAGAGTGGGTAAAAAGAACAAATTTGGAGCTTAGAAGCAACAAATAGAAAACCAGCACACTTATCCGTATAAAGAATGAAATCAGATGCTTTCATCTAATTTTGAACTATTTTACTTTAACATAGAATGGATATAGTTCTTTCTAAAGACCAAAGCTTTTTAATGCATTATAAATAGCATTACTAATTTCATGCATCTAAAGTAAAAGGGAGAAAAAACTTACAAGAAATGAAATGGAATATCTTTTTCACATAGGACAATGGCGGCATTTAATTTTAAGAATGTATTAATGAATTGCGTCTAAAGATACACTCCTACTGATTTTAAAAATGAACATGTGAAAGCCATTTGTTATATAACTTCAAGAACTACATCACATTAATTGTTACATTCTTAGTCTTTGACAGAGTTTTGTATTTGAAAAGATTGATATATTTTGACACCCTTCAAATATTTTAAGGCATTTACTAAATATAATGTGTCAAAGGGTACTTGTCACAATTATTCTCAAATTACACAAGGAATGCCGAACCTCCTCCAATCAGATTAGACTCCCAAAGGCTACTAAAATAACTGTTGGAAAATTCAAAATATTTCTCTAAGCAGAATCACTAACACATCATCTCTACAAGGGGAGAAGAAACTGACAAACATTTATATAGGTAGGGTGCTTTTTAATTTTTATCTTTTTGGTTTATATAAAAGATAAAAGTTCATAAATAGGAGTGTTGAAGTTTATGACGATTTTTTAAGCTGGTCTAGGTTTTTAAATCATTTGATGTTCTAAAATTAGAAATATATCAAACCCAATATTATATTATATTTATTAAACATATGCCAAATTTAGTGTACCCTCAGAAGTTTTATTACAGACACATCAATTTTTCATTAAAATCTACATCTTTTTGAAATTAACTTTAGCATTCATCATAATTTATTGCATGCCACAAAAGGGTACATAATTGTTTTTCACAAAAAGGAAATTTAACATTTAACATAATAAGCATATTGCCTTATATCTTTGTAGATCATTCAACCTGAATTACAGACTCACCCATATTGGGGGAGAACTTATATGTAATCTAAAACAACTTTCTTGATAGCTCTGAAAGATGAATGAATCCAACTTCTGACTTCAACAATTACCTTAGCCTAAAATTGCTTTAAATAATACACAATATATATCATGTTTTCTATATATTGAAATAATACTGTCATATTATTACAGTGACCATAAAACTAAGTGTCTTCATGGGATATATTATATAGTGAACAGGGAAACTGTTGTCAATTTAATTTTGTTACTGTGTAAAATGAAACATCTCTGGATATACTGGACGTGCAATCTTCCTAACTCTCAACTCCCTTGATAGGAATCCTCTGTTTGTGTTCATGTTGGCTTATACTTTAATTGTTGTTTTTGAAATATTGTGTGTTGCATTTTAGATTTAAGGCAATTTGGGGGTAAAAATAAAATTTTTAGACTGTTTTTATGACTATGGAATACAAAAAGTGTCCGTTTTATAAGTTTAAAATTTTCTACTCCCCTACTATAAAAAAGGAAAATTATTACATGATGTAAACATCATATTTTTAAAAAAATCAATTTGTAAATGAATCAGATGCTAACTTGTTCAAAATCCCAGCAGGAAAGTGATGACAAACACCAACTGGTAACTGAATAGCATTTATGGAAATGATGGTTACTAAAGTGTGGGTGGAGGTAAGGAAAACATCAAAGGATGCTGAAGCATCCAGCATCTCGCAATACTGGGAAACTTTTAACCCTCCTCAGCACTGAAAAATTACAGGGAAGGAGCATCCAGAATAAATATCCCTAAGTATCTTTTTACTTTATTCTTACCAGCTGTTGATGCTAGCCATTGACCAACATCAGCTAGAAGCAGAGAGCAAGAGAACTCAAAGGGAACATTGGGACAACATCAGGTACAGGACACACAGAAAGATAAAGAAAGGTGATTAGCTTTGGGGGACAAAACAGAATATTCCAAACACATGCTATGATGGGGCAACTTGCTCCAAAAAAAGAGAAAAAAAAAAGCTTGATCTACTTTTGATGATGTATATTTATAGCCTGGAATTATTTCTCAACCTAAAATATTAAGATTATGTATATATTTTAAAATATTTTTTGTTTAGAATGTAAGATTAACTCTTATGGATACGAACTTAGCTTGTTTTTGTAGCTTGTTTTGTAGCTTTGTTTTTAACAACCCATCACGGGTTAAGTAGTTGCAATAGTAAAGTTTCATCTGGAAAAGTTTGCACATGAAAGTAGGGTAATTGATGAAAGAAAGTTGAATAAATGGACTATTTCCAAAGTTGTGCATAAGGAAAGAGAAAACTGACAAACAGCAACAAAGTACTTAGCCTTTGCAATACCAGGGAGCAGAGGGAAATAAAGGGAGTGGTCACATAACCTGAAGAGGCTATCTCACAAGCAATATCACCTCCCGTAGACAGACATGGGTAACTCACAGCAAAAGGTAGGGAAAAGTCCTAGTATTAATGTCCTGGCTTCACTCTCTTCCCATTTCTGGTCTCCTCTTGGTTCTTGTGGTGAACTGAATTTAGTAAGAGTAAGAAAGCAGAAACCTTAATGACACCTTGCATAGAGATCAGTGCCTCAGGTCACAGACTGGATGAAAAAGGATAAAGAGATCAAAGAAAATATCCAGCACACCAAGAAATAGGTATTGCAATTCCTAGTTTCTATTTTAGAATTCCTATTATTAGAGAGATATTGAAATCTGATATTTTTTTTAAATGTCATAATTTTCCAGAGGAAAATAAATCTTCTGGGGAGACTAATAATACTCTCACATTAGATGATGACAAAACTCTATGCTCTCAAAAATAGAAGTGAGAGAAATCTGATTGGGAGTAATGCAGAAACACTGGAAGTTGGAGACAAAGAATAAATCTAAAATTAAAGAAGCTATCCAAATTCATTTTGATAAATACCCATTATTATGACAGGTAATTTCAACTCATGTCTCTTGTAAAAATTTGATGGACACTCAAAGTTATCTGAGTTAGTTTCAAGTATGTTTGAGAATAAAATTCCAGACCTTGGCAAAGTTAAATGACCTCGAACTTCTGGCCTAAGAAAATTTCTTTTTAAATCTATGTGGAATTTTTTACTATAAATATTGAATTCTTCGTTTTTTTCTGAATAAATGTTTTAAAAAGGTTTACTCAATTAATGCTTTTCTTTGAAGCACTTTTGTTAATCAATTAGGGACTTAATATTCATCTTATTTTAAGAGGAATACTAGTAGACTCTTCAGGCTTAATTACTACTGAAATGTAAAGAGAACAAAGCAGGAAATCACGTTTTATTTAACAAGAATTGAAGATAAAAATCACAAAACAGTACTTTTACTACATTATGTTTATACCAAAATACTAGTCTCATACAGATATTACCAGTACTTAGAAACTATGATTACAAGTTTGAAATTAGAATGAGGCTGGATACTTCATATTATATTGCATTATATATTACATGATACAATACATTACAATGTATTCTCGCTATTTTTCTATTGAATTAACATCTGGATTTATATATTTACTACCTATTTTGTGCAGAATTCATGACATATATATTTGTATATCCCATTCAAAAACAAAACCACCACTTGATATGATTCTGGGAATAGTTAATTATTTCCTTAGCATATTCTAAAATTCAAAATCATTTGACAGCTGATAAAAAAATCAACAAAAGGCCGGGCGCGGTGGCTCAAGCCTGTAATCCCAGCACTCTAGGAGGCCGAGACGGGTGGATCACGAGGTCAGGAGATCGAGACCATCCTGGCTAACACGGTGAAACCTCGTCTCTACTAAAAAATACAAAAAACCAGCCGGGCGAGGTGGCGGCGCCTGTAGTCCCAGCTACCTGGGAGGCTGAGGCAGGAGAATGGCGTGAACCCGGGAGGCGGAGCTTGCAGTGAGTTGAAATCCGGCCACAGCACTCCAGCCTGGGTGACAGAGCGAGACTCCGTCTCAAAAAAAAAAAAATCAACAAAAATGTAAGAGAACAATATTTTGTTTTAAAAGTTTTCAAAAGTGTACATACATATTTTAACTGTGTCTGTATAAAGAAAAAAATCGATTGCAAAAAATCCTAAGACATATTTTCTGATAGGGAGTAATGCGAAAACACTGGAAGTTGGAGACAAAGGATAAATCCAAAATTAAAGAAGCTATCCAAAATCCAGTTATCTGCATTAAATTAAAAATAATACTTCTAGTTTAGTATGGGGAATTTTTCATCATTGAAGCATTTGGATACAAAATATTTATATTGCACTACTGTTGGAAATAAAGATTTCTATTTTAATATGTCAATAATTTTCTCACATAAAAATGCAGGTGGTTTTAAGCCATTTACCTGGCTTTAGCTCCATTCATGTGATTTGCAAAGAAACTAGTACCTAGTAATGAGACATAACAACATCATAATGAAAATATCAACAAAATAATGTCATATGTTTATATTTTAGTAGAAAAATACGAATTGTTAAATGTTTAAAAAAACTTTCACTTAGGCCTCTAATATCCTATTAAATGCAGTGTGAAAACTCATTAAATTGAATGTTCTTGTTCAGTCAAGTAAGTTATTTTATGAAAAAGAAAGCCTTGTGTCAAAAACATATAAAACACTATATTGTGGGAAAATAATTAATAATAAATAGTTTAATATAATGTTCAAAAATAGTTACATTGAAATTGTACATCTTTTAATACTTATCACATTAAATCTCTGAATTAGCATTTCCTTGATAAATCTTCTCAAGATTTAGCTCCTTAAATGTAGCCTGTTCACTTCCCAGATATAAAAATGACCAAACACATAAATAAATACACACACAAACACATTCAGGAAAATTAACATTATACTACACACACATACACACACATTAAGTACACATGTATTTATTTATTACTTAATAAAAATAAGTACATAAATAAATAAGAACAACAACATAAATAAAATCAAGCAACATTAATGCCATTTAGTTTCACATACTACTTTCCAAACCAACTATAGACTCTATGGTAATTTTATTCCACATTTCATTTTTGAATAATGTTTAAATTACATGAATTTTTATGAATCTCTAAGAAGAAAGACTATTTTAAATAAATCTCAATCCTTGGAAATTAGCATAAGTGATTTAATTCATTTCTGTGTCTTTAAACTTGGAACAAATACTAGCAATTATACTAATATTTCTGCAGTGAAACACAGATTGTCACACTAAGTGACATAAATTAAGATTCTAAAGCGTCTCATGTTGATTCAGGTCAGGTCTTGCCACCAAATGAATTCAGATTAGGTCTCATTTTGCTGCCAAGTGAGTTGTGAAAGATTCTTGGGTTTAAGTTCATTTGTTTCAGGTTTGCTTGGAATTGTAGATAAAGGATTTGGTGTTCAGATTTGTTTGGATTTTGGAATTGAGATAAAGAATTATAAAATCATCAATAATTTATCTAAAAGCTATTAAATGTATCCTCACTAAATGGGTGAGGAGACTATCCCAGGGAGGTTAAGTAAGTTTCCCAAATTAACAGCAAAACAATTAAGTCAGGGACTTAAACAAGGCAGTAATGTTCAGAGGCCAAGCTTTCAATCAGTTGGCTATGCTTTCTTCATAAGATTATTGTGAGGACTGGGTACAGCAGCTCATGCCTGTAATCCCAGCACTTTGGGAGGCCAAGACGTGCAGATCACTTGAGGTCAGGAGTTTGAGACCAGCCTGGCCAACATGGTGAAAGCCCTGTCTCTATTAAAAATTTAAACAATTATCTGAGTGTGGTTGTGCAGGCCTGCAATCTCAGCTACTGGGGAGGCTGAGGCAGTAGAATCACTTGAACCTGGGAGAGAGAGTTTGCAGTGAACTGAGATTGAGTCACTGCACTGCACTCCAGCCTGGGCGACAGAGTGAGACTCGTCTCCAAAAAAAAAAAAAAAAAAATTATTGTGAGGATTTTGTTGAATAAACCATTCAAATTTCTTATAGTTACTGCTATATAGAAAGTTGACCTTCTTTCTTTTCTCCTTCCTGTGCTCCTTCTCTCTTCCCTCACAGCTGTCCCAATCATCACCTCTGTATTCAATAAATTAATTCTACCAAAACATGACTGGGATCCTATCACTTTGTGTGGCCAGACTTAAACACTTTACAGTCTCATTCTGCAAATTAGGTTTAATAATGTGCTTTCTGTGACTTTGGAATCACTAAGCTCTATTTATTGACGTTTCAGTCATTGGATCACTGTCCTAGTGTTCCACCAACTTCTAGGTATACACGTAATCAATAGATTCAGTTTAGAAAACAATGCTGGACAAGTGAATAAAATAATCTAAGTGATGAAAAATTTAGGCTTTTTAGATAAGGAGGATGAAAACAGGAAACAGAGAAATTCTGAGAATAGTGTCCATATTTCCCCAAAATTGTTTGGGTCTCCTCTAATCTCCTGACTAAAATGTCTAAAAAAATCTCAGAGAATTGAGAGAAACGTGTGAATATTTTGATTCTATGAAACACTAGTTTTACTTATAACTAGAATCAAAACATGAAGTTTAGAAAAGTTAAAGATGTTAAATCACCCATATTTTATCTAAAAGCTATCAAATTCTATCGTGTCCTTAGTTTTTATTTTCAATAATACATTTTTAATTGTAGTTGCAAATACGTGCATAGGTTCGTTTTAAAGGGAAATTCTTGATTTAAAGTAATTTTTTTCTCTAGACAATGCCTCTTGTTGATTTGAATTTTTGAGAAAACATATTTCAACTCTAAGCTGTAAAATGATTTAATTACCAAATGACTAACTTAGGTCTGTTTTTCTACTATGTAATATTTCATTTATTTCAGTCAGAGACTTACATGCTACGCAGATCCAGAGTGAGCTTCACTATCTCACCAATTTTAGATTATACGCGATATGAAAATCCTGATCAATAATTTCTACACTGAAAGTACTATATTATCACTCTTTCATGTCAGCTGAACACTTGTTGTCATTGTGAGTGCTGCACTAAACCACTTCTGATGTTAGCGTTGTTGTAAATCATTTAGCTAGAAATAAAAATCAGAAAAAAATAATAATAACGAATAATAAATGAGAAAGATTTAATAAAGAGATAACTTGATTTGGACATGATCTTTTATTTAAAAAAATCTCAGAAGGTACATGTATGTTTCCATTTATTTGATATTCTTGCAAAACAAAACTATGGTTTCCAAGAAAAGATCAATTGTTGCCAGTATTTGGATGCAGGGAAAGGGCCTAAGAAGGAGCCACAGGGAATTTTGGAGAACAAGTCTACATTTTGATTGTGCTGTTAATTACATGACTATACGCATTTGTCAAAATTTGCTGGATTATATGCCAAAAAGAATGAATTGCATGTGAATTAAACCTTAATTAAAAAATACCAAAGTGCCTTAGTTTGCTTTAAAAATACAGTTCATCTGTAGCAGTTTTAAGAGTTTTGAAATTATAATTTTTCAACTTTTAAAAATAAAATTCGTAACATAGTTCAAATTGGAAAGAATAAAACATTACCCCCCAGCCCGATATCCTAAGCATTAAGACTTAGCAACTATTATCATTTTGGTATGTGTGTTAGTCATCTATCTACACACATTGCATTTTATTATTATGGTATTTATTTTATTCTAATTCAATTAGAGTTTCCATTCATTTTTTCATCATCATCATTGGATAGTCAGCCTTTATCAAGTCTCCCACAGTTTGTATTATTTCTTAAACTGGAAGTTTGGTCTAAATGCTGGATTATATCTAGATTAAACATTTTGTCAAGAATCTTTTGGAGGTGATGCGCTGTGGTTCATGTCACGTCACCTCAGCAGGTTATATAATGTCCCTTTAGCCAATATTTAAGTATACAAAATGTTGAATACTTTGTTAGTTTGGTTTCTCCCAGATCCCTTCATTACCAAGATATGATTTCCTCTTGCGATTGGTAAATAATGTCTGCTAATACTTTGTCATCTTTCCAATATCTTCTCAGCTGACAACATTTTATTCAGTGGTTTTAGCATATTATTTGTAATTAATACTTGAATAAATTACTTTTTTGTCCTTGCAAATTTATTTTCTATATTTTATTTTTTTTACGTTTTATTAGCTGATAATACTTTATTTCCTTGACTGTAATTGCATTTGAATTGTTTAAAAAATAGAAAGTCCTCCTGTTTAATTATTTCATTTACAACTGTCAATTTTCAAAATGAGGAAATGGGTTCATTTCAATTTAAATCTCTCTCTTTCTCTCTCTCTCTCTCTCTCTCTCTCTCTCTCCCCCACACACACGCACACACACATATCTCTATGGACACACAGATTCAATTTAACTAACACTTTAGAGTTAATAGTAGGCATTTATAGTATTGCTAGAAGAGTTGTCACAAATTGTCAAAATTGCCACAAATGTGGTCAGTGGGAATCTTGTCAAGTTATCTTCTGTATTCTTTTTTTCTCACATGTTTCCAATATTCTCTGCCATGTGGCAGGCTACTTTATATTGTTCCTTTTCCAGTAGTAAAACCAGCCATTTACCAAGGTTCTCAGTTTCTTTTAGTAGAAATAGCATTTAGAAGTAAGCATATGAGTTCTTGGAGTGTGACCCAACGGGAGTCTCATTGTATCAAGTTGCAGAGTTACACTGCATCTTTCAGTCACCAGGGCAAAAAAATACATTTTAAAAATAATGCATCGATTTACACTTCAAATTTAAATGTAATCTTCAGAGGTTATGTGTAATTTATTTGACTTTTATATTTGCATCTTTTTTCCCTTTTACCTTAAAAGTGTGATTTCTTAATAACACTAGCATTATTTGTTTTATCCTTTAATCATACCAAATATTTTTCTTCAGGCAGTTACAGTACTCATTGTGGGCAGTTATAGGACTAATTTAAATAGAGTTAAATTTATTCATTGTAAATTGTTTACAATTTTAAGACTGTTCATTCTTTCTATTTAAGTTTATTTTGAATGTGTAAACATTTACATATGCAGAACCAAGACTGCATAAAATTGCTGTACTCAGAAAAGTACCACAACTTTTCCTATTCTCTCAACAATGTTCTCTCCTTATGTGAAACCAACTTTTATAGTTTGTGGATACTTTTTTCAACATTCTTTTGATAATAATAGACAAATCTGTATTTTTGAGTGTACATATTATATAATCATATACACTCTTACGCATTTTGCTTTTTTCACTTGACAGTATATTCTAGAGATCATTCCCTGTAATTCTAGAGACATCCGCTTCATTTGTAATGACCACTTGCTCCTGGGTTGAGTGCATGAACTGGAATTTATTTAATACATTTTATCTCTAGAGACATTTTTGTTTAATTTTTTTTGCTTATATCAACAATGACACAATGAGTGTGAAGTTTTATATTTGTGCAGAAGTGTGTTGAAGGTACAGTTCCAGTGATGTGAATACTTTGAGAAAGGCTAAATGCATCAATCGTTTGTTTGGCAAATCCTCTGTAGGATTGTATGTTTTTCCACTTCCATGAGCAATAGATAAGACTGTTTGTTATTTTCAGATTTAGTAACAGAGTGTGCTGTCAGATTTTTATACTATTTTCAATATTATAGATAAGAAATAGGGAGCCAGTGAATTTTGAATTTGTAATTCTGGGAGGAAGACTTCCCATGTGATTTTAAGTGGTTTATATAGGAGGACTCACTCCCATTCGGTCTGCATTATGTGGAACCATCTCTTCCAGTATTTCCTCCATTTTTACTTTGAATTTTACATTATATATTTATATACATTATAAATATTATAATGTATATACACACAGTATAATATATATGCAATATATAATAAAGAATATATTATAATATATAAATATTTTATAATGCATTGTAATATGTACATAATAAACATTCTATTTCAGAAAGATTAGCCCTTTGAAATAAAAGTAGCAATGGTTTCATTAAGTTTTTACTTTTTTATTTGCTTGATATTTCCTACCATACACAACTATCACTGCTGTTTTTACATTGGTAACTTCCAGTTTTTCATTATAAAATCTATAAATACACACTTCTGGTCTCTTAGTATGAGAAGTCCAAAATAATCAGGTAGCAGATATAACTTCAGGAGGAACCTTATGTTTTTCCTCTGTTACAAGTACTCTCATGACCACCATGCTACCAGAAATAGTTTATCCAATCTTTCCAGACCAAAAAATTGTGAAAATGGCATGATGTCTCTCCTACTTCTATCCTCTTTTTCCTGAACCTACCTTTCTAGCTGAGATATAGTGCTCCAGAAGGCTGTGAGTTCACACACTGAAACTAGGAAATCATTCTAATAAGGCCAGAAATCAATCCCTGCCTGCTGTGCTAGTTATGCCTTTAAGTAGCCATCTCAATGTTTCATTAGGTCAGCATCTTCCTAATGATGTGATGTATGTTAAAACTAGTGGTTCCTGCAGTCATGTGCCCATTGATATGATCCTTCACTATGCAGTGGGTTCTTTGGGCCAAGATAATATAATGGGAGATAGTGCATTTGATAAATTAGGTACTCTGTGAGTCTTCAGATAGTAGTTCTGGCTGAGACGGTGTGGCCAGAGAAGGTCAGGCCATATAAGGATATGTATTAATCACAGTGAAGGCAAGCTGGTGCCTCCTTCAAGGAGAAAGATAAATGATGCAATCAACTTGTCCTTAAGTAACTGATTGGCATTCATGTAGAAAAAGTTATATTCACAACTATTTCCTGTTGTTGATGGGTCAAACATTCAGCAGGTTACATAGCTGGAGAAGCTTTGGGGAAAACAATGGCATGTTTACGGGTACCTCCATTTCCATTACCATGGTTACTCTGGTAATTGGACTACTGTGCATGTTCTATAGGGGATGATCTCTGGTGGCCATAAACAGTCAGTAAAATCTTCTCACATTGTGTGCCTATTTCCCAGAGCTCCTTGCATCTTATATTCACTTTTGTTCTTCTTCGGCCACGATTACCCAAATAAGACATGAAGTTATGTACATCTTTGCCTCAGATAATTTTTCTATCCATAACAAGTGGCTGATAGGGTGTACTTCTAAAATCTATCACCAATAGGGAAAAATACCATTTCACATAAGCAATTTTTACAGATGGCATTGATAGAGTACCACCATATTTCTAATGATTTGTATGCTGATGGCTTTATTTTCACTTTTTGATTTGTTTTGTTTGACATTGGAAGATGATTACATTTGTTAAAATGGAAATTTAAATCATAATGTTATCCTATACTGTTTTGGATCCATAATAACCAACATGCAATTTATTTAGAGTCAATATTTATCAAAGTAAAAGGACTTTTTAAAAGGTATATTCTAAGCCTCCTTTTAGCCAATGGAATAGTACCTACGTCCCTGACTAAAAAACCAATTACCTAAGAAAAGTATTACTCAGAGCAGAGTAACAAGGCAGAATTATGGAAGGGAAAAAAATAAGATAATTTACTCCCAAAAGGGAAAGAATTGTGTAAATACAGCACCTTACTGAAGTTTTATTCTGCCTTCTTTCTGACTCTCAAGTATGTATGTACAGAGGAAAATTGATAATATTTGTAATAATCTAAAAAATAATAGTTAATATCTATATTAGCTGTTAGTATTTGAATTAGTATTATTATTATAAAGTTTACAAACAGAATTTTATTTAAATGTGTATACAGACAAACATTTTCCAACAGATGAACAGAAACCTTATCTCAATTTTTTTCCACAAGTAAAATGGACATCATGGAAAAGAAGTCACATTTCCTTGGATAACCTGTTCCCATCTTTCTACCACAAGTTGGTGGATTCTGGGGGCAGAGGTGGTGTGAGGTGGGAAATGAGGGAAGAGAGAAGATTCCGATGTTCAACACAATTTGATCTTCAGCATTGTCTCACCCTGAAATGACTTAATTATAGAGATTTCCATAAGAATCAGCACTCTTCAGTTTTGACATTAAAACGGAAACTTCTCCTCTAAAACCACAAATAAATCTCTTGGCTTTCTTTCTAGTGTGAGCTAAACAGTATATTCAATATTAAGGAAAATGATGAAATACACGTATGGTATATTAATGGAGACATTCCACAGTAAAATATACTTTGGAATACTCACAGATTTTTCAAACATGTTGGAATTAGAAACTTGTAAAAGCTGCTGCAGTGTATAATAGCTTTTCATTTGAATGTGCTAGCCGTGCCTTTTTGGTAGTTTATACATTAAATGTATCTTGTCTGCTTTTTTTATGGCCTCTGATTTTTTTTATTATTATTATTATGTAGGATTAGATGTCCACCAGAATTACTGTAAGTGTACCAGGACCTGATTTCAAATTCTGAACATGCACCCAATATTTGTCCACATATACTGCTCCCCAAAGTCAACAAAACACTGCCTATTGAGCAGGCTTACCATAATAGAAAAGTATGAGAATGCAGGACATTATTTTTATAAAGGCTATAAAGTAAAAGCAGATTTAGGATTTCTAGATATCTTATTCTAGAAAATACAGGTTTAAGATTTTTCAGACAGGCCAGGTGCAGTGGCTCACACCTGTAATCCCACCAGTTTGGGAGGCTGAAGAGGGTGGATCACTTGAGGTCAGGAGTTCTAGACCAGCCTCACCAATATGGTGAAACTCCGTCTCTACTTTAAAAATACAAAAATTAGTCGGGTGTGGTGGCATGTGCCTGTAGAGCCAGCTACTTCGGAGGCTGAGACGGGAGAATTGTTTGAACTTGGGAGGCAGAGGTTGCAGTGAGCCGAGATCACGCGACTGTACTCCAGCCTGGGCAACATAGTGAGACTCTGTTTCAAAAAATATATTTTTCAGATAATGATTCTTGCTCATATTTATCTCCTTCATTTCCCAATGAGATAATTTCCTTCACAGTGATGAGAGAAATCCATTTTTTTAATGGAAAAATGGCTTACTTTCTTCAGCTGATGAGGACAAAGACATCACTTATTGGCCATGCTGGCCACAGCCTTCTTGGGCTGATATAATGAGGAGTTCATTGTTGGACTATTGTTGAGTATGTCCTGGGCCTCTTGAACACTGGTTCCTTCCAGGGAACCTTTAAGTCTAATGCCTGGAAGACTTTGGTGATCCTATTGGCAATGATAGCACAGTGGACGACACCACCAAAAATACTGACAAGGATGACTTCAACCTTAGGATCAGCTGTGAGCAATGTGAATGCTTGATATACTTGAGCTTCCTTTACAACACTTTCAAGATTCCAAGAAGTTGACTGGCTTCCCACTATTATGGAAAATGGTATCACAAGTAGCCATGGTTAA
Organism: Colobus angolensis palliatus; assembly: GCF_000951035.1. Classification (NCBI taxonomy): domain Eukaryota; kingdom Metazoa; phylum Chordata; class Mammalia; order Primates; family Cercopithecidae; genus Colobus; species Colobus angolensis. The sequence continues at coordinate 2,001,937 of NW_012113919.1, forward strand.
TCCAGCACCATTCACAAAGCAGATAATGTTCCCATCCATTCCTATGTATTTTAGATCATGTCTGGCAACTTCATATTCAGTGAGCTCTGTATTTGTGCGTTTTCATACTACTGTATATTACCTGAGACAGCGTAATTTATAAAAGACAGAAAGGAAAGAAGTTTATAGTTCTGCATAGCTGGGGAGGCCTCAGGAAACTGACAATCATGTCAGTAGGTGAAGGGGAAGCAAGGCATTTCTTATATAGTGGCAAGAGAGAAAGAAGCGGGAAGTGCCACACTTTTAAGTCATTGGATCTCGCAAGAACTCACTCACTATCACAAAACAGCATGGGGCAGCCCCCGCCCCCACGATTCAATCACCTCTCACCAAGTCCCTTCCTTGACACGTGGGAATTACAATTTGAGATAAGATTTGGGTGAAGTCACAGAACCAAACCATATCATAGCAGATATGTCCTGTTTTCAGAATCCTGCATTGTGATGAAAGTTTACGTTGGCATTAAAGCAGACAACTTGTCTTTCTCAAATTTCACCAGAGGGATTCACTATCACCTGAGTAGCATCAATTTTTAGGAAGAGATTATACAGTTTCTTAATTTGATCTGCAATCTGGTTTTTCAAAGACCCAAGGAAGCCTCGATTTTCTGCCATCTGCTAAACTCTGAAATCGGCTGCCCTTTATTCCTTGAAAAATTTGCTCCTTAAAAATAAATTCTGAATTTGAAGCATCCGCCTCTTCAATGTCAATGGCCCCTGGGGCCTGCCCACCAGCATGGGGCCATTTCAAGACCTGTCCATCAGAATCACCAGGTAAGTTTTTCTGGAAGTGTCCAAGGTTTCAGTAACCATCAGTTTATTAACTTTCACATCTTCTTTTGGAGTTTGGTTTATTGTCCCAAACATACCCAATCATGTTTAGCCAGCTTTCCCACAACTTCAGGTTCTTTTGTTAAGTGAACACCTCCTTTCAAACCACAATTGAAGACACCCTTTCCTTTTCCTCCAGCTAAGATCTGGGCTTTTAATTAAAACAATGTATTTTGCTTTTAGTCTCCTGGCAACCTCAAGTGCTTCATTCACAGTGTCTGCTACAAAGAATATTTGAACTCTCACTCTGTTGTCAGACATCAGTTTCTCACTCTGGTGTTCCTGGAGGGTCCGCCATCTTCTGGAAGTTAATTGAAGTGCCTGGACCTGGCTACCAAGATCCAGAGTGGAGCTCTAGGTCTCTCAGAACTGGCTTGTGCGCTACCAGGAGAATGTCATTTTAAACAGAAAACCCAAAGTAGGGTATTGGGACTTGGATTATTATTTTTAGTTCTCATAGATGAGTGCTCTCTAGATATTAGCTTTTATTATTTGGATTATTCTTTATATACTCATTATTACTTAATTAGAACTATAAATGCTATACAGAGAGTGAAATTGATAAATTCACTCTCTAAAATATATCTATGTATAAAATATACAGTTAAATATATATTTATTTAAAGGGCTTGACTGAAATAGTGAGTGTTATAGCTATTATTACTATTAGAATGTATATTCATTTATTTCATATAGTAATAACACAAGTGTACTATCACCATCCTCTCCACAAAAAAACTGAAAAATTACGACCCAAGGTCAAAGTTAATAGTGAGTTTTGCTGCTGGAAACAAAGTATTGTATGTTAAAAAATACTTTCTCTTAAAGAATGTAGTGAGCTTCCAAGTATTCCGTTCCCAGTAAAATCCAAGAATGTATTTTGCAAATGACAGGAGTCAAATATGAGGATTGGTTCATACCTCAGTGTGGAATTCCTCTTTGAAAAACGTGGTACCGCTTTTTTGTCTGAATGTTGTTATTGTTATATTGAGTATGTAGGCAAAAGCACCAATTAAAATCTAGTCCCCTTATCAAAAAATCAGCTTTCATGACACTTGCTCTCTTAATGGCCAATACATTACATAATATTTTCCTGATAAACAGAATACATTGTGACTATATATGCTTTGATATTGTTTATTCAGAGTCCTTTTTTTATAAAAAGTTGGCATATTATCAGTTGCCACCAATCTGTGAAATATCAATTCCTATTACCATCCTCAAGCTGGACCTATATTTTCCACGTCCAAAAATAGAAGACATTTGTAATGACATTGAAAGATCTACCAGGTAATGGTATTGACACATTGTTATCAATTTAGCATTAATGTGTCTAACTGGAGCACCTATTCTTCAATAATACATATTGAGATTAAAAGATTATCTAAGAGATAGTAATTTAACCCCTAGGAATTATTCTAGTGGTGATTATTTCAGATTCAATGATACCCTGGTGGAAAAGCCACTTCTGTCCAGGAATTATTTTTTAGTTCCTCTGCTTGTATATCTCATCAAAAGTAAAATATTTAAAATTAATTTAGTTAAACAAGTATTTACAGGAATTAATCTAAGAGATTTTCCATGTGGCTAAGGGAGAAATGAATGCTTTAAGTTGAATGGCTCACTGTAGTGATAAGGATATTATTACATTATTTTACTATGAATAAAAACACAGTTATAATTGGGTTCAAGATATCATATAGAGAAGATTATCTCTAATAAATCAGAAACTAATTATATGTCTTTTAATCTAGGATATAATTGTTAATTACAAGGAAGTGAAAATTAGCTATGCCCTGTAATTATTAGATTTTGAGATAAATAATAATATGATTTTACAATTTGCAGTGGATATTGGAAGACCATAGTCTAGACCGGTATATAGACAAGAAATATAAGCTTAGAATTATATATATATATCAAGATTAGCTGTTATACTCGGACATTAAATTCAGAATTCTCATTTGCATCTTCTTATGTCTCAGGCCTAATTGTGGCTTTACCCTGTTAGATACTAATTTATACATGAGGAAAAAAATAGGCTTAGAAGTGTTTAGTAACTTGACAAGTTTCCTCAGTAGTATAGCAGAGGACTGATGCTCTTGAGAGAGGTTTGCCTTACTAGCCCTGATTCCAGGTTGGTGGACTTGATGTTACATTTTACTCTTGCTTACTCAGAGCTTCCAAACTGCTTCTCTCCCAAACATATCAATCCTTTGAGAGTCTAAAACTCCTTCTTAAATTTTAGCTTTCTTAGTTTTTCACTCTTTTTTTTTGTTTTAAGAATGAATATACCTTTGCCTATTTCCACACTTTGCACATATCAGATTTTTCCAGTTCTATGTCCTATTTCATCCCAGCTGACAATTAGAAATTTATGAATTCAGTCTCTAAAATCACCATCTTCATTTTAACTCTTCAGATTAACTCTCTACCCTGTTATTTACCCCAGGAAGCTGATCTATGTGTATTACATCAATGGTCTGCCTTGACTTCTGTTTCTAAGACGTGCTGCCACAAAAGAATCCAACATTGGCAGGAAAGAGGAGAGTGAGATGAGGATGTTTAACCCTTGACTGCCTCCTGGTCAAGGTACTGGGATTGGTTGTGTTCCAGCCAATAGTCACAGATCCTCTTTACGGAGACTTTATAATGACTCTACTTTCCATTCTGAAACTATTTTTCGCCTTATTCAACCCCTGTCATCTTTAGGGGCTAAGATACCCAAAACCTGTTACCACAGTATTATCTTTCATTATTTTCCTATATCTACTTCTAATTGTGTAAATGATAGGTTTTTTTTTAATCCTTAAATTAACCTAAAATGTGTGTGCCTTCTGTTTTGCTGTGACCATGACTTAAGTACACAGTCAGCAATTTGTCCAAAGTAATGAAAAAATAATTATAAATTGTGGCATTGTTCTCAATTTAAAACACCAATAAGTATTTAAAGACTATACTACGTGAAATGAACAAATAGATAATTGTGTCTTGTGTGAAAGATAATGTATTAATGGCAGAAGAATGTTGAATAGGAAATTGGCTCCCAGGCACATAGAACTCACTTGTAAAAAAAGTGGGTAGAAGATATTTATTTATCCAAGTAATACATATTAATATTAATTAGAAATATTCAAATTCATACAGTTTCCCTGGCCTGTGTCCTAGCTTTTCTCATAATTAGTTCTTAAGCTGTGATCTCAAGAATGTAGAGCATATAAGAGTGAGAGAAGGTTATCAAAAATCAATTTATGTTCATAATGAGTAAAACATTGAAATGATAAATGAAAGATCTCTATAGGCACAATGAAACCCTTACTCTTCTGGAGCCATTTTACGAAGATTTTTAAAAACTATTCTTAACCAACATCTGATGACTTACAGTATTTTACTAGTAACTATAAACATAAAAGAATAGCAAATTAGTCTTTTGCCAAAAAGTAAACTCATAAATCTAAGTGTGATTTATTGTTTCATTTGTGTTAATTGCATTTACAAGGGCTAAATGTAAATGGGCTACTTTGGGACACTAAACAAACCTGCTTTAATCCTCATGTTCTACCTGCAGCACAATTGTGAGCCCATCTGACTGACATGTTGATTTCCTCTCCATAAGGGTGATATAATTAATGTGACCTTTTGATAAGGTGGCAAATATAGGGGTGAGACAAGTGCTCTCTAGAGAGCTATTAGCAGCATCTGAGCAATTTGCTAATAGTAGAGCTACCTTTATTAAAATCATGAGTTAAGAAGATAATTGACAGCCATAATAATGAGCATGTACAGCAAAGGGAGAGAGCATCAAGGGAAGTAAAGCTGTTAATTACTTAAAAATTGATGAACTTTCTGTGCTAAGTAAACTGTGATTGGAAACTCTGGATTTGAAACACAATGAATAATAAGCCTGCAAACAGTTGTGAATCTATCCTCTCTGTAAAATTAAGTGGCTTTATTTCTACTATAAGATAGCATTTTTATGAAATAATTTTTTCCATCAACATCCAACTCCAGATATGGTGATACCTATGTGTAGTGGAGGCACGATCCTCTTATATTCTAATTTTTAAAAGCCCTCCTTATATTCTAGGTCTGAAAGACTCTCTGCATGATATATGTGAAGCAGATTCACCATGTGCTGGTTACCAACCTGTCTGAGTCCAATGAAATAGTTACATGAAGCAGATTTATTACTCACGGATAGGTGCAAGGGACAACAGAAACCTAGGATTCACTGGACCACCCACCTCCATGCTCAAAAAAGCTGCCTGTCAGGTACAGATCTTATCTCCATGCACCCCACTTGCACCACAGCTGAAGTACCCCTTGGAGTTGTATGAACTACTGGGAGAAAGCATTGAAATATATCGTGTTTCTAGTGGGGGATGGAAGAAAACCTGGACTGTTCCAACCAGTTCCTCCCCATTTTCAAAGATTATTTTAGCATATTGCATTCCTAGCACATTCCACAGTTATTCTTCAGAACTATGGGCAAAACAGGTGGGAGGGGAACTGGGTCACGTCAAGACCCCCTAGAGAACTATTCTGCAATATACTTTGAAGTTAATCTGTCATGATGAGCAAAGACTGATAAAATTACAGGTGTAATTTAAAAAGTATTTTTTTCCCCAAAGTAAAAATGATGTGACACAGAAATGGTTTAATGATGATTTTTCCAGCTGTCAGAATTCACCAGTATATCCACTAGATTATTAGGGGATAGACCTATGTTCATCTAGACTCCCGTGATTATTGTTTTTAATTAGTGCTAATAATCAATAAGCTCAATTTATGATTATTAATTGCAAGATTGCAATTAAAAGAAGGTGTTTTAGAAAAATGGGAAACTGGGAAAGAGCTGAAAAGATTAGAGTAAATCATTGATACCAGTATGTGTATTTTTCTTCAGAGTAAACATACTTCTAATGAATTTTGATAGTTCACATTTTGATAGTTCAGGGAAACAAGTATCTACATTTTCATTTGTCAAGAATAATGATAGTACTAACATAACTTGGGTTACCTGATCGTGTGACTGAATATTCATTTTAAATGATTATCCTTAGTAATCCAAGATATTTCTAATTCCCAGGCACCTGCATGTTGAAGGTTTGGTTGAGTTTTGACTATAAAGGGATTCGTTTATAGTGGTTGTAATTGTGTTTTTATGGGGTTTTCCACATAGCTGAGCAACTTTACTAGAACTATTGATCTTCTTCATGTAGTACAGTAACAAGGCCATCTGATAATATTTATCAATGGTATCCTGGATAAAAATAAATTACTTTGGGAGGCTGAGATGAGTGGATCACGAGGTCAGGAGATCGAGACCATCCTGGCTAAAATGGTGAAACCCCATTTCTACTAAAAAATGCAAAAAACTAGCCAGGGGTGGTGGCGGGCACCTGTAGTCCCAGCTAATTGGGAGGCTGAGGCAGGAGAATGGCGTGAACCCGGGAGGCGGAGCTTGCAGTGAGCTGAGATCTGGCCACTGAACTCCAGCCTGGGCGACAGAGCGAGACTCTGTCTCAATAAAATAAAATAAAATAAAATAAATAAATAAATAAATTACTGCATCAGAATTATTATTTTATATGACTTAGAAAGGTACCAAATATATAATTATGTGTCACAAGTGAAAAAAATTTAACTTTGAGTGAATAAATTTAAATTTGAGAATACGTACAGGGATGGGGCAATAAAATAAGTAGAATAAAGAAAGACTGAGGAATCTATGATTTCCACATCATCATGGACTGCTGTAAGTTCCTCAGAAGCACCAGATTATTTCAGTGACACACAACCATAACGTAGGAATGTAGCGTCTATATCCATCTTCTACTAAAATCTTAAATTACTTAGTGGAGGAAGTTCACAATCACTTTAAAAATCTTTTTTTTTTTTTTTTTTGAGACGGAGTCTCGCTCTGTCGCCCAGGCTGGAGTGCAGTGGCTGGATCTCAGCTCAATGCAAGCTCCGCCTCCCGGGTTTATGCCATTCTCCTGCCTCAGCCTCATGAGTAGCTGGGACTACAGGCGCCCGCCACCGCGCCCGGCTAGTTTTTTTTTTGTATTTTTTAGTAGAGACGGGGTTTCACCATGTTAGCCAGGATAGTCTCGATCTCCCGACCTCATGGTCCACCCGTCTTGGCCTCCCAAAGTGCCAGGATTACAGGCTTGAGCCACCGCGCCCTGCCAAAAATCTTTTAATCTTTAAATATAACTTGGCCAGGCTTAGATATACCAAATAATGCAAAATGTGTATTATAAATTGTTACTTTTGTCACATTTCATATTGTTTCTATTTATTTTAAGAAATTGTTCTTATTCAATAAGTTTAAAATGACATTCAGGGCAGGATGCATGTAATATATCATTTTAATATGACATAATATTATACAATATTTTGAAGGGGATAAACCAATATGACATGAAAACATAGTGGTACTTCCTCACTTTTTTTTCTTATCTTTGTACGGATTAGGAGAAGGCTATTATAAATACATCAATATTAAAAACTAAATGTAAATATAGAGTACTATTTTATAAATTAGTTTAGAATGTGTACAACTGCTCATTTCTACAAATAACTTTCTTGTGCTTTTCAGAGCTTATTTCAGAAATACCATGCAAAACAGATAAACATATTGTAAATTTTCTATAATTGTTATTGTTTATTATAGAATTTCAAATTGCCTCAGTTGATCTAATTTATTTTAGTCTTTTGATTCACTTCTAACTTATTAAAAATATATATCATAACTATTGCTATATACAAAATTAGGCTACCTAATAATATTCTCTAAAGGTGTCCTTGTCAGATGGATGATTGCTACATTTGGAACAGTGAGCTTGCTCTAAATATGTAGATATGTTTTGAATACACACATTATTATTTAAAGTTCTGGGATACAAGTGCAGGATGTGCAGCTTTGTTACATAGATAAATCTGTGCCATGGTGGTTTGCTGCACCTGTCAACCATCACCTAACTATTAAGCCCAGCATGCATAAGCTATTTTTAATATTAGAAAGGGAAAAAAGGAGAGAAGTAAAAAAATCACTTGACTTCCTCTCAAACTCAAATTTTATTATTGGCTTTCAATTTGAATTTCACTTGGACACTGCATAACCGATAACAGGGTATGAAGATTGTGAGGCAATGGTCAAATAAAACTCAATATTATCATTTAATCTACATTATGCAGTAAACCCTTTACCTATTATATGCATAAAATAAATTATGTTTTCTCACATGTAATATTATATTCTATATGGAATTAATACCTTGATGAATTATGGCTTTTTAATATTCCATCAAGTTGTTGACTTATGTAAAATTGAATTTATCTTTACCTGATAAATAACATAAGTATAAGTTTCCTTAATAACAATAAGAATAACATACTAAAAGGTCAACAAGATCTGTCATCTAGTTACCAATTTCTTCGTAAATTACTAGCACAGATGCCAGTGCGTATATAAAGAACCCCCAAAGCAAACAAAAACTGTGCAAACCAAAATCAACCCATAATATCTAAGGCTGGATTTGGCACCCAATAGTATGCACTGTAAGCATATACATGTCCTAAACCCTTTATTCAGACAACTTAATACAGACATAGAAAATTATTAAAAAGCAGCACCTACTGAATAGCCAGGACACACACATTCTTCATATGTGTAAAGAATAAAAAGTGCTAACAGCATAAAAAATACTTTACATAACATGTGGTACATGTCAATGTTTTAGATACAAAAGATATAAAAAAGACTGGTTTTTAAAGTAAAATAAAGTGATAGTTTGTTGATTAGAAGTATTAATTAAACAAAGACATAAAATGTACTGTAAAAAATAATAGATGGAATAAATAAAATACATTTTCATTAATTTTGGAAATTAGAAGACTGAAGAGTTTCATTTTTTAAGGAGAGAGCATTAGAATCCTAGTTTAGTATTATAACTTTATCACACTGAATTTCTTGTTTGGTGGAAAGGGAAAAAAATACCCTGCCATCATATCATCTAGTATAGAACAATATTAATAAGAAGCCAATACAGAATGATGATAGCAATAAAATTAAAGGTTGTTAGTTCTGAAAGAATTAAGATGAATATTGAAGTCATTAGGAATGATTTCAAGAAATTACATAAAGTGAGCATATAAGATCTGAAGTTGTTCTACAATTAGTGTGAGCCAGAGCATAAAGAAAGCTGAAAGTGATGGAACTTTAAATGAATAAGCAGAATTAGAGGAGTTATATTTGCAGAAAAATCTAGTTCTACTATTTGACACAAGATAGATTATATATCTTGCCCTGACTGCCATTGCTGACTTCTCTCTTGATGCCACAACTCCCCCGATATGTATTCCATTTGATAGACAAGCTTCTACAAGAGAGAAATTAGGTCCCTTGATGTACTATGGTATATCTAAGATCTCAGTGATGACACTACATAGTGAATACATAAATGAGAAATAAAACTAGAATAAATACTTTTTAGAGTTTGGAGTATATCTTGTCTGTCATAGAAGGATTTATAATTTGAGAGTAAGAAAGATCAGCAAAGAGGCAGTAAAATAAGTGCTCCCAATTTCCAATAATGGTATATGACTTAGTAAAGTCAACTTTCTTACTATAAACAAATAACACTAAATCAATTTGCTAAAAATATTTAAAATATTTTAAAGACATTGGTGAACTAAATATATAATGAGGGAATATCATACCATGACTAGAAGCCATTTTGATCACAGAGGTTTACTGAACTTCTATTTTAATTATTTAAACAATGAAAAATGAATCCAAACATCTCCTAGGATGGCTAATTTTATATGTCAACTTGACTAGATTAAGAAATAAACAGATTTCTGGTAAAGCATTATTTCTAGGCATATCTGTGAGGGTTTTTCCTGAAGAGACTGATGCTTGAATTACTGAACTGAGTAAGGAAGATTGTCCTTAATGTGAATGAGTACCGTTCAAATGGCTAAGGACGCAGATAGAACACAATTTAGAGGAAAGGTGAATTTCTGTTATTTTTAAGGCTGAGACAGTCTTCTTCTCCTGCTCTTGGACATCAGAACTTCAGACCTTTGGGCTCAAAGACTTGCACCTGGGTCCTTAAACCTTCAGCCTTAAACTGAGAGTTACACCATTGGCTTCTCTGATTCTGATAATTTTTAGATGGACTAAGCCATGTTGCTAGCATCCCTGGTTCTCTAGCTTGCAGAAAGCCTATCATGGTATTTCTCAGCCTCCATAATTGTGTGATTTAATTTCCCTAACAGATCCCCTCATTCTTCTATCTCTATGTATAAATGTATGTATGTATGTATGTATGTATGTATGTATGTATGTATGTATCTATCTATCTATCTATCTATCTATCTATCTATCTATCTATCTATCATCTGTTGGTTCTGTTTCAGGAGAGCCCTGACTAATACAGATTTTGGTATCAGGGTTGATTCTAGAGTAGGAGATATTTAAAGATGAGCTTTCTTAATTGGTTTCTAGGTTTCTGGAATTGGCTAACTAATCCAATTAGACCTAAAAATGTTAACAGTAGACAAAACACTGATCATTCATGGCTTGATCTGTTTAGAGGGATATGCAAAATATCTGCATTGGATATGGTACTTCTAATCAAGCACTTGTTCAAGGCAAGGAAGTTGGTGAATCTGTAAACAATATTTTGAAACATTTATGGAACAGTAAAGAGTATCATGATGTTGGTTGGTTGGTTCTAATGTTGCTGGAAAAATGATGAAAGAAAAGGATAAGACAATTCTTGTCTCTGGATTAACAAAAATAGTACAAAAGCTTCCATGTCTGCCCTGCAGGGAAATCTTCTCTACTGCAGTCACAGGGTTGAAATTTCTGAGAATCAAACACAAAATCTCTTAATGATATATGCTAAGTTAAAACAAAATTTGAACTCTCAGCTTTGCAAGGTATTTACCGTTGAAGTGGGGGCATCGGTTGGAAAAGGATGGGATCCTATAACTTGAGATGTAGATGTGTGAGAAGACCCTAATTAAACTAGAGCATTGAGTTTCTAAATTCTGATGAAACTTTTCTTGCCAGCAGAGGTGGCTTCACCACCCCCAGTGGCAGTGTTTACTCCATTCCCATTGGTAGTGGTCTATCCACCCACAGTGTTAACAATTTTCATCTCTGTCTGAGGAATTAATCCAGAATTACCTAAGGAAACAATAATGGTCTCCCCTGAGGCAGGTGTTAAGCAGGACAATACTGATTATCTTTAGGATTAGCTGTAGGATACTGATTATCTTTAGGATTCATGCCCACCAACTTTCTTTGCTTCTAGACTCAACTAGATTCAAGTCCCCGTACACCCCTAAAGGTGAGGTGTAAAGTGTGACACTTGAGCAATTACATTGTACTCCAAATGTACTAACTTGAGTTTTCTAATTATACAAATAGAAATCCAGAATAGATTTATATTCTATTCTGGGGAATATATATTATAAATACAGGATTGAATGATGCAAGAAACATAAAAATGGATTAAGCTAAATTTATTGATATAAATCCACTAAGTAGAAATTCTCCATTTAATGTTGTAGGTCAATGAATTAGAAAAGGTGCTAGCAGTTTAGTTGATTAATTGGGTGAAACACCTATAAACATATTGCCCACTGTTGGTGAATTGAAGATGATAGATCTTTACTGTTTTAAATTAAGAAAGAAATTCAAATCTTAGGGAGATTGGAATGCTAGAGTAAATCTGTCACTAGAAATCTACTCCCCCACACTGGTAAGGTCCAGAAGACTACCTTTCATCTATACTTTGTAACTCTACAAAATAAAACATAGGACACACATAAAGGAAATATAGGTGAAAGTCTAAAAGAAATAGAGATTATGGTACACATGTGAAGCTTTGAATATCTACATCAATATAAATATAAAGCTTTTGGCAAATGATGAGATGGTTACTGGCTCAAGTCATTAAGGACTGTGTCTTTTTGTTTTTAGCTGACTACAAAGCTAGATGGACAGAGGCTTCTATGGTTGCATACAACAAAAAATACAGACTTAAACTATCAGTCCAAGAGGGTCCCTATTTTAGTACCAGTACCATGCTGTTTTGGTTACTGCAGCCTTGTAGTATAGTTTGAAGTCAGATAGTGTGATGCCTCCAGTTTTGTTCTTTTTGCTTAGGATTGTTGTGGCTTTATGGGGTCTTCTTTTATTTCATATGAAATTTAAAGGTTTTTTTTTAATAATTCTGTGAAAAAATGTCAATGGTAATTTGATAGGAATAGCATTGAATCTATAAATTACTTTGGGCAGTATGGACATTTTCATATTTATTCTTCCTATGCAGGAAGATAGAATGTTTTTCCATTTGTTTGTGTCCTCTCTTATTCTAGTTCTCCTTGAAAAGGTCCTTCACATCCCTGTTTAGCTGTGTTCCCAGCTATTTTATTCTTTTTGTAGCAATTGTGAATGGGAGTTCATTGTGATTGGACTCTCTGCTTGGCTATTGTTGCCGTAAAGCAATGCTTGTGACTTTTGCACATTGAGTTTGTATCTTGAGACTTTGCTGAAATTGCTTATCAGTTTAAGGAGTTTTAGGGCTGAGAATGATGGGGTTTTCTCAATTTAAAATCATGTCGTCTGCAAACAGAGACAATTTAACTTCCTCTCTTCTTATTTGAATACCCTTTATTTCTTTCCCTTGCCTGACTGCCATGACCAGAACTTACAATATGATGTTGAATAGGAGTGATGAGAGAGGACATCCTTGTCTTGTGCTGGATTTCAAGAGGAATGCTTCCAGCTTTTGCCCATTCAGCATGATATTGGCTGTGGATTTGTCATAAATGCTCTTATTATTTTAAGGTATGTTCCATCAATACTAATTTTATTGAGAGTTTTTAACATGAAGTGTTGTTGAATTTTATCAAAGGCCTTTTCTGTGTCTATTTAGATAACTACGTGGTTTTTGTCTTTGGTTCTGTTTATGTGAGGGATTACATTTATTGATTTGCATATGTCAAACCAGCCTTACATCCCAGGGATGAAGCCAACTTGATTGTGGTAAATGAACTTTTTGATGTATTGCTGGATATGGCTGACCAGTATTAAGGATTTTTGCATCAATGTTCGTCAGGGATACTTGCCTGAAATTTTCTTTCATTGTTGCGTCTCTTACCAGTTTACTCACAAAATAAATTAGGGAGCATGGTACCAGTACCAAAACAGAAATATAGATCAATGGAACAGAACAGAGACCTCAGAAATAACACCACACATCTACAACCATCTATCTGATCTTTGACAAACTTAACAAAAACAAGCAATGGAGAAAGAATCTCCTATTCAACAAATGAGGCTGAGAAAACTGGCTAGCCACATGCAGAAAACTGAAACTGGACCCATTCCATATACATTATACCAAAAGTAACTCAAGATGGCTTAGAGACTTAAATGTAAAACCTAAAACCATAAAAACCCTAGAAGAAAACCGAGGCAATACTATTCAGGACATAGGCATGGGCAAAGTCTTCATGACTAAAACACCAAAGGCAATTGCAACAAAAGCCAAAATTGACAAATGGGATCTAATTAAACTAAAAGGCTTTTGCACAACAAAAGAAACTGTCATCAGAGTGAACAGGCAACCTACAGAATGTGAGAAAATGTTTGCAATCTATCCATCTGACAAAGGTCTAATATGCAGAGTTTACAAGGAACTTAAACAGATATACAAGAAAAAAGACACATCAAAAAGTGGGCAAAGGAAATAAACAGACACTTCTCAAAAGAAGACATTTTTGCAGCCAAAAAACATATGAAAAAAAGTTCAATATCACTGATCATTAGACAAATGCAAATCAAAACCCAATAATATACAATCTCACTGCAGTCAGAATGGCAATTATTAAAAAGTCAAGAAGCAATGGATGCTGGCAAGGCTGTGGAAAAATATGACCACTTGTACACTATTGGTGAGAATAAAAATTAGTTCAACCATTGTGGAAGACAGTATGGTGATTCCTCAAGGATCTAGAACCAGAAATACCATTTGACCCAGCAATCCTATTACTGGGTATATACCCAAAAGAATATAAACCATTCTACTGTAAAGACACATGTACATGTATGTTTACTGCAGCACTATTTACAATAGCTAAGTCATGGAACCGACCCAATACCCATCAATGGTAGACTGAATAAAGAAAATGTGGTACATGTACACCATGGAATACTATGCAGCCATAAAAAGGAATGAGATAAATGTTCTTTGCAGAGACATGGATGAAGCTGGAAAACATCATCCTCAGCAAACTAACACAGGGACAATAAACCAAACACCACATGTTCTCACTCATAAGTGGGAGTTGAACAATGAGAACACATGGACACAGAGAAGGGAACATCACATACCGGGGCCTGTCTGGGAGTGAAGTTGTGGGAGGAGAGGGGAAGAAACTTAGAGGACAGGCCAATAGGTGCAGCAAACCACCATGACACATTGTATACCTATGTAACAAACCTTCACATTCTGCACATGTGTCCCAGAACTTAAAGTAAAAAACAAACACATGGTAGTAGCAGCAAGAACTACCATAAAAAAACACAGAAACAACAAATCTGGGTAATAAGGCTGATTTCCAGAGTACCCACATTATATTATTTATAATGTTCAGTTTTCTTTTTCTTTTTCTGTTATTTATCTATTTATTTTTGGGAGACAGGGTCTCACTCTGTTACTCAGGTTGGAGTGCAGTAGCATTATCACCTTTCACATACTTTGCTTAAGTGATCTTCCCACCTCAGCCACCAGAGTAGCCTAGACTACAGGTGCACATCACCTAGCCCAGCTAATTTTATTTATCTTTGTGGACATGAGGTCTCTCTATGCTGTCCAGGATGGTCTTGAACTCCTGAGTTCAAGCAATCCTTCTGTCTTGGCCTCCCAAAGTGCTAGGGTTACAGGTGTGAGTCACTACACCTGGCCAATGTTCAGTTTTCAACAAATAGTATGATATATGTAATGAATCAGGAAAGTATAGCTCATAGCAAAAAAAATATATGCTAACAGAAATTAACCCTGAGCAGGCCAGATGATGCATTTACCTTTTTTTTCTTTTTTTTGAGATGGAATCTCACTTTGTCACTTAAGCTAGAGTGCAGTGGTGTGATCTCAGCTCACTGTAACATCCAGCTACTGGATTCAAGTGATTCTCCTGCCTCAGTCTCCTGAGTAGCTGGGACTACAGGCATGCACCACAATGGCCGGCTAATTGTTGTATTTTTAGTAGAGATGGGTTTCACCATGTTGGCCAGGCTGGGTATAAACTCCAGACCTCAAGTGATCCACCCGCCTTGGCCTCCCAAAGTGCTGGGATTACAGGCGTGATCCATAGCACTCAGCCCAAACAAATATTTTAAATCAGTTATTAAAAATATGTTTCAAAAACTATAGGCAACCGTGCATAAATAATTAAATGGAATTCTAGCAATGATATCTTGTCAAATAAAGAATTTCAATAAAGAGAAAAAAATTACAAGAAATGAGACTCAAATAGTAATTTTACAGTTGGAAAATAAAATAACTGAATTAAAAACTTACTAAGGATATCAACAACCGATTTATTCTGGAAGAAGAAGGGATAAGTAAATTTATAGATAGGTAAATGAAGACTATTCAATCTGAGGAATGAAAAGAAAAAAAAAAAGAAGGAAGGAAAATAGTCTCAGAGACCTGTAGTACACTGTCAAACATAGCAACAAATAGTTCTACAGGAGAGAGAGAACAGGGCAGACAATCCCTTTAAGAAATAATTACTGAAAACTTTCCAAATCTGATTTTTAAAACCCCATTAATCCACATATCCAAGAATCTCAGTGATCTGCAAGTAAGATAAAGAGATGCACATCTAGATCAATTACAGTCAAACTTTTGAAAACCAAGAACAGCATGGATCTTGAACATAGTATGAGAAAAAAGACTCATCAAGTACGAGGTATTCTCAAGGGTTTACAGTCACTTTTTATAAGAAATCATGGAAGTCAGAGGCAATAGGGTGTCATATTAAACATATAAAAAATAAAAATCATTGACAACCTAAAATTTTATATCCAGTAAAACTACCCTTCAACAATGAAGAAGAAAGTAGAACAACTTTAAAGAAAACAGAAACAGAATATTTATTACTACCCAAACAGCCCTGCAAGAAATACAAAGTGAATTTTTCAGGTTGAATGAAAGACACTAGATAGCAACTCATTGCCATGTCTATAAAGGACAGGTAAATGTAATTATATCGGCAAATAAGAAAACAAAATAAATGTATTTTATTTGCAACTTTTTTCTTCTCTTACGTGATTAAAAAAAGTCTTAAAAAATAATTATAACATCTTGATAGTCTTCAATCGTATAAATATGAAATTTTTACAACAACAACAGTACAAAGGAAGGGGTAGAGAATAGTGGAGTAAAGTTTGTGTTAAAATTAATCAAAACCAGGTAGTTTTAAATTAAGATGCTAATCGTAATACCCAGGACATTCATTATGAAATTGACTCACAAAAGATTGCCTGTCTACTCGTTTTCATAGAACATATAAGCTAATAGTAGGAGTAGCTCCACCTACTGATTAGTCAGTGTTATAACATTTTCCCAAGTAATAGGTCGTTCCTTCCCCTTTATGTCTTTTCTCTAGACAAAATGAGGAATAATTTTTGTCGTTCTCGACATTTTTCCACTGTCCAAAACCACTGACAGGGTTTACCCCTCATGGCAACTAGGTTTATAACTTGTCAATATTAGTATTAACAAGTGTATAACTGAATAATTTTGTTGATTATATTTCCTTTAAAATATTCAATCAATTTCAGGTTTATTTGTGTCAGCTTATTTTTTACACTTTTTATTTTTTTTTTCACCGAATTTCATTTGCTTTTCAGGTTAATATTAATACACCTTAAAAATCTCTTTTTTTTTTTCTTTAAGTCTTGCTCATATGAACATTTGCAATCAATGCTTGTGAATCACTTTTGGAATATATTTTCTGACATTTTAGGACATAAATTTATTACTTTAAAAATTATCTTTCTTGAATACTCAGAATTCTGCGTATTCTGAATTATCTTTTAGATATTTCTTTGTAATCAAATTAAAAACTACATAAAAGTATTCTCTTTACTTTTTGCTATTTTTTAAGAAATGTCAATATACCAAAGTGCCAATTCATAAGATGTTCTGATTTTAGCATAATTAAACATCAAGAAAATAATCGAAATTACTTCATCATGTGTGTAGATTAAATCTTGGTTTCTTTTTATATATTTTTAATAAAAGAAAGAGTCACTTTATTTTGATCAGGTATGTAATGTGGTTTTAGAGGACACAGTGTTTCTTTTAACTTTTAATGATGTAAATATATGTATGCTGACATGGACATTTTAAAGACAGTAATCAATAACATATTTTTGTTTATTTTTTGCACAACGTCTAATAAGATGAAGACAAAGTATTTTAGTTTTCTTTTTTTCTATAGTTTCCATATCCAGTCATTTGTTATTTAAATGTTTTCTGGGAAAATAGGTCACATCAAATATCCGATGATTCCACTTTAAGAAAAAAATTTATTTTAAGGAGATACAAATCTTAATGAAGAGAGTCAAATGTCTCAGTCTTCATAAGAGGTCTATTACTGATTTATCAGTTCACTATCTTCTTAATTTTTCCCTTTATAAATCTGAAACATCTGATTAACTCTGGTGCTATTTAAAGCATCACCCATGTATGAGACATCAAATGCACTAAGGGCATATTAAGATTATTTGACTGCTTTAATAAATTGCACTGGTGTATTCCTCCCTGCGGAGGAAAATAAAACAAAACAGTATAGACCAATGACTGAGAACAGATGTCAACAATACAAGAAGAAAACAAATTATGCTTTGCCTTTCTTCCGATTCCTATGTGGTTATAATTTACTGTAATGACAATTTACCTCACCCAAAGAAACATGAAACACTATAGATTTTTCAATTATTTTTATAATTTAGAATTAATGATGTAAATTCATCAGATTCAATGAAAACTAATAAATAACAGGTATTTGATTATATGGCAGTCATTCAATAGGTACAAATGTACATAATCTTTTTCTAAGCATTGTGGACAGAATTGTATAATTCACTATTTGGGCCTTTATCAAGACTATTATCTAGTGAGAAAGAAAAATCTACCCATGTACAGAACTTAAATGCCCATACAAGGCCTTACCCAAGACTAAATGAAGACAGACTATAAATACTGCAAAAAGCCAAATGAGAAAGACATCAGAGTACATTCTCTCATTGACTTCATTCCCTTCACTGGCTCGTGTGCTTATTAGTGTACTCATTCATTCAGTGAACATCAATATTTTAGTCATTCAAAATAGTACTAGTTTAGCAAATAACGTGAACATATGCATTTATCCATCCATTCTTCAATCAATGATAAAACATTTAATATTCTTCCCTTAGGCTTCAGTCACTATGCTTGGTGCTGATAGAACAAAGATAATTATAATCCAGTCCCAATATTTCAGATCATTAAAGCCCAGAGAAGTAAAAATTTATAATAAATGCACTAAGTCAGCATCAGAATTCCTTAGTGGAGATTGTATTTGTGTGTGTGTATGGGGTGGGAGTGGTGTTTTGGTCAGAGATCCAAACTGAAAACTGTCCCAAAAGTTACTAGTTATTAGACCTTTCTTTGGGGTCTAATTTCTACTCCAGAGTCATTGCTTGATAAAGGTCACCTAAAATTGCTCTAATAGAGACAAAGGAGGTGTCTTGGGAGTACAGGAAAAAGACCCTTTTGCTTCAAAGTACAGTGGAAGCTCCCTATGGAGGTTGGCATTTGAATTGACTTTTAAAGGATGAGTATATTTATTAGATCAAGGAGAAGAAAGGGCAAGTCCAGCATGTGCAAATTCAGTCAGGTAGGCTCCAAATATTTCTCTAACCAAGTTTGAAGGGTCAGTGTGGAAAATCATAAGGATTGGGTTGGGAAAGGTGGAAATAATGCAAACCTAGAAGGGGCTTGTGTGACATAGAAATGTCAGCTTTATTGCCAACTCCTAGGAAACCAGTAGGAATCAGTCTGGGTAGAGTGAAGGATATGGATGTTTACCTCACACAAGAGTTAGGATTGAGCGAGAGTGAAAAACTAGGAGGATATTGTAAAAGATGAGAAACGATAACTTCATGAATTTAGGCAGAAGGAATACAATCGGAAAATAGTGGAGGGCTTCTAGAGGAAAGGGGATCCTTCAGATGCATGCAAAAAAAGATAATAAAGTCTATGATGTTTAATAGTTTTCTATTTATGCTTATGATGCTCATGTTAGGAATACACAGGGGACTAGGTTGGCAGGAAACTTAGTAAATTCAGACTTGGTACATTATGAGTTAAAAGCAACTTTAAAAAATCTAAATAGGGAAATAAGATTAGAATTACAATAAAATTAAGCAGACAATTAAGATTTTAATGAAAGCTGTGTAATTAGCCAGTGAAGTCTGAAGCCTACAAAAGGTCACTTATCTAGAACATTTAGAATGAAATAGTTGGGATTTTGATGTTATTCTATGTAAGACCATAGATGCTACATGGCGGAAGGAGGATAAAAATTCTTAAGAATGTCAAATGATCAATAAAGTTCCAGTAAAATGAATATTTAAAAGTTATCCTTTGTTGTTGTCTTTTAAACTTAACGATTAGCTTAGGTTTGCTTCTTAGGTATAAAACTGAACTGCGATAGTTTAAACAAATATGCTACATAAAGTAGAGACAGACAGCATATATATTTTTTTTGAGAAAATGCCTGCATAAGCACGGAGAGATATAGACCCATGGACAATATGAAATTTTAGAATTGTTGTTTTATTGTTTTCCTTATTACTGTTGTTACTTTAAGTATGTCATTGGCCGGGCCATATTTATTGTTTAAGAGATATAGTACAAAAGAATAGCAACACTGAGTGTACAAGAGTTATAAGAGAAACACTGATGGAGCAAGGTGTTAAGATGAGTAAAGATAACGTCTAGAGAGTGGAGAGAAGAATTAAATTGTTGTGAGATGTTAGGCACATTCATAACCTAATTAGCTGCAGAAAAGGACTGTAGTCAGAAATCCTTGATGCTTTAGGATAGCATTTTAATTATAATGAAAATGTAGGTTGAGGTTCTAGATAGAGGAATACTACACACACACACACACACACACACACACACACACACACAGAGGGATAAATATTTCTGAGTTTTTGCAATGGAGAACATAAGTAGAGTTGTGGAAGTGAAACTGAACTGCACTTAGTACAATGAAACTTGCAGAATACTAGAGCACTTCTAAGGAAGAATAACAATAATTTGAATGGTATATTTCTTTTTGGAGATGGAGTTTTGCACTCCAGGCTGGAGTGCAATGGCGCAATCTCGGCTCACTGCAATCTCAGCCTCCCAGGTTCAAGCAATTTTCCTGCTTCAGCCTCTGGAGTAGCTGGGATTACAGGCGCCCACCACATCACCTGGCTAATTTTTTGTATTTGTAGTAGAGATGGGGTTTCACCATGTTGATCAGGCTGGTCTCAAACTCCTGATCTCAAGTGATCCACCCACGTTGGCCTCTCATAGTGCTGGGATTACAGGCATGAGTCAGCCCACAGCCTGAATGATATATTTCTAATGCCTGGAATGCCATGTCAAAGGCCTTGAACTTTTTCTTTTAAACAAAGTATAAATCTATTTAATTTGCAGACGTTGAAAACAAGTGGCTAGTTACGTATCTATTGCAATAATGCAGTTACATTCCGATTAAAAGTTTCTCGGCCATCATCTTGGCAATATCAATAAAAACTGACATAGGTAAAAAAATTGTCAAGATTTAGTGATTAATTGGTGTAATATAGAGTTAAAATGATTGAAAGTTATATTGCAAGTATGAAAGTGTATTTTTCAAATAGATTACATCCTTAAACAAGAGAACAAGGGAAAGACACAAGTCAAAGAATGTTAATGATGATTTTTTTAAAAAGAATAAAAGAAAGAAAATCCTACAGACATGTTTCAAGAAATTTATATGCCATGCCCACTACTTCTGGACAACAAAGGGTCTCATTTTACTCATTCATTTCATTAGGAGCATGGCGTGTTATTTTGCCAATGTTGCCATTTCATCAGTATGAATAATTGATATTTTAAATGACATGTTTATTTATGATGTATAATATTTAAAAATTTATAAATAATAGGTATACATGAATTGAGACACAATTACTTTAAAAATGATTTTCCTAAATGTTATCTAATGCATTCTTAATGTATTGCTGGTCAATAATTTTAAGTAAATAGCTTTATAATTTTACTGTATAATGAAAGTTCATATTTCAATTTTATATCAAATTTATATTTACTAATGTAAAGCAATGAGTTATTCAGGAAAAATGATGTGATGTCTCAAATATTTATATAAAATTACTCACAACAAAAATTCTTCCCAAGTACCGTTTCAATTGGATTTTGATTAAAGATAGTCTAAAACAGAAACTAAATTAAAGCACAGTTACATTAAGATTCGATTAGGTACATTTAAATCGAAATGCTGTGGCTTTCTTGAGTAAAATTAACTCTACTGTTTCTTGCCATAAATTTCAGTATAGTTTATGTATCAGATATATTATTCCACAAAGTTGAGTTGAAATAATGCATACACTATTGATATCAAAAGAATTAAGATGAAAAGATAATTTATTATGAAAAAACTGAAAAAGGAACACAGTCTCATTTCAACTCTATAACTGAAAATGCTTCTTCTGATATATTTAATGAATCATATTTTCTACAGATAACAACAAATAGAAATGTCAAGCAGGTGAAATTATAAGAGAAATACAAAGGAAAATGAACCAAATTCAATAAAAAAGAGCCAGTGAAGTATAAATAAACTGTGTCATACAACAGGTTTTAATCTCTTTTGCAGAATAAAGTTGTCATTTGCTACTCTTCACATCATTTTTCCACAAACTTACCATCTATGATGTCAGCTTGATAGGATTGAAGGATACAAATTATTGATCCTGGGTGTGTCTGTGAGGGTGTTGCTAAAGGAGATTAACATTGAGTCAATGGGATGGGAAAGGCAGACCTACCCTTAATGTGGGCAAGCACAGTCTAATCAGCTGTTAGCTTGGCTAGAATAAAAAGCAGGCAGAAAAGTGTGAAAAGAGAGACTGGCCTACATCTTTCTCTCGTGCTGGAAGTTTCCTGCCCTTGAACATAGTACTCCAAGTTCTTCAGTTTTGGGACTCGGGCTGATTCTCCTTGCTCCTCAGCCTACAGACAGCTTATTGTGGGACCCTGTGATAGTGTGAGTTAATACTTAATAAACTCCCATATATATATACACACACACGCACACACATGCACACATATATGCATATATGTGTGCATGTGTGTGTGTGTATTCCATTAGTTCTGTCCCTCTAGAGAACCCTGACTAATACAGAGTTTGGTACCAGGAGTGGTTCTAGAGGAACAGAATATTAAGGATGGAGTTCATTGTTGGTTTTGGGGTTTCTGGAGCTGGCTGCTTAATATGATTAGACTCAAAAATGCCAAGGATTGTACTGCTAATAGTACAGAGAACACTGGTAGTCTTTGGCATGAACTGTTTGGAGAGTTCTGCAAAATAAATGTATTTGACACTCCTGATTGACTGCTAACGAGAGGCAAGAAGTTTAGTGACTCTTATGTAGAGAACCAAGGAACCATATGTAGAGAACCAAGGAACATAATGAAGCTGGTTAGTTTCTCCTAAGTTCAGCAGACAAAGCGATGAAAGACAATGATGAACTCAGGGATTCTATCTCCTGGCTTCAGAAGCAGATACTGAGCCTCAAATCTGTTAAGATTGCCCTGAGTGAGAGAGTCTTATCTCCTGCAGAGAAAGAGCTGAAATTCTATAAAAATAGACACAAGCTTTTATCATGGGAGTGGGTGATCTGCAACGAAAGGTGCCGCACAGCCTTGCCAGGTGTCTACTGTTAAAGTGAGAGTATTCATGGGAAAAGAATGGGACCCTGCTACTTGGAATGAGTAGAAGAAACAACTTCCCCATCCCCATTACTTGAACAACCCCTCCCCAACCCATGTGCCATTAGCCTTTCCATCTTTATCTGAGGAGATAAACCCTGAGCTGCCTGAGGCAACACTGACGGCTTCCCCTGAGGCAGTTGCCAGGCAAGATAACTTTGATTTTCCTCAGGAGCTACCCCCAGCATCCCTGTTTACTACTAGACCTATAACTAAAGTCCTGGCGGGCACCGAGAGGTGAGGTTGAGAGCATGACCCATGAGGAGGTGCACTAAACTCAAAAAGAACTGCTTGAGTTTTGTGATTTATACAGAAATCTGGAGAACAGGCATGGGAATGGATATTAAGGGTGCAGAATAATGGTAGAAGGGACACAAGAGTTGGATCAGACTGAATTTATTGATTTGGACCCACTAAGCAGGGACTCTGCATTTAATGTGCAGTTCAAGGAGTTAAAAAAAAAAGGTTCTAATAATTTATTTGCTTGGTTAGTTGAAATATGGATTAAAACATGGCCCACTGTCAGTGAGCTGAAAATGCCTGATATCCCCTGGTTTAACATAGAGGAAGGAATCCAAAGGCTTAGGAATATTGGGATAGTGGAGTGGATTAGTCACTTTAGACCTACTGGGAGGGTCCAGAAAATATACCCTTGACCAATGCCTCGTGCTGTAGATTTGTGAGGGCAGCACCTGCATCTTTGAAGAGCCCTGTAATGGCTCTTCTCCGTATGTCAGATCTCACAGTGGGAACTACAGTCACTCAACTACAAAATTTAAATACAGTGGGAATAATTGGATCCCAAGGTGGCAGGGGCCAAGTGGCAGCACTCAACCATGAAAGGTAAGGTGAGCATAGCTACTATAATGGACAGCAGAGTAAAAGCAGAAATCAGAATAGTCTCACTCTTGTAGAGCTCTGGCATTGGCTAATTGATCACAGGGTTCCTATAAGTGAAATTGATTGAAAACCTACTGCATTCTTATTTAATTTATATAAACAGAAAAATTTCTAGATTGAATGGAAAAAAAGATTAATTTGAATTATACAAACAGAGAATCACAGCCCCTCAATCAATTTCCAGACTTGAGCTAGTGTGCAGACCCAGAACCCCTTGAATGAAGGGGAGGCTGGGTCCCCTTGAGGAAGGACTCCTCTACATTACTGATAATTTATGCAGTGAATCCTTCTCCCATCCTTTCCCAAGGAGACCACTGGCCTTTTGCCAGGGTAACTGCACTGGGGAAAGGGCAATGATCAGATATTTAAGGGACTGCTGAACACTGGCTCTGAGTTGACATTGATTCCAGGGGACCCAAAACATCATTGTGGTCCCCCAGTTAAATTAGGGGCTTATGGAGGTCAGGTAATTAATGGAGTTTTAGCTCAAGTTTGACTTACAGTGGTGCCAGAGGGTCCCAGGACTCATCCTATGCTCATTTCCCCACTGCCAGAAATAGACATACCTAACAGCTGGCAGAATCCCCACATTGGCTCCCCGACTAGGGTGAGGGTTATTATGGTGGGAAAGGCCAAATGGTAGCCATTACAGCTGCCTTTATCTAGAAGAACAGTAAGTCAAAAACAATATTGCATCCCTGGAGGGATTGCAGAAATTAATGCCACAATCAGAGACTTGAAAGACACAGGGGTCATGATTCCCACCACATCTCCATTTAACTCTCTCATTTGGCCTCTGCAGAAGACAAATGGATCTTGGAGAATGACAATGCCTTTGCCAAGACTACCATCCGTGGACTCATAGAATGCCTTATCCACCATCATGGTATTCCCCACAGCATTGTCTCTGACCAAGGCACTTACTTTATAGCTAAAGAAGTGTGGTAGTGGGCTCATGCTCATGGAATTCAGTAGTCTACCATGTTACCCATCATCCTGAACCAGCTGGATTGATAGAAAGGTGGAATGGCCTTTGGAAGTCACAATTACAGTGCCAGCTAAGTGACAACACTTTGCAGGGCTGGGGCAAGGTTCTCCAGAAGGCCATGTGTGTTCTGAATCCAATATATGCTACTGTTTCTCTCATAGTCAGGATTCAGGGGTCCAGGAATCAAGGGGTAGAAGTCGAAGTGACACTACTCACCATCACCTCTAATGCTCCACTAGCAAATTTTTTGCTTCCTCTTCCTACAACATTAAATTCTGTTGGCTTAGAGGTCTTAGTTCCAGAGGGAGGAAGGCTGCCACCAGGAGACACAACAACAATTCCATTAAACTAGAAGTTAAGATTGCCACCTGGACACTTTGGGCTCCTCCTACCTTTAAGTCAACAGGTTGAAAAGGGAGTTACAGTGTTGGCTAAGGTGATTGACCATGACTATCAAGATGAAATCAGTCTGCTATTCCATAACGGAGGTAAGGAAGAGTATACTTGGAATATAGGAGATCCCTTAGGGCATCTCTTACTAGTACCATAAACAAAGGTTTGGGTCAATCAACCAATAAAAAAACTATGACCTGCTGAGGTGCTTGCTGAAGGCAAAGGGAATACAGAATGAGTAGTAGAAGAAGGTAGTCATCAATACCAGCTACAACCATGTGACGAACTGCAGAAACAAAGATTGTAACTGTTATGAGTATTTCCTCCTTTTGTTAAAAACATGTTTGTGCATATATACACTTGTAATAAGAAAATACCTTCATTTTATGTCCTTTCTCTATTATCATGTGAAATAAGATTTGATTTTATTGAATATTTATGAATATTTATTATATTATATGAGTATATATATTATATATGTAATATATATTCCATTAGTTCTGTCTCTCAAGAGAACCCTGACGAATACAACATTCTACCTTGTATCTAAGTTATCAGCTGACGTTTAAACACAATGAATTCCTTATTCAAAATAGCTACCCAATATGCTGTTATCAATCATCTAATAACATGAAAACATTCATACAAAAGTAAATATTCCTGGACAAGAAACAACAAAATCCCACCCCTTTACAATAAATATTTTAGGATATCTACCATGAAATGTCTAATCTGTATATACATAGTATGTATGTACTATATATGTGCACATACCTGTATATTAATGCATTCTCAGATTATACTTATTTGCAGTCACCTTTTATATTATTATTAGTTTTTTTATTATTCATTATAGATAAAAGAGAAAGCTCACAATATATGTCAATATATATAGGCATTTATCTTCTCTAAAGATGAAATACAGAACAAAAACTATCTCTGTATCTAGAATTGAAAACACCCCAACAAATTTATGTATCATTTTGCAAAAAAAAAAAAAAGCCTCCATAGCTTTTATATATATTTGCTTTTAGTTAGAAAAGATATGCAATAAAGAACTATGCTTTTGTATGTTACTAATTTTGTGATGTTACTAATCTCTTTGCTGGAGAGTCTGGAAAATAAGGGAGAAAATTAATTGAGTACAGTGAATGAGAATATTTCTACATGATCTATAAATGGTCTATTCACAGCTAGTGCTTTATGTTAGAATCACGAACCCAATATTAAAAAGTACATTATAGACATAAAGGACAAATTTGAACATTTTTATTTTTCTAGAGTTTAATTCATATTGAATGTTTCAGATGGTTAATTCAAATCAATTTTTCATAGCAATTTGTTATGAAGTAAGCAATTATATTGGTATTGCTTAAGACTTCAAACTAGTGTTTATTTTTTTGCTTTTTGATCTCTTAAAACTATTTTTAATTCATAAGTCCTCATCAAAATTGAAAGCATACATTAAAATCCAATGTATAAGACAACTTGTTTTTTAAACAAGTTCTTTCCTATGGTCTCACTCAAAGCAGATAAATGAATTTCGATTTATAAGGACATGAGTACAAACAGCTGTTGTTTTGCTTTTAACAGTTTTTTTTTTTCTAGGAAATTATGACTGTTATCAAATTCTCAGAATTCAGGATATGTTTTTATCTTTCCAGGTAGATAATGATGACTTGATATTATAGTAATGTGGCAATATAAGTATAGGTTTATCATACACAAGGTACATGAATGATTTATACTACAGAGTAGCCAAATTATTTTTTAGTCTAAATGTCTAAAACTTCTAATAATGGTTAGCATATTTTATAAAGAAAATCCTTCTGTATACCTGAGTGAACACTAGATTACTGTTAAATGTATCTGTCAGATTGATTGATACATAAAATAGCTTTGTAGTCTAGTAACTACCTCATGGATCACTTATTAAGAGATTAAATTAAATTTTCTGAGCAATTTACAGGATTTTATTTTTGAAAAACACATGTGGGTCATTTATTTATTTGTAGTTAAAACTGAATTATTAACTCTCGTTTCTATGCTCTTAAAGGAAAAAAAATTGTTAAATCTGCTATTATAAGGCTCCAGGCAGAAGAGTTATCAATTGAACTCAATGTTACAGTCCTTCAATATAGTATATACTGATATGCAAAATATTTTATTTGTATTTAATATATAGGCAATTTGTGTAGAATTTTTCTTTAAAATAGAATAGCATCACTGGCAAATTTCCAGAAAATCACATGGTTTAAGGTAGTTGCTTATTGCCTATAAAATGGTAGCCTAAGTAGATATTACAGTTATTTTGACAATTAAGAAAGTGTGGTAAAGAATGACCTGAAATCCTTAGACTAGAACTCAGGATATAGCTTCCTTTATTTGTATCTACTAGTTTTATTTTATTTTTTTAACCTGGTTGATCTTGTTTATTTTCCGAACATAACTTAGTGATAATTACCCTTAACAGTCCTTCTCTGAATTTTTTTAAAATTTAGATTCTTTTCTTTAGTATTCTCCTAGTACCTAAGGTAGTATAAGAGTAAAAGTTTATGAGAATGCAGGTATCTTATTGTACAGTGAGCTGAGAACATCAAGGGGTGTACAGATCATGGCGGTCCAAATGTTCTCTATGACTATCAACCACAATCATAATCAAAATAGTTACCTTTTGAAGGAAAAAAAGAAAAGCTTTAGCAATATCAGATAGCCACTCGCGATTTCAGGGAAAGGAGGAAGGACAGAGATAAGTTAGGTTTCATTTCTATCATTTAATTTGGCAAAAAATCATGATGCTACTTTTGTGCCTTGTGTGGCCATCACTTAGATTCATACATGGAAGGTCATCTTGGTAACTTTTGCCCAGAGAATGACGCTCTGGTGAAGAAATATAGAAGAAAGAAGCTGGAGGCCAGGCACGGTGGCTCATGCTTGTAATCCCAGCACTTAGGTAGGTGGAGAAGGGCAGATCACGAGGTCAGGAGATCAAGACCATCCTGGCTAACACAGTGAAATCCTGTCTTTACTAAAAATGCAAAAAATTAGCTGGACGTGGTGGCACGTGCCCATAGTCCCAGCTACTCGGGAGTCTGAGGCAGGAGAATCGCTTGAACTTGGGAGGCGGAGTCTGCAGTGAGCCGGGATAGCGCCACTGCACTCCAGCCTGGGCAACAAAGTGAGACTCTGTCTTAAAAAAAAAAAAAAAAAGCTGGAAGGAATAAACAGAAATGGTAGTAGAGTTCAATTATATGAAGGGGTGGGACAGTAAAAGAGACAACACTTCCCTGTGTACCCTAAAAAACAAAAACAAAAACAAAAAAAAAAAAGAAAAAGGAATAGTACATACGTTCAGAACACAGCAGCACCAGTGATTTCAGAATTTGCATGATTTTCTCTAATTCCATTTCCTCCAATCCATTGTCCCGGAGGAGACAGCTACAGGAAGAGTGGAGGAATGAAATAAGCAGGGACAAAGTGCAAGATAAAGCCACACATAGCAATGCTTGACTTAAGGTCTCCCACCGAAGAGTAAACAGGAACCAAGTGAAACAGGAAAAGTTCCCTTATCCCCCTCACAGGACACATGCAGTGGAGTGGCTCGTTTCTTCAGTGCCCGGCTTCTCAAACCCCTAGGGGGAGCATGTAGATGGGCAGGTTGTGGGGTTCTGACCCCATGGCAGAGTCTAGGGATGAATGTTTACAGCTCCTGAAGCCCCACTGGGAGTGTGTTTCAGGGTGATCTTTTAGTTTAGTCTTCCATAGAGGGCTTGTGTTAGCCAGCTCAATTAGACACCCTGCCTTATTGCAAGGACGGAGGGCTTTCTGTATCCCGCAATTTCTTGTCTTGTTATACTGGAAGAATCGGGCCACACGTGGGCTTGGATAATGAGTGCAAAGTTTTATTGAATGGAAGTAGCTCTCAGCAGATCGGTGAGTCAGAGAGGAGATGGAGCGGGAAGGTGGTTTTCCCCTGGAGTTGTGCTGCTCAACAGCCGGGCTCTCCTCTGACGGCTCTGGCCAAACTTTCAGTCATTCCACCGGTCCATGGCCTCCTGGCACAGAGTGGTGGCATGGCAGGCCACAGTGGTCTTGGGAAATGTAACATTTGGGCAGGAGAACAGAAATGCCTGTCCTCACCCAGGTTCGTGGGCATAGACCCAGGAATGGAGCCCTAGCCAATGACCACGCCCTTCCCCTCTCAGCTCCCATATCACAAGGGCTTAAAAAACGTGAAATTGAATGTGAGGTTGTTGAATTAAACTGGAGTAGGGTCTTACTGTTTTGTTTTATACACACACACACACACACACACACACACACGTATACTCTTAAAAATATATATAAAATATATATTATATATATTCTCTTAAAAAATGATACCGAAAGTAACTAAATATCTATAGGACTACATATACTGTGTTTGAAGGTGTTGGCAACTGAGAAAATAGTTTCCTGATTACACTACAAGAAACTCTGCCAATTTGATGAAATAGGTTTGCTTTCTTTCTGTTGTAGTTGTTTGGTTGTTGTTGCGGTTTTTGAGACAGGGTCTCATTCTTTCACCAAGGCTGGAGTCCCTAGGCATAATCTCAATTCAATGAAACCTCCACCTCCTGGGCTCAAGCAATCCTCTTGCCTCAGTCTCCTGAGTAGTTGGGACTACAGGTGTGCACCATCATGCTTGGTTAACTTTTGAATTTTAATTATTTTTTAGAGACTAAATCTCTGTTGCCCAGGCTGGTCTTAAACTCTTGAGCTCAAGTGATCCTCTCGCCTTGGCCTCTTCAAGTGTTTGGATTATAAGTGTGAGCCCCTGCACTCAGCCAAGGTTTACTTCTTTTTATAGAGTGGTACTGACATGTGCTTTAATATATATCTCTTAGTAGTTTCTGAATGTCTTATTTTTCTTCCTATATGACATTATCTTAACAGGTATACAATAATCTGATGACTTGAAATTATTACAATTCATCTGTAAATAGCTAATTTCTCTCCTTTGGGATAAAATAAGCCACAGTGAAAATGGAGAAAGTGTGCATACCATTTCTACTAGTTCTATGCTATTCTAGCTTCTTAACAGGATATCGAGTGCTTTGGTATGCATCACATTTTTGTAATTATAAAATAGTAAAATAACTCATATACATTGTATAATGTCCAAAATATAACATATAAACACACTGATATCACAGTACTGTCATTTTCATGTGCAAACTAAATCATAGTAATTATAAAAAAAATCTTTATCAATAATGTCATTCATGTACACATAAAATTATACAAATAATGGAAATATTTGGAGTTAATCATGTCTAAGGCCACTTTCTGGGAAGCTTCTTACACATACTTCACTATGCTTTCAGAAGTTGATTCTCTGTGATTAGGCCAGCATGAGCTGGAATACAGCAATGAGGAGAAGAACTATTCACACTGGCCAGCGCCATGGCTAGGTTCTTAATGGGATGCTCTATAACCAACGATGACCAGTTCATCCCACCACAAAGCAGGGGACAAAAACTCAAAACTATGTAAGAAGATGTTCAGTCAACATGTAAGCAAAGGTCCTGAGTGAGCAAAAAAGGGCTAGAAGTAAAAGCAAGAAAACAGTCTTTTAGTTGATAGCAGATAAGTGAGGGGAAAAGGATGTAGATTTCAGAGTATCATGACAGCTGCTCCCAAACTATTTTCTATATTAATAACCAGAATAAATATGCATAATATTTCACTTCTTTTCCATGGGTAAAAGAGAAACAAATAGTGAGACCCGTTAGAAAACATTATTTTGACATAGTTGAACCAATCATATAAATGGAATAAACTACTGGGAAGAAAATGCAATATTTGAAATGCAGTCATACAGAAAATTGTCCCTAGATTGAATTAAGTGTAAGCTGTTTGTTGGAACTTATCCTAAATTTATTTTCTCATGTTTCATGCTAGAAAGGAAATACTATC
The DNA here is from genome assembly GCF_000951035.1 of Colobus angolensis palliatus. NCBI lineage: Eukaryota > Metazoa > Chordata > Mammalia > Primates > Cercopithecidae > Colobus > Colobus angolensis. The sequence goes on from NW_012113919.1 coordinate 2,033,175, forward strand.
AAAGTTAGACTAATCTCAATTTTACACTTCCCTTGTCTTCCTTCTACTTCGTTTGCAAGTACATTTCTCCTAAAATTGTACTGCCTTCCAGGGATATTATTTACTTGGGGGCTAACTCCACCACAAAGGCTGTCCTTAGTACATTTTATTTACTGACAGCAAATGAAGGAGGCGATGATTGGGTGAATGACAGAAATGTGTCTTTTTCAATAAAAATGAATACAGGGAAGAGACAGTAAGTAGATGGAATGTGTTTCAAAAGAGATATTTTTAAATTTCCCATTTTATAAAACACACATTTTAATTGTTACTAAATGCGGCAGTTATAGCAGCCAAAACTTAAGTAGAAAAAGACATCACTTTTGATTTCAGGTGATGACCATGATATAGCTATGGAATAATTATGGCTTTAGATTTATTACATCAAGCCACAAGAAATTGATTTTTATATATGTTAAAAACATTAAAAATCAGTCATTTTATATGATTCAACTTAAAGGAGACATTTATTTAATAATCCAGATGAAGGTGTATGTGATAGAAGTGGACAGGGTTGGATCTTTTTAATATATACAATACATACATATATGCATATATATTCTACCTTTAAATCTGGTGGTCTGTTAAGAACTGTGATAATGATAAACGTTTTTAACATTGAATTTCGGGTTTAACTAATTATACGTGATCTATAACTAGTAGTAGGTACATTTTTTTATTTTTCAGACAAAAAATACAAACATGAAAGAAGGGAATATATTCGATAGAGAAATAGTTACTAAGAAACAAAAGCCATATATACCTGTCCTGATCAACTCATAGGTCAGAGCTAATATTCTAAGCTGATATTCTACAGCTAAGTTAATAATATACACATCTACAATTACAACTGAATGCTTTTTAAGATGAATTGCTTTGCTCCATTAGCAAAATATCACTACATATGGACAAGTTAATTCATTACTCTAAGAATTCAAGGACTAGATACTGCAGTACACATTAAGTTGGTAAGAAGAGGAATAAATAGCAACCAAGAATTAGTCAAACATGGCCTAATTTTTTTTTTAGGTTTCTATTTCCAACAAGCCCATTACAGAAAGAGCATTTTTTGAGAAGAAAATAATGTACTCATTCTGAATTATCCACTCTCCCCTCATCTCCAATTATTTTGTGTAATTGTGTCCTCCATTAAAATTGATTACAGCTAAATGTTTTTGATCAATAACACATGTTTTAGTTGGTCATTATGTTTAAAGAAAGAAAAATATGTACATACACATATATATTTGTGAATATATGTACAGAATTAACTGTGAGTTAAGCAACTTTGCCTTAGATTTACATAAAAACTTCTTAATTAGTACTTAAACCATATGAATGTAAATACAATCTGATACAGAAACTGAAAATATAGCACTTATTTCTAATAAATGTGAAATCAAAGTGACTCTGTAACATAGAAAGAGAGTCGGTGACTTTTGCATTTCAATACGCTCACTGATGTTTTAAAGAAGAACAACAATCGCTATGTAAAAATTACTGAAACAGATCGTGTCAAATTCTTTAAGGAACAGATGTGGAGTTTTTATGATTCACCCAAGAGTAGCAAACACGTTATCGTTTCTAGAGTAAATACACTAAAGCAATTATAAAGATGTCAAAATTCTGTTTTATTGCCCAATTCTTTTTTTTTCAAAAGGCATGGGAGAAATTTGTCACACCTTTAGTTACACAGCAAATTTTGAACACTTCCTATTTATGTTTGGAAAAATTCTCATGTCATGACATTTTTCACCGAAGCAAAAGTCAGAAATTTGCTTTTGTAGCCTCTTTTTTAATAGCTAAAATACTTTGCAGTGATGTTGTCTTTCAAATTGTAAATATGGGACTCTCATCCAGAAAAGAACAATATAGGAGGCAAATTCCATACATATCCATCTTGTCTAGTAAGAGTGATGGCAGAATGACCTGGACTTCAAGGCCAGACGTGAAAAACATTTTGACCTCCAGTGCCAGCGTCATGAGGGTGAGCTGTGGTGACTCCAGTTGTAGTCTTGCCAGTTGTAGGATCCTCACTGGGATATTCCCGTGTTGGGATATGTGGCCATTTAGTAGTTTCTGTGACTGACTTCATGACTTACCCAAAGATCCAAATGTCTTTTAGTAGACTCCATTTTTACTTCAATTAGTTTCCTCTTTTTTCCATTATTTTTAAAATTTCATTAAAGAAATTTTTTGATAGATCAGGTGCGGTGGCTCATGCCTATAATCCTAGCACTTTCGGATGCCCAGGAGGGAAGATGACTTTGAGGTCAGTAGTTGGAGACCAGCCTGGGCAACGTGGCATAATCCTATCTTTACGAAAATAAAAAATTAGCCAGGTGTGGTGGTGCACGCCTGTAATCCCAACTATTCAGAAGGTCGAGGCAAGATAATCACTTGAACTGGGGAGACAGAGGTTGTAGTGAGCCCAGATCTTGCCACTGCACTCCAGCCTGGGCAACAGAGTGAGATCCTGTTTTGTTTTGTTCTGCGTTTGTTTTTTCAAAAGAATTCTCATCATGTGAAAAATTACAGGCAATGGAGCCTCAAGGAAATAAAAATCCAGGGCTAGTTATCTGGTCTGATTATATTGCCAGGGTAAAAGAATTCATCTTGTATTGAAAGAATGTGATTCTTGCTGTCCCTGGCAGACAGTAATGAAAGGATTATTTAAATTTTCAACTATGGTCACTGATGTAATACATCTATACTTACAGTTTCTAGAGTTATGACATTGGCATAAGGAATACAAGCCCTGTGGGATAAACTGATTGCTTCTGATTGTACTCAGCCTATCAGAGAAAGATAATGACTGCTTTCCCTAATTTCTCAACTCTTGGGATGATCGGATAAGTAGGAGTTGTCCATAGCTGTGCCAAAAGTAGCCCCAAATCAGGTCCAAAGATGGCTGAATTATAATGCTATTTGAATTGTCAGCTTCACCAACCTTTTATTTGAAACTCAGGGAATTATTGTAAAAGTGTGTGACCTGGAGAATAGGAATGGAGTGATATAGGAGTAGACCATTCAGAATAGAGCCCACCCCCAAACCTCACTGAATTTCTGTTGCCAGCAATAGTTATTCCTCTCCCACTCCCCCATGTGTCTGCTTCTATGTTGCTTAAATGCTCTACAATAACACACCTTGGGAAAGGACTTGCTGGGCATGTTCTTACTCTTCAACCCTCACCATGACCTCATTTCATGGTTCCTTTTAGACTCAAATTAGCTTCTGTTTGCTTGAGAGTAGTTGAAGTGGAGCAGACATATGAATTATTATGTCTCATGGCAGAATAATTGCAAGATTTTGCTAGATGATATTACTAACAATGTCAAGAATGTCTATGGGAAGAAATCTGGGGCTTTTAGAGCCTTAAGGACACAACATAGCATGAGAAGAGATATGCATAATTATACTGGACATTCTGAAGTCAATGCACTATTTAAGGGGTGGATAATTCTTCTCTGCAAAAGGCCACATAGTAAATATTTAAGCTTTAGAGACCAAATGATTCCTGTCATAACTATTCAACATTGCCATTGTAGTCAGAAAAGAGTTACAGATAATACATAAATAGCTATCCGAAAGGTCCAATAAAACTTTATTTATAAAAACAGGTAGTGGGCTGAGTTCGGCATTCAGGTTGTAGTTTGCTGACCCCTATGGTTGCTCATACGTTACTACTAATTATATTTACTGTGTGGTTGATTGAAAGCCCTATCCCAGAGCAAACAAAAGCTAAGTAAGTTTGAAATAACAAGTATTCCTTGAGAAGACATTCAAAAACTTTGGGAAGAATAGATTACAGATTTTCAAAAACTACCAGGCTAACTACAAAGGCCCTACTATGCGTCAAATGTATAATTGAGGAAGGGACTTTATATACAGTTACATTGCAAAGATATTCCAGACTTGAACTATCACCATGGTGTCTCACCCAGTTCTTAGATTTCGACTATTATATAGTCCTAAAGCTTCCTGAATGAAACTTAAGGATATTATCATTAGGAAGAATCACGTGAGAACATGAGAGGTCTGCTGGAAATACTCCTTCTGGCCTTTAAAGGTATCTAAGGTCAATTGTCATAGTAATTACACATGATAGATTGGAAACTACTTAGAAAAATCAATTATTACTGGAAATCCTCCCTAGCTAACACAAATATGTGAGAAGCTGGTATATCACTGTCAATCAACCCATAGAGATGTTTAACAGGGTTCTGGCAATTAATGTAACTTTTAAGTCCAGTTCAAGGTGTATCCACTTGATTCTGAATGTTGTGCTTATGTACTCAGTTACTGAATGTAGAGCTAGAATTATTTTACTTAGCAACTTACAGAATCTACACATTCCCTTACTAATTCATGGTTAGAGAGAGTCAAGTAGAAGCCCTGGAATCTCTCTTTTTCTACCAAAATAGTAAATGAAAACTCCTCCTAAATGTTTGAGAAAACTTCAGCCAATAGTGCCACTACCAAGTATGTGCAAAGTGTGTATCATGTATTGTTATTTTTCTTTTGCCATTGCAAAAGACAGAATTGCATAAGTTTACTGGATCTTCTTAAACATATTTAACTCCTCCTCCATATGTGTTTAGCTATGTTTCAGTGCGTTTGAGTAAATATATCTGGCACGTAGTATACAAATATTTACTAGGAATTAATTTTTCTACAGTCAAGTGAAGTATTTTTGAAAGTTTTTATAGGAGAAGACCTTGTTTTTTTGCCATATAATCACAGAAATGTGTAAATTGTAAGGTGACATGTCAGCTTTGCCCATAAGGAGTTAAACATATATACATATAATTCTATGGAGTACCATGATCACTTATTACTGTGATTGTATCATGCTAATTATAAAATGAGGTTAACAAGTAGTGGGTGCCCGATATATTTTGGTAAAATCTACAGAAGACAGAGACTGACAGATATATTACACTTTAGAATTTCTGGGTGTTCAGCTGTTGGAATGTTTTAGGAATTCTACTCCAGATAAAAGATAATTTATTGGTTCTTACATCCTGTAGCACTGCTTTTTGAACAGTGGGGAGCAATGCTTGATGGACCTCTTTGACCTTTGGAAGCAATAAATATCACACTGGAATGTGCTGCTCAGATTCATTTCCTTAGTGACCCCAGATTCTTTCACTTTTGAGTGAACTCCAAAGCAAAAGAAGTCAGTCAAATTAAAATACATAACACAAATAGTTCTATGATCTTGCCCCAGTGACCCAATAGGTCCAAGAAAACTTGAAGTATTTCTGATAAATTGCAATGCCAAATAGAAATTGTTTTCATTTCTAACACATCATGAATTTTTAAATACTATTTTTGGTTCTTGTTTTCTCTCTAGAGATTAGAATATATTCTTTGTGAAGGTAGAGTTTGCATCTTTTTTCTTTTATTTTCATTTGTTCATTGCTATACCTCCACGGCCTAGTCCAATGTAATAGCTCACAATGTAGTTATTCAAATAATAGTATTATAATGCTATATAGAAAATTTAAAAGGGTCATGGATTAAGAGGAAAGGAAGGCCACGTGGTCAGGTACAAGGACATCATTTTTGTACTTGCTTAGGGAAGAATTCTGTCAGACATGAATCTTTAACAGATCCCTGGATAAAGTGTGAAAGAGAATCATGGAAAAGTTGGGAAGAAATTACTCCAGGCAGAACAATATGAGTTTGTAAGTTCCTGAGGTAAGGTGAGCTTTGTGTATTTGAGACAAAGTGGAAAAGACAAATTATTTGGTAAGGCAAAGGAAGGTGAGGATGGTCAGATATAATTTGGAGAAGTGGGCAAAAGCTAGATCATATGGGGATTTGTAGAGCATGGTGAGGAGTTTGAATTTATTGTTAAATAGTATAGGAAGTCACTAGATTTTCAAATAAGGTATTTATGTGATTAGTTTTACCTTTTAGAAGATTTACTTGGTTTCTATGTAGAAAATAACTTGAAAGAGTGTTAATAGCAGGTGGAGGACCAATTAGGGCAAAGCTGTTGTACGCAAAGAAGAGTTGATGACGGCTTAATTCAGACTGGTGTTGGTGTTGGAGTGGGCTAGGGCGGAAGTGCTAGTCATCATGGCAGTAGTATTGAGCAGTGTAGTTGTGGATGTGGTCATAGTAGTAATGATAGTGAATGGGGTAGTCGGAGGTCAGGGTGATAGTGGTGGTAGTATTGGAGGTAATGGTCATTGTGGAGGCAATAATAGCACTGGTGTTGTTTTCTCTACTACTTCTTTTGTGAAATAGGGATAGGTGCCTCCTAGGATGCCTGGAAGAATTAAATTAGCTAAAACATTACAAGAATTAGAAATGTGCCATAGCCAAGTGAGCACACAATAAATGATGACTGACCATAATATTTTGTCTCCAAAACGACCAACTTCGATTACTTGTTCCATGTTTGAATTCTATGGAATATGCCCACTCACACCAACCAAAATTATTTTCTATGGTAACAATGAATCATGCATCTTCTGTTGAATATGATTTATTCTTTTCTGAACAATATACTTTAAATGAGTAATTCACCTTGCTGAGACATTCTAGTTCCACATTTTGAACTGATTAATGTATACCTTTCAAAGTGCATTTAATATTTCTTATGACGTTTGAAGGTTATTCCATCTGTCAATAAAAAAGAGTATCTTCTTATTAATAAACCCTTTCCCCATCAGTCTTCTTCAATCATATAGCATTTGATTATTCATTTACTTATGAGAATAAATTATTTTGAAAAATGCAGTAATAGATGTATGCCCAATATAATACAGGACACATGTCTGTATTCATGTGGGTCAATCTAATAATTTTGTGATCAGGAAAAGTATGTACAGTTGTATTATCTCAGTTAGAAATGAAAAGAAGTCTAACAAGTGTTACCATACCATCTTCAACACTTCACTTACCATACTGTTTTCAAAAACAAACAAATAAAACAATACCTCAGGGGTACTTCAATTTTTCTCCTTAGGAATTTTCAAAACACTTATATAACATTTAAGACACAGTGGTGTTTCCTTCTTATAGTTTCTCTGTTTGGATCAAAACAATAAAAAGAAAAATAGAAAAAAGGTACAAAACACTTGGTAAAATTGAAAGTATTTCCATTATTTTAGTCATGGAGAACTAATTACATGCATAATTATTACATGTGCATTTTGTTTTTGTTAGGATGAATAAGCCCATTGGGCAACTGTGCCAGTCAGTATACCTATTCTCTTTTTTGAAAGAAAATAATCAGATTCCTTCATTTTGACAGGCAGAACATTCTGGAATAAATAGGCAAAGTAGACATATAAGTCAGTTTCATCCCAAGTAAATTTAAAGTAGGAGCAATTAATCAATAATGAGGTAATGGAATTTTAGATGAGTTTCAGGGCTGATGTGGACTTTGTCATGTTAATGTCACCATGTATAACTGGGAACATCTGCTGTCTGCCTTATTCTGTATGGTAATATGGAACTTCATATATCTATATAATAACACACTAAGTCTTGTTACTTAGAAGATCGTATCTACAGTCAAGTGAATGCTCTATGACAGTGAATGATTGGTGAGCCTTAATCTCTGTATATGATTTACAATCCTGTCTAGCATTGTTACACATAATATCCCTAGGAAGTAACATGGAAGGAACGTACTAATATTTTATTTTTATTTTTTGGTACAGTTCCTGATTTAATGTAGAGATTTTTAAAATACCATTTTCCTATTTTAACATGTGCTTTCAAGTATATTGTAGTCCTCCAGTAATGACATAGTTTCACATAGAAAATTCCATTATACATGTGAATGAATTATAGCATCATTTTAAGGACAAGATGTTGTAGTTATACAGACCTGAATTCAAACTCTGTTTCAGCAACCTATCATTTCTTGACCTTGGATAAATTATGTAATCTGAGACTTGGAATCTTCAATCAAAAGAGGTGTGTTAAGGTTTGTTGAGGAAACATACATAATGTGCTTAGTTTGGAAAACAACATGTAGTAAATAATGTAGTAATAATTCAATAAATTGACACTATTGTTATTTAAACATCACAAAATAAATGTTTAATTGATAACTGTATGAAATTATATTTAATTATAAAATAGTATAATATAAATATCTATTCTTTAGGAAGGTCTGATCACTATTAATTTGTAGTGGAAATATGAAAGGGAGATGGGTAAAACTATAACGTTTATTTACACATATTGAGAAAACATTCATTGGTTATATCACTCTCTGGGAAAACCACATATATATTGTATTAAAATGTATTTTTCAATAAGCTTAATTCAATTACTCTCATCTCTTCAATACATAAACTGTATGCAATTTATTGCTTATATAGTACATAGATAATTTTTATTTCTATGTGAGAAAAGTCTCTTTTCAGGTCTCTTTCTTTAAAAATTGTAATGTACTTGGGGGCAAAAGCATACTTTACGCTTTGTCTCTCTTCAACACCTACTCAAAGCAGAGCTTATGCTAACGGGCTGTGAAGAACACCAAAATATTTTATTCATATTATTTTATTGTAATGAAATGTCTCTTCAGAGGTTTTGAGAATGAAAAATCTCTAATTTGTTTTCTCAAACCGTTTTTAGATTATTTTGTCTGATTCTGACCTGAAAATATCTGCAAAAGTGTGGCGTTTGTTGTCATTAGTGAAATAATTGGGAACAGGATCAGATTATGAGTCCGTTTTTCCGTTGCGCTGACAGTTTGACATGAAGAGTCCTGTACTAAGCCTGAGAACTCCAACTAGACAAGCACAGGCACAGGTCTGCCATGTTTAGGAACTGAAAGAATAGGAACCTGCACTAGTGGGAAAGGAACCACCGCAGTGCCAAAAAAATTCACTGACTCAACCAATTCAGAGGTTTAATCCAGAGCACAAGCAGGTTACACTAAAAAAATAACAGCTCTCTACCCCTGGAAATGCCCTTTAGCAGAGTAAGCTTAGTAAAAAGGGTCAGAGACCCAGAATCCCCAGGTTAACTATGTTTTAGGTTTGCTTGAACAAGTATCTTAACTAGAATGCACTTTTCTTTTTCTAAACATAAGACTGGAATTATGGACTAGGAATTTCTTTTGTCAAATCCTATTCTCAAATTCAGAAAATAATCATATATATAATTTTATTTACATTTTAAATATAAAATATAATTTGGGGTTATGATTTATTCATAAACGTATTCGTGGGTAATAGGAGAAATACTAACTATATTTTCTTAATTCTAGTCACACTTCATTTAGAGAAATGAATATTTGAATATTATAGTTATTTCTAACAATTACGTATTATGCTTTATTGCAAGTTAAATAGCCAATAATAGCAAGAGCTTTATTTAAAGATATTATGTATTGTTTCTCACTACATTATGAGATTATTCATTCACTCTTTGTTCTATATTGTGAAATATCGGGGGGACAGTTAAAATCCACACACACACATGCAGGGAGAGAGAGAAAGAGAATGAGAAACAGAGAGAGAGAGAAGAGGAAAGGAGGAGAGAAAAACAGACAGGGAGACAAGCTGGGTATGTTTGTCAATTTATCAATATATCAATGTATTTAGATAATGTTTTTACTCTGTGTGCAACACTTTAACATGATTCCAAACACTTAATATTTTAAAAATCAAATTATTCATAATTTCAGCCATATTAATTTGAATTTAAATATGATTAATTTGGCTTCCTAGAGATATGTCAAAACAAAAGTTTCTGACTATTAATTTATCAGAATAGGGTTTAAGATGTAGGAGGAAAAGATAAATTGAACAAGCCCAAACAGAATTAATTTTTGGCACTGTTTATTAAAGTTATGAGTAAAGACAGAAAAAGATGAAATACCTCAAACTGAAATCTATTAGTGGCATAATTTAATTCTATGCGAAGCCCACAAAAGTTCCCCTGAATCGAAAGGATATTTAGTAATTAAATACGCTATAGAAGTCATAGAGTAAGATCACAGAAAACATATAATGTCTGAATGCCCAAATTAATCATTGTATAACCCCATTATTGAATATAGTACAACCATTATGTAAAATTTTATATATAGCTTAATATATGAGAAAGCTTAATAATAGTTTCTGAATTAGAAAGAAGATAAAAGCATGTTGCCAATCTATACTATTCCAATTTTGCTTAAAAATATGAGTATGTGCATATATATGTGAGTAAAGTGGATACATATATATACACACATATACCTTAATAGATATGCATATATGCATACATATGTACACATATACCATGTATATATAATATGTATAATATACACTCACTCTACATGTACTCTACACAGATATGTGAAAGAGAGGGAATATACACTGAAAATTAAGTGTTATTAACTTTAACTTGTCAATCTGTAGGAAAATAATTTTATTTCATATAATGTTATATTGTCAGTAAGGTCCAGAAAATATTCACTTTATTTCAAAGTAAAAATATGTTTCCTGGCTAAAGAAATAAAAATTATTTAGAATATCAACTTCTATTGTAATATTCCATAACTTACATACTTGGTCTACTTTTCATTTATTTACCCATTTATTCATTAACTGTGCACTCATTTATGTATTTATTCAGCACTAAAACTTAATTAGACTGTTTGTCATAGCCATGGTTTAAGAGTACACATGATTAATCAGAGGAGTATGTGTTAGAAACACAACAAAATTTATCAATTCTATGACTTAAAATATGCAAAAATAGTGGTAAATATTTACACATTTTTTTTTTTCTTGAAAACTAGTAGGCAAAAAGGATGCAATGGACAGTTTCTTTGCTTTTTTTTTGTTTTTCTCTGCAGACACAAACTGAGTGTCCTGTAATTTATTTATTTATTTTTTTATTTTTTTATTATACTTTAAGTTCTAGGGTACATGTGCACAACGTGAAGGTTTGTTACATATGTATACATGTGCCATGTTGGTGTGCTGCACCCATTAACTCGTCATTTACATTAGGTGTATCTCCTAATGCTACCCCTCCCCTCTCCCCCCTCCCCAGAATAGGACCCAGTGTGTGATGTTTCCCTTCCTGTGTCCAAGTGATCTCATTGTTCAGTTCCCACCTATGAGTGATGTTCAATAAGTACTTCAAAGGAGGTGGTGGTGTAATGGAGATGGAATTTAATAAAATCATTCTTTTCAAAGCATAACATTACCTCAGAGCTTCCTTGGTAATGTAATGCAGCCATAAATTTTAAAAAGACAAAAGTTCAATTGTCAGTTGATTTCCCGATTAAACAAGACATTCTTCATACCAGGAATGCCTTAAGAATTTGCTTGCAGAAAGTATTTAAACCACACGAACAAAAGGATCTCAACTCTTGAGCATGAATAATCTTAATAGTCACTGATTCTGTCTCAATTATATCTAAAGCACTGAACTTTATCGAATGACCACATCAGCCCATAGAGCCTGTATCATTAAATAATTGACCTCTGTCATCATCCAAGAGAATATACTGCAAGCTGTGGCTCCTTCAGGGACCCTCCTTCATGACCACGGGCACCTTGCCTTGGCTTTCTTATGATTTCCAGCCACTGGAAGCACTCTGTCTAAATACCTACCCTGCAGAAAGATTGCCAAATTCATTTTCAGTGCTTTTATGCGGCTCTTGACAAACCCTTAGATTTTTGTGTTTTGTGCTTACTGTTTGCAGTTCTTATGTGTTTATAATATTTTCTTCAAATGAAAATATAAAATATTTTATAAAATTCTGTCTATCAAGACTTAGGTCTGATATATAAACAATGTCAGAGAGTAACATTGTTTATATATGTATATATTTGTATATTTTTTACATATATTGAGCTAATGAGTGAATGCATGAATTGTGTAAATGCATGGGAAAGCGTGTCATCATTTTTTAAAATTTCGACTATCTTATTTTTGACATTTTAAAGTCATTTTCATACTACTGTATAATATGTTGCACATAATTTGTTAATCTTGTCTGTTTTTTAAGTAAAAATTAAAACCTGTGCACTGAAGAATCCTATGTAAACACATGATTCTCATATATTTCACTGAAAAAGATACGCCAAAATAATACGAGTCATTACTTTTCCTATTATACTTTTTTATAAATAAAGCCTCCAAGGCTGCTTATAGATTCTCTTGTATTAACTACTCTAGGTTGAATTCATTTCTGGGATACAAAATTACGTGTTTGGTAAAGGCACCACAGAAGTTTATTGAGAAACAAAAATGTTTCTTTAATATAAAAGCAGATTTTAAAATTACTAAAAAATCAACACAATTTAAGTTTGGGAATATAACGTTTTCTAAATAGAATAAACTATGGAAATATAACATTTTTGTAAATTTAAATATATAATAGTTTATAGAACCTGTTCAAAATATCTCTCCAATTTTTTTTAATACCAAAAACCTACTTAATTATTTTGTAATACACTTGTAGTGTGTTGCTGAATCTTATATGTGCTTTATGCTTAGGATTTCATACACTCAAAAATGAGGTTGACCAATTTGTGGGGATGTGGGTATTTGTTAATATTTTCTGACTTTCCTTTCAACATTCTAATCCCTCCCACTTCACCCTGTCTGTCTCTCTCTTGTTGTTCCCTGATATTTTTATATGCCTTACTTCTTTGCTTTTTACATTTATGTTTTATTTTAGATATATCACTTTCAAACACAATATAGCCTGAATATTTTATTAATTTTAACAACCTGAGCCTCCCCCTCAACTTATTTATAGAAAGTATTAAAAACCCACAAAAGTGTGATCACATATATTCATAAAATTCTTCATGTTACCTTATTTTTTTTAATATTTAACTTAAAAAAATAGTATTTACGGTACATGCAGAAAAGTTGACTTTTTGTGATCTGTTTTATAAATTTTAGTATGTTCTCCAATGCTATATGTTTTAATTTTCTGGAATGTCTTATAAATGCAATTATGCAGCATGTAGCCCATAAGATTGGCTACTTGCAGCATAATAATTTTGAGACTCATTCAAGTTGTTGTATGTAGCAATAATTCATTACTTTTTCATTGTTGAGTAGCATTCCATTGTGTGGCTATGCTACATTTTGTAAAATCAATTCATTTAAGGACAACAGATTCCTTGAAGGATGTTTGGGTAGTTTTCATCCTTAGATAATTATAAATAGTAGTGGTCTCAACACTTACACACATTGTATAGTGAAAATAAATGTTTATCTGTTTATCTGTGTAAAATCTAGAAATAGAATGCTGGGTCACATGGTAAGTGTATGCTGAAGTTTACAAGAACCTGTCCAACTGTTTTCCACAGTGGCTTTACCATACTGCATTCCTGTTGATAATATATGAGAGCTCCAGTTACTCTATATCTTTGTGTAGTGATGTCTCATTGTAGATTTAATTTGTATTTCTCTGTGGTAATGATATTGAGCATTTATTCATGTTCTCATTAGTTAGCTGCCTATCCTCCTTCATGAAGTGTATATGCAAGAGTTTTTCTCATTTTAAAAATTAGCTCTATGTTTACTTAGTTTGGTTTTAGGAGGTGTTTGCACATATGGAAACACATCTTTTGTCATACATGTAATTTACTCTGAATATATAGCTTGTCCTTTCAGTCTCTCAGTTATGTCTTTCACAGAGTAAAAAAAATTTAAATTTTGATTAAATCTAATTTGTTCTCTTTATCAGTATACTTTTAGAGTTATGTCTAAGAATTTTTGCCTAACCCAAGGTATGAAGATCTTTTTTGTTTTCTTCTTAAAATATCATGTTATATTTTTATTGACATCTATATTTTACTTTCAGTTAATTTTTATAAGATGTGAAGTTTAGGTCAAGGTTCTTTTATTGCATATTAATTTCCAGTTTCTCCAGTACCATTTATTGAAAAGATAATACTTTCTCCATTGAATATCTTTGTAACTTTGTCAAAAAGAAGCTATCATTTTATAGGTTTATTTTTAGACCCCATTTCTGTTCCGTTGAAGTGGGTTTTTGATCTCTTGTCTATTTTCACAGCAATTCTGCTAGAGTTTTGATTAAAATGTTGTTGTCTATAGATCAATTTGGAAAGAATTGATATCTTAACAACATTGAACTTTCCAATCTGTGTTCATATTACATCTCACCATTTATTTAGGATAATTTGTATCAGTGTTTTCATTTTTAATATACATATCCTGTTTTATTTGATTTATACTTAAGAATTTCACTTGTTATACATATGCTTTCATTATATATGTTTATTTCATTTTCCAATTATTGATAGCTAACATATAGGCAATGCTGAATTTATTAATTTAGTTCTAGGAGTTTCTTTTGATAATTACATAGAATTTTACAGGGATTTCAGGATATGTTACATTAAAGTGGTTTAAGATAGAGGTTTTGGAATGCTTATTAAAGTTGAAAATTTATTAACCTTGTACACAATAATTCAACTTATGGGTATATATTCTAGAGAAAATTTTGTACAAATACCCTCAGAAAATACAAACTGGATTATTTTTCACAGTAATGTATATGATAACATGAGATTAGAAACAACCAAGATTTCAGAATCGCACTATATTTATACAAATTATTATACAAAATTGAACAGGAGCTATGCACAACAATATTAATAAAGTTCATAAACACATATTTGAGTGAATAAAGAATTATTAAAACATTTTGCATAAAGTAAAACTATGACACCTGGAAATAAACATTAAATTCCACATGATCAGTTACATATATTGGGAGATGGTGGAAGCAACCTGGAAGTATGATACAAAACAAATACTGGTTTACAGTTTAGATAACACATTATTTTTTAGGCTATATAGAAGGTAATAGTTGAACCTCATTTTATGTCTTAAATGTTAATGTTTTAAACGAAAGCCCTAAAAAGTAGCCTGTAATTCTGAATTCTATAAAGCATTTATTTGAACTAAGCTAAAGCTATTCAGCTGTACAGATGTCAGACTTGACTTTTACCAGATATTTTCCATTTCTCCTTCAGTATTGTCATTGCTTCATCGGTGAATAATAGGAAAGAATCCTCATCTATAAAGAAGTACAGAGCACAGCCATTTCTCCAACACAGAAACCCCAAATGCCTCTGTTTAGTTCTTTCAGATTGGCCATATTTCAGGCCAGAAAGCAGAAGTACTAGAAAAATGTGTCTAAAAGGTTGGTTTAAGTAGTTCTTCTGCACAGGACACAAGAAGAAAGGGTTTAAGAATTGATTGATGCAACAATAAAACCCCATCAGTGACAGACTGTATAACTGCCACTTGTCAGTGATTACCAAATTTATTGAGAAACGTCTCCCTAGATAAGAGGATGAGGACAGGAAGACCTGAGCCCACCAACAAAAAGAAACACGGGCACTTACGAGGAAACAGAGATGTATCATTGATCTTTTAGAAGGACTTTGGACTATTGTAACTTCTTTTTAAGAAACAACACTATTTTCAATCAATCAGTGAATAAGTTACATATATCAATATGAAATCTATTTTTATTACTAGGACTGAGGAAATAGATGTTTTGTGTCATGTTATTCAGGGAATTTAGAAAACAATCTAGGTATTTGTAAAGATAACAAAATGCTTATAAGCATCATTGCCAAAAATGTATATTCAATATGCTTTGGGAACTCAGATAATTTAGGGAGACTTTATAGCTGTGGTGATATTTAACTTTAACAATGGGTATACATTTCCCAAGTGGTGAAAGAGGCAGGCAATGAATCCAATAGAAGACATGAGATGTGTGTGACAATGTGGGAAAAACTAAATGTAGAAACGTTTGTCAGTTGATGTGGCATTGAAGGCACCAAAATGCCAAGTGCTTCTTCTGAAAATGTGACTTTAGCTCTTGTCAGAGGGCCTTTGATGCAGTGTAAAGAAATTGCCTCAATCCAATCTGTCACTGATGGACATTTGGGTTGATTCCAAGTCTTTGCTATTGTGAATAGTGCCGCAAATATGTAATAAACCTGCACGTTATGCACATGTACCCTAGAACTTGAAGTATAATAAAAAAAAAAAGAAATTGCCTCTCCTGTAGACAAGAGGGATTAAAATGTATTAGCAATTGGAATAAATGATTAAATATGATTAAATATATACTTAAAAGTTAATCTTATAAATCTTACATGTTCTCACAACAAAAGTTGATAAGTATATGAGATGATGGATATGTTCATTTGTTGACTTAGTCATTTCACAATGTATACATATATCAGAAAACCACATTGTATGCTGTAAATATATATAATTTTTATTTTTCAATTGCAAATCTTAGTAGAGCTGGGGAAAATAGTCTTGTAGGTAAGAGTCAGAAGATTAGTCATTAGATAAAGAGACACAATAAAGAATCTGATAATATAGTTCAAATGAAAGGGCAAATTTTTATATTTATTTTTATAGCAATATAAAAAAACTGATGGTGGTCTAGGCAAAACAAAGAAAATCAGAATAGAAGCAACAGTTATGAGCGGAAGAAAAAGGTGTAAACTTGGAATATACATCTATGATACAGCAGCTAATTATCTTGCTGATTTTTTTTACTTAAGGTTAAAGCATTGAATAAAGAAAGTAATCGTTCAGCAAAGCCAAGCACACTGAAGAGCGGCAGGACTTATTATTGGCCACAAGGGATACCAACTCAGAGAATGCCCATACTAATTTACAGCAGTAAATCTGCATTTCTAAAATTTTGTCACAGAACAAATTAGTTCTAATCCATAAATTGTTTTAAGCTTATTTTACTTGACAAGGATTACTTGATAGGGAGGTGCCAGCAAGTTACCTATCTCCCCTCCTCTACAACAACTTCGACCCATCATGTTGTCTCAAATATCATCATTAGAGTAGTGAAGTTCTAACAATATTTTACAATCATCTATCAAACTGTAAATATTCTATGAAAATGTAAATACTTCTATAATGAATAAAAATCTAAGTTATATTTTATATTTGGCAGAAATTAGTTTACCATGTATTTTTGAATGATGATATTGAAGTAAAGGAAACAGTTGGGGAATGCAGCACAAACTGATTAAGGATATTTGAGATAGAGGGCCTATTTAAAATTTTACAAGATCTTAACCCTGATCCTTGTATCTGTTGTCAGTACAGTCTATGTTTATATATACATTTGGTTGGTTTAATGATATTCTCCCTGCATAAGACTGGAGAAAATTTATGTAATTTATCTGTGGCTATCTCTGAAGTTGTCCAGATGCTTCTGAATAAGTATGTATACCACATCTAACTTACAATAGCCATAAGCTCATCAATTTTTTCAAAAGACATTTAGATAGGTTATTGAAAAATATAATAGAAATAAAAATCAATGGATATATATATGAAAGATGTATATGTGTATATACACATACACTATATGTACATGTGCAAATACATTCATGCATACCTATAGATAGGTATTTGATAGATAGATGGATGGATGGATAGATAGATAGATAACAGATGGATGAATGGATAGATCTAGATAGCAGCACATATCACTATGTTTCAGATAAATAAGAAATACTCTTTTTTCTTATTATTTTTATCTGTTGTTTCCTGTGCTTATTCCCATTTTTCAGACGAAGAAACTGTAGCATGGAGACATTAAGCAAATTTCCCTGGATTACAAGACTAAAAAATGAGGACTAAATTGGTTTATCTCTAGCAGCCTGACTGGAGAGGCTACGGCCCCAATAACTGTAATATATACAGAGGAAATATTTCTTGGGAAGTAAACTGATCTTTAGTTTATTATAAGATTATTTTTAAAGTCAGCATGTGTGGTGAAAAGGATTCTTTCAACCTTTTATTAAACATTCATATTAAAAGAAAACAAATAGGTAAATAATAAGTCAATATAAAATTAGAATGAGATATTATGGAATGGTTATTCCCTGAGAGGACTCACACACAGATGGTGACGTATAAGGAAAAAATAAAATCAATTCAAAACTCTTCCTTCTTTTGTCTTTATTTTGTTTTTGTTTTGGTAAACTGTGACACCGAGATAAAGTAAGCAGCTGTGGGAAAGAATGCTGATAGGCCTTCCTCAGGCTCAGTGAGTACATTTTTGAATAGAAAACAAGTTTTAGTGAAACTATAAATATATGTATATTTTTACCCTTCTACTGCAACTCAGGCATTTTGACATTTTTAAAAAAATGAGCTGCACATCACTTCTCCTGGTAGCGTTTACCCCATGTAGACCTCAGGTCACAATAGGTACTTCTTGGTTGTCTTAAAAATTATACATTATGATAATCCTGTTTTGTCAACTCAGCATGTCTTTTAAAAAGACCAATAAAGCTCTCTTAGGGCAAGAAATAAAGGTCATTATATTTCTCCTCAACATTCAGCATAGTTAAAATGTATTGAAATTAAGTGAGTCAAATCTGGTATAGTTTGGGATCATCTAGCTAACAAAATAAAGGTTTTACAGGATAAAATCAAAGCGAGTAACTAAGCACAGTAAAATTCAGACAGTAGTATATTTATTCACTTTATTCATTAAAACCTTAAGATTTTATTAAAAATGATCTTATTATGGTCTGCATAATCATGTTTAAAAAAGTATAAGGAAAGAGATGATAAAGATAGAGATAAGAGAGAAAGAGAAACATGTAATGACTCTAATTGCTAATTATGAGATGTCGTAATTGCTAATTATATACCAGAGATACCATCATTGAAATTCCTACATTTTGTTAGAATTAAACACAGAACCCCTGAATTTCCATACAACTTTACAAGTCAAAGAACATTCTACACTGAATTTAGCTGTCATTTATTGCTGTTGATTTCACCTTATTCTCATTAAGATTATATTCCCTTATATTGTTATATTAAAGTTATGCACTCTTTCCTACCTTCCAAATTTGTAAGCCTTCCAAGACAGGCTCTGTCAGACACCACGGGTTTATCCCTAATTAACTAAAATAAAAATTTGGGAGCGAGATGAAACAAGATCTAGATGAAACAAGAGCCCTCTGGCATTTATGCTTCATCCAGAAATTGAACAACTATATACATGAGACAACACCTACATAAGAACCAAAATCACACGAGCAATCACAGTACCTGGTTTTAACAACTTATGAAGGAAAAAGGCACTGAAAGGGTAGCAGAGTCAGTCTTGAATTACTGAGACACCTCTCTGCAATCCCTTTGCAGTGGCCATGTGGCATAGAGAGAAAATCTGCATCCTTGGGGGTGGGAGAGCACAGTCATTGTGGGTCTTTATATTGGAATCCAGCACTGCTAGTCATAGTAGAAAGCAACACAGAGGAGAATTTAACTGGTTCCCATGCAGGATCGTTTAGACCAGCCCCAGCCAGAGGAGAATCTTTCAATCCAGTGGTGAGAACCTGAATTCTGGTTAGACATACCACAGTGGGCTACGGAGACATGGGGTTCTAAATAAACTTGAAAGGTAGTCTCACCCAGAGAGATGGCAATTTCTGGGCAAATCATTGTGCTGTGCCAGGCTCAGAGTCAGTGGGCTTGGGTTACACATGACCTAGTGAGACACCAGCTTGGGCAGCCAAGGAAGTTCTTACACAATGCCTCCCCCCAACCCCAGGTAGTGCAGTTCACAACTCTGGGGGAGATTCTTTCCTTTTGCTTGAGGAGAAGAGAGGAAAGACCAAAAAAGGAATTTGTCTTGGAGCTTGGGTTTTAGCTCAGCCATTGTAGAACAGGTCACCAGGAAGAGTCATGAGGCCCTTATTTCAGACCCTAGCTCCCAGATGACATTCCTAAACACAAGCTGGGTGAGAAGAGAACTTACCATCTTGGAGGGAAGAACTCAGTTCTGGAAAGATTTATCAGCTGCTGACTGAAGTGCCCACTGGGCCCTGAATAAACACCAGCAGTAGCCAGGCAGGATTCAAGGTGGGCCTACGGTGAGATCCAGTGTCATGCTGACTTCACATGTGAGTGAGCACATTCTGAGCTATGATGGCTTTCGAGAGAGATCTCTTCTGCTTGAGGAAAGGAGACAAAAGATTAAAGAGACTTTGTCTTGCAGCTTGGGTACCAAGTTGACCACAGAGAGCTAGAGCACCAAGCAGGCTTCTAGGGTTCCCAGTTCCAAGGCTTGCCTCTTGGACAGCATTTCTGGACTTTCTCTGCGCCAGAGGGGCTCCCGGTTCTCTAGAGGGAAAGATCCAGGCCTGGTAACATTCACCACAAGTTGACTGAAGAACCGTGGGCCTTGAGTGAACATTGGCAGCAGTGAGCAGTAGTCACCATGGGTCTGACATGGTTGTCATCACGAGGAGAGACTTTTTGCTTGATAAAAGGAGAGGAATTAGTCAGAAGGACTTTGTCTTGTGCCTTAGGTGTCATCTCAGCAGCACTAGAATAGAGCACCGAGTATATTCTTAGGCTTTCCAACTCTAGGCCCTGGTTCCTGGAAGACATTTCTGGACCTGCCCAGGGCTGAGAGGAGCTCACTGCCCTGAACAGAAAGACACAATCCTGGCTGGATTCACCACCTACTAACTGAAGAACTCTAGAACCTTAAGTGAACATAGGTGGTGGCTAGGTGGTGGTCACTGCTGACCTTGAGTGAGACCTAGGGCTGTGCTGGCTTTGGGTCTGGCCCAATACAGTCCCAGTGGTGGTGGCCGCAGGGGTGCTTTATTCACCTTACCCCAGCTCTATGCAGTTCGGCATGGAGACAGAGACTTCCTTTGTTTGGGGGAAAGTAAGAGAAGAGAACAAAAGTCTCTGCCTAGTAGTCCAGAGACATCTCTTAGATCTTAGTGAGGATCATCAAGGCAGCTTCTCTATGAGTCTGCAAGAGCCACAGAATTACTGGGCTTGGAGTACCTCCTAATGCAGATATGGTTGTAGTTACCAAAGTCTTAGATTACAATAGTCAGTTCTCTTTGAATACTTGGAAAACCTTCCCAAGAAAGAGGATACACAGAAGCCCATACTGCAAAGGCTGCAATGAATACCTGACTTTTCAATGGCCAGACATTGACAAACATTCAAAAGCATCAAGATCATTCAGGAAAACATAAATTCACCAGACAAACTAAAGCACCAGTGATCAATCCCAGATGGACAAAGATATGTAATCTTTAAGACAGAGAATTAAAAATAACTATTTTGAAAAAACTCAATAAAATAGAAGATACTTCAGAGAAGAAATTCAAAATTCTATCAGATAAATTTAAAAAAAAAATTAAAATAATTTTTAAAAATCAAGCATAAATTCTGGGGCTTAAAAATTTAATTAACATGCTGAAGAATGCATCACAATCTCTTAGCAGCAGAATTACATCAAACAGAAAAAAGAACTGGTAAGCTTGAAAACAGGCTATGTGGAAATACACAGTCAGAGGCAACAAAATGATAAGAAAGAATGAAGCACAACTTCAATATCTAGAAAAATGGCCTCAAAAAGACAAGAGAGAGAGATAAGGGTAGAAACTTTATTCAAAGGGATAATATCAGAGAACATTCCAAACCTAGAAAAAGATGCCAATATTCAAGTACTATAAGGTGATGGAACAAACAGCAGATTTAACCCAAATAAGACGACCTTAAGACACTTAATAATCGAACAGCCAAACGTAAAAAATAACAAAATGATCCTAGCAGCAACAAAGGAAAGAAATAAATAACATGCAAAGGAGCTCCAGTATTTCTGGCAGCAGACTTCTCAGTGGAAAACTTACAGGCCAGGAGAAAGTAGCATGACATATTTATACTTCCAAAGGAAAAATCTAGAATAGCATATCCAGTGAAAATATTCTTCAAACATGAAGGAGAAATAAAGAATTTGCCAAACAAACAAACAAAAAAAAACTGAAAGATTTCATCAATATCAGAGCTGTCTTACAGGAAATGCTAAAAGGAGTTATTTAAATTGAAAGAAAAATGTTGATACTGAGAAAAAAAAAATCATCTGAAAGTACAAAACTCACTGTTAATATTAAGTACACAGACAAACACAGATTATTGTAACACCATAATTATGTTGTGCTACCTACTCATATTTTGAGTAGAAAGATTAAAGATTAATTTATGTAAAATAGTAACTACAACAACTTTTGAAGACATAGACAATAAGATATAAATAGAAACAATAAAAACTTAAAAAGTGAGGAATGTTGATTTAAAATGTAGAAATTGTATAAGTTTTCTCTTTGCCTGTTTGTTAGTTTATTTGTGTTTTACAATCAGTGTTTTCAACAGTTTAAAACAATGGGTTATAAGATGTTCTTTGTAAGCCTCATGTCAACTTCAAATCAAAAAATAAAAATTACAACAGATATACAAAAAAAATAAGAAGCAGGAAATTGAAGCACACCATCATAGAAAATCACCTTCACAGAAAAGACAGGAAGCAAGGAAGGAATAAAAAACCACAAAACAACCGGGAAACAAATAATAACATTGAATATAAGTGTGCTAAAGTCTTAAATCAAAGACATAGAATGACTAAATTGGGGAAAATAAAACAAGACCCAACTATTTGTTGCTTGCAGAAAACACAATTCACCTATAAAGGTACACAAATACTAAAAATAAAGATGTGAAAAAGACATTCCATACAAATAAAAAACAAAAAAAAGAGAAGGAGTAGCTATTCTTATATTAGACAAAATTGATTTCAGAACAGAAACAATAAAGAGACAAAGAAGCTCATTTTAATGATAAAGGGGTCAATTCAGCAAAAAGGATATAACAATTGTAACTATATATGCCCCCAATACTAGTGCACCCAGATTTATAACACAAGTATTATTGGAACTAAAGAGAGAGAGAGAGACCTTAAAACCTTAATAGCTGGAGACTTCAAGATCCCACTTTCAGCATTGGACAGATCATCCAGACAGAAAATCAACAAAATAGGATTTAATCTGCACTATAGACCAAATGAACCTAATAGATATTTACAGAACATTTTTTCCAGTGGCTGCAGAATGTGCATTCTTTCCCTCAGCACATGGATCATCAGACTAGACCATATGTTAGATCACAAAACAAATGTTAAAAAATTCAAAAAAATTGAAATAATATCAAGCATTTATTTAATCACAATAAGACATAATTAGGAGTCAATGACAGGAAGTATGCTTGATACTACAGAAACATATAGAAATTACACAATATGCTCCTGAAAGACCAGTGGGTAAATGAAGAAATTAAAAAGAAAATTAAAAAAAATTTCTTGAAACAAATTAAAATGGAAACAAAACATACCAAAACCTATGGGATATAGCAAAAGCATTATTAAGAGGAAAGTTTTAGCAATAAGCACCTGCATCACAAAAGTAGAAAAACTTCAAATAAACAACCTAACAATTCATTTTCAACAAGTAGAAAAGCAAAAGAAATAAAAACACAAAAATATTCAGAGTAAATAAACATCGAAATAGGCATAAATAAAATTAAAACAAATAGAAATACAAAATATCAATGTAATAAAAAAATTGTTGTTGTTGTTGTTGTTGTTGTTTTGAGGCAGAGTCTTGCTCTGTTGCCCAGGCTGGAGTGCAGTGGTGCCATCTTGGGTCACTGCAAGCTCCGCATCCGGGGTTCACGCCATTCTCCTGCCTCAGCCTCCCGAGTAGCTGGGACTACAGGCGTGCACCACCAGCCCCAGCCAAGTTTTTGTATTTTTGGTAGAGACAGGGTTTCGCCGTGTTAGCCAGGAGGGTCTAGATCTCTTGGCTTCGTGATCCACTTGCCTCGGCCTCCCAAAGTGCTGGGATTATAGGCGCGAGTCACCGCGCCTGGCCAAAAATTGGTTTTTTGAAAAGATAAATAAAATTGACAAATCTTTATCCAGACTAACTAAGAATAAAAAACACCTAAGTGAATAAAACCTGAGATGAAAAAGGAAACATCACAACTGATATCACCAAAGTTCAAAGGGCCATTAGATGTTACTATCTATGACTAATTCTGTACTAATAAATTATGAAATGTAGAAAAAATAATTGATACATTCCTAGACAAATACAACATACCAACATGGAATCATGAAGAAATCCAGAACCTGAATAGATCACTAACAATAATGAAATCAAAGGCATAAAAAAACGTCTTCCAGCAAAGAAAACCCTGGGACCTGATGACTTTACTGCTGAATTTTCTCAAACATTTGAAGAACTAGAACCAATTATAGTCAAAATATTCCAAAAACAGGAGAGAATACTTTATACTCATGTTACAAGACTAACTTTACCCTGATACCAAACCAGATGAAGACACATCAAAAAAAAAAAAAATCTGCAAGACAATATCCCTGATGAACATTGATGCAAAAATTATCAGCAAAATACCAGCATACTGCAGTTAATAACACATGTAAAAGGTCATTTATCTTGACCTTTTGGATAGGATTTATTTGAAGGGTAGAAGGATGATTCAACATATGCAAATCAACTGATGTGATATATAAACAGAATGAAAAATAAAAACAGTATCATAATTTTAATTAATGCTAAAAAAGCATTTGATAAAATATGTATCTTTTCATAAAAAAACCTTCAAAAAAATGGGGATAGAAGTAACATACCACAACATAGTAAGAGCCATATTTGACAAACTCACAGCTAGTATCATACTGAATATGTAAAAACTGAAAGCCTTTCGTCTAAGATCTGGAAGACAACAAGGATTACTACTTCCACCACTATTATTCAGCACAGTACTGGAAGTCCTAACTAGAGCACCCAAAAAAGAGAAAGAAATAAAAAGCATCCAAATGGGAAATGAATGAGTTACATTGTCCTTGTTTGTAGATATGATTTTATATATGGAAAAAATCTAAAGACTCCACCAAAAAACTATTAGAATGATACACAAATTCAGTAAAGTTGCAAAATACAAAATTAACATACGAAAAAAGCATTTCTATATGCCAATAGTGAACAATCTGTAAAAGAAATCAAGAAAAGTAATTCAATGTACAGTAGCTATACATAAAATAAAATACCTAGGAATAAACTTAATCAAAGTAGAATATCTCTATAATAAAACTATAATACATTGATGAAGGAAATTGGAGAGGACACAAAAAATGAAAAGGTATTCCATGTTCATAAATTGGAAGTATCAATATTGTTTAAATATCCATACTAGCCTAAGCAATCTACAAATTCAGTACAATTCATAACAAAATCTGTGACATTCTTCATAGAAACAGAAAAAAAAACCTCCTAAAATTTACAAAATACCCAGAACAGCCTAAGGCATCTTAAGCAAAAACAAAACAAAACAAAACAAACAAAAAACAGGCACGTAGACCATTGGAACAGAATTGGGAACCCAGAAATAAATCCATACATCTACAAGGAATTCATTTTCAACAAAGATTCTAAGAACATACAACATAAATTGGGGGAAAAGACAGTCTCTTCAATAAATGATGCTGGTAAAATTGGATATTCATATGCAGGCAAATGAAATTAGATCCCTATCTTTCACCATATGCAAAAACCGAACAAAATGGATTAAAAACATAAGTATAATACCTGAAACTGTGAATCTACTGAAAGAAAACATGGGGGAAACTCTCAAGGACATTTATCTGGGCCAAGATTTCTTGAGTATTGCCACAGTAGTACAGACAACCAAAGCAAAAATCGATAAATAGAATTACCTCAAGCTTAAAACCTTCTGCAAAACAAAAGAAACAATCAGCAAAGTTAAGAGACAACTCACAGAATGAGATAAAGTATTTGAAAACTATTATCTATAAACAAGAGATTAATAAGCAGAATATAAATGGAGCTCAAACATCTCTATCTAAAGAACTAGTAAAGTGATTGAAAGTAATCAAAAGATCTAAATAGACATTTCTCAAAATAAGATATTTAAATGGCAAGCAGATACATAAAAAGGTGTTCAAAATCCTCACTCATCAGAGAAATGCAAATCAAAACTACAGTGAGATATCTTCTTACCCCAGTTAAAATGGCTTTTATCAAAAAATAATAATAATAATCAAAAACAGGCAATAACAAATGTTGGTGAAGATGTGGAGGAAAGGAAACCCTCATGCACTGTTGATGGGAATGAAAAATTGCTACTGTCACTATGGAGAACAGTATGGAGATTTCTAAGTAACTAAAAATAAAACAACCATATGTTCCAGCAATCCCACTGCTAGGTATATACTCCAAAATAAGGAAATCAGTATATCAGAGAGGTATCTGCACTCCCATGTTTATTGCAGCACCATTCACAATAGCCAACATTTGGAAGCAACCTGTTTCCATCAACAGAGGAATGGATAAAGAAAATGTGGTGTGTATATACAATGGGGTACTATTCAGCCGTAAAAAGAATGAGATTCTCTCATTTGCAACAACGTGGATGAAACTGAAGGTTATTATGTTAAGTGAAACAAGCCAAGCACAGAAAAACAAACTTCACTGAATGTTCTTACTCATTTGTGGAAGATAAAAGTTAAAACAATTTAACTCATGAAGAGATAGAGATTAGAAAGATGGTTACCAGATACTGTGGAGGATTGGGCGGGTGGGGAGGGATGGGTAATGGGTTCAAAAGTATAGTTAGATCAAATGAATAATGTATAATATTTGATAGGAAAATAAGGTTGTAACAGTCAACAGCAGTTTATTTTACATTTTAAAATAACTAAAAAAATTATGATTGGAATGTTTGTAACACAAAGAAATGATACAAACACTTGAGGTGATGATGGATATCCCACTTACACTGATGGGATTATTACACATTGTATGCCTGAATCAAAATAGCTCATGTACCCTACAAATGTATATATCTACTATGTACTTATAAAAAGTAAAAGTTAAAAAAAAGAAAAACAAAATAAATGTTGGATAATGGTAATAATATGTGCTTAATTTTTCCTTTTATATTTCTACATGGGAAAAATTTGAAATTTTCTTATTAATATTAATCTGAAAAGACAACAATCTTTTTTTCATAGCAACGATATGTGTCATTGTTATGAGATGATTTCATCTGAAAAAAAATTTTTCCTAATAAGAAAAAAAAGAACAATAAATTACTTGTAGAGTTTTATTTTTTAAATTTCTCCAGAGACTTTAATAAATCATAGAAATTAAACATAAAAGTACTTTATTAAAATAACTTTTATCATTATTATTATACTTTAATTCCTGGGATACACGTACAGAATGTACAGTTTTGTTTCATAGGTATACACATGTCATGGTGGTTTGCTGTACCCATCAACCCGTCACCTACATTAGGTATTTCTTCTAATGCTATCTCTCCCCTAATCCCCACCCCTCGACAGGCCCCAGTGTGTGATGTTCCCCTCCCTGTGTCCATGTGTTCTCATTGTTCAACTCCCACTTATGAGTGAGAACATGCAGTGTTTGGTTTTCTGTTCTTGTGATGGTTTGCTGAGAATAATGGTTTCCAGCTTCTTCCATGTCCCTGCAAACGATATGAACTCATCCTTTTTATGGCTGCATAGTATTCCATGGTGCATATATGGCACATTTTCTATATTCAGTCTATCATTGATGGACATTTGGGTTGGTTCCAAGTCTTTGCTATTGTGAATAGTGCCTCAATAAAAATACGTGTACATGTGTCTTTATAGTAGAATGATATATAGCTGTTTGTGTATATACCCAGTAATGGGATTGCTGGGTCAAATAGTATTTCTAGTTTTAGATCCTTGAGGAATTGCCACACTGTCTTCCACAATGGCTGAACAAATTTGCATGCCCACCAATAGTGTAAAAGCTTTCCTATTTCTCCACATCCTCTCCAGTATCTGTTGTTTCCTGACTTTTTTTAATGATCACCATTCTAACTGGAGTGAGATAGTATCTCATTGTGGTTTTGATTTGCCTTTCTCTAATGACCAATGACAGCATTTTTAAAAAACGTCCCTTTGGAGAATATGTTCTAGTAGTATAAAGTACCATTTATAAGCATAAATGTTTTTAATCTCAAAAATTGCTAGGACTATCTTTAATAAACTCATAAAAACCTTTTAAAAAGATTATATTAAGCACATACTATAAATATTTAACAATTACTTGTTTTATAATGTTATTTTAGTTTAAGGGTATAAATAGTATTTTGAGTTTATTAAACAATCTAAGGTTTTAATCAATCTACATTATCATAAGCATATTATCACTCATAAGAAATCTGTTAATATACATTGTAGGTAAACTCTATGTAAATAATACATATGGTACTTTATGCCAGAGTATATAAATATGTATCTTTAAATGTTAGTGTTATAAATAGACTTACTAATACAGTTTCTCAGTATAAGCATTTGCCTTCTGCAATGTTAAATATTTTAACAGAATGAGTTCTTCCAGAATTTTTTATAGGTGTTTATATGTGTCTTCCTTATAAAGGTATCCTATTACTAAAATGGCCCTCAGAGATATCAGATTCTAATCCCTAGACCCTATAAAAATTACTTTCTTTGGAAAAAGTGTCTTTGCAGATGTGATTAAATGAAGAGTCTTGAGGTGCCACGATTCTACTGAATTATCCATCTGGGCATTAAATGCAATCACAGGTATCCTTATAAAATGGAGGCACAGCTAAATTTGACACACAGAGAGGAGAAGGCAATCGGAATATGAGTAGACAGAGATTTGAAGATGCTGGCTTCAAGGTTGTGGTAATGTAGCCGCGAGCTTAGAAATGCTGAATATTAGCCTTCTGGAAGCTTGGCTAACCAAGAAATTGATTCTCTCCTTAGAACCTCTGCAGGGAGCATGTACCTACTGACATCTTGATTTTGACCTAGTAATACTTACTTTGGACTTGTGGCCTGTAGAAACTGAGAGAATAAATATCTGTTGTCTTAAGCAAGTAAGCTCGTGATCAGTTTTTAAAGCAGCCACACGACACTACAACACATTATTGACAAAATCTACAATTTGTTTTACAGATGTATTACAATAATTACATATTGTGGGCATATATTATTTATGCTATAGAATTATTACTTATTGAGAACCATAAAATACATAAAGTGCTTTTAAGGTCACATTTCTAAATATTTTTATTAAAGATTTAATAATTTCATTAATACTTTAACATAAAATTTTTAAAAGTATGTCTTTGTAGTTTGACAGAAACTGTGCAATTTCTATCTAAAACTGTGAGTTTACATTTCCAACATAAATAACTATTTCTTCACATGCTCAACAAAAATAAATATTATTGGTTTTAATAATTTTTATTAATCTACATCAGTTTACTATAATATGCATTTTGAAATGAATATGAGCTTCATTATAATGTGTTTGTCAGAAATTTATATAAATATTACCAAAATAAATATTATCAATGATAAGCAGAGATATTAGAACATTCATCTTGTTAGTGAAATTACTATTCTCAGTCACATTTATTGAAGCGTCATTTAAATACAAATGTTTAGATATTTATTCTACAATTTCATGAGTGCTAACTAAAATATGCAGTTCTGTATGATCACGATCACAATTACAAAAGAGATTAATTCCATCACCTCCCAAAATTCTTTCTTGTCCTTTTCTAAAGAAAAACTTTCTGTTGCCCCAAATAAAAATTAACTTTTTTCTTAATTATTAAGATTTTAAAACCCAAGCTGACATATGCATATGTGTGAGTGAGTGTCTGTGTGTGTGTAGAATCAGATATTTAAATTAAAAAAAATTAATATGTGTCTGTTGTACTTTAAGATAATTTAAGATAAAATGACATTCTAAATTATCATGGTGCTTCTAAAGCAGCTCCTCGGGGAGTGCGAGGGGAGAAAGGAAAAGGAAAACTTAGATTTTTGTCCTGTGGCTGGGAACAAAAAAAAAAAAAAGACAAGAAAGAGAATTTACCATTTTATGTTTTGTAATTCATGAATGTACATAGAGTATAATAAAAATTTTGATCTAATATTTAAACTTCGTGTTTTACATCAGGGTAGAGTGGTTTTCAAAGCTTTATCATATGATGTTGATGGCACATATACAAGTATGATTATGAATAGGAACTAGCTTTTAGGACATTTGCAATAAAATATTGATAGCAATAGAGAAAATTTTCAAGTAATGCCCAAAGCTAAACACTAATATAATCAGTATGTAATTGACATAGTTTGCCCATCCCATGGGTCTTAATTTCCAACTCTTGCTTGAGGAAATTGTGTTTCCTTAATGATCCTTCTACTATTGTTGGAAAAAATGTTAACTTTCATCTTTAGATATTCCCAAAATTAAGTAATTGAATTATTTCCCATTATACTTTTGCAAAGGGTATACTTTATTGAAGCTCTTGCCAAATTAAAACAAACATACTAAATGTTAACACGAAATATAGTGAAATAAATATATGGTCCACGTATATTATGTAAATTTATTTGTATTGTGTGTATATACACACACACTACATACACATAAGAGAAATATACTATGTATTTGTATAAAATTGTGTAGGAGATATATATATATATATTCCATAATTATATATAAGTGAATATATATTGTATATTTACATAAATTAAATATGAGGATATATATTCCATAATTATACATAAGTAATTATAGTACATAGTATACAATTATGTAGGATATATATATATATAACCTATATATGCATTTCTGTTAAAGGAATATTAAATATTGGCCTGAATATCTAAATGCATTTTTAACCACAGATAAATTGTTTAAATTATATATTATTGATTTTCGTGTATTTTCCCATTAATCTAGTAAAATTTAATGACGAAATCCTTCAATCCATTACTAAAGTATCTAATCATATTTAAAACATTTTCTACGTGATTCTTAATAAATAATGGATTTATGACTGTCTTCAGAATGGTTTGTGTTTTTCAACAATGTCCCCCCACTTTCTTTTTCTTTTCTTTTCTTTCTTTTTTTTTTTTTTTTGAGACGGAGTCTTACTGTGTCACCCAGGCTGGAGTGCAGTGGTGAGATCATGGCTCATTGCAAGCTCCGCCTCCTGGGTTCACGCCATTCCCCTGCCTCAGCCTCCCAAGTAGATGGGCCTACAGGCGCCCGCCACCTCGCCAGGCTAATTTTTTGTATTTTTAGTGGAGACGGAGTTTCACCGTATTAGCCAGGATGGTCTCGATCTCCTGACCTCGTGATCCTCCCGCTTCAGCCTCCCAAAGTGCTGAGATTACAGGCGTGAGCCACACTGCCCAGCCCAATGTCCCCCTTTTTTATATCACTCTACAAACACTTATTTTCCAGAGTATACTTAAGCATTAAATCTATACATAAATCAAATTTGGAAATCCATCATCATTTAGTCATCTGAGGGAAGATGAGCTTTCTTCCTAATGAAGACTTCCAATTTTGATGTATTAGGAAACCTTTGCCTTTAAATCTGTATATTTTTACATAAGACCTTGATTTTAGGAAGCATATTTTAAGCATTGAATGGGTAATGTATTAACTCAGAAAAATCTGGTAATCTCATTACAGTAATTAGTTTTAAGCAATATTCTATAACTCATTCTAAACAAATGAAATGGTTAACAAAATGAGATATGAGTAAGTAGAGAGCCTGAGGACTTCTCTGGGCATAGGTCTCAGTCAGACCCAGAAGGAAAACCTCTGGCCAATTAGACATCACTGCTGGGGATAGGGAACAGTTCAGAAAGAAGAAAGAAAAGAATGAAATTAATTGAAAGCAATTTGCAACAGATTCAGTACTTATTACCTGAATGTGATATGAAGTCTGGATTGACTGTTTCCAACGTTTCTGTTCAGACTATGATGTGAAATGGGTATTATGAAATATCTGGTGAAAAAATTTTATATTCTATTCTGGTAACAGTGTGAAAGTATATCAGGAATTTCTTTTCATTGTGCCTGTACCTTTCTTTAATATTCCCTGACCTTCAAATTTCAGATCTTCTCACCTCTCATAGACTAATTTGTATTTTTGAAATCAATACTTTCTCTACAGCAGATAATTTCCCAATACATGTTTTAGTATCTCTGTTTTCAGCACACACACTCAAATAGATGCAGAATTTTATTTTTTCCTTGATTTATGTCACTTGTAGTTTCTAAATTTTGGGGCATTCTGTACACATATTCATATAAAAATGTATACCCAAGAGTTTCCTATACCTGCTTTCTCTCTTGCCATATACTTTGTCACCGGTCAACCCACTGCAATCTGAATTTCATACTTTCCAGACCACTAACTGAAACAATCCTTACTGATGTCTCCAATGAGTACTATAATCAAATTATCAAATCATTCAAATTATCTTAACTTTTTCTAACTAGCCTACTTGGTCCTAGAATAAAATTAAAGCTCCTCATCAGAACCCAAAAGGAGTTCAGCTTCTAGCTGTTTCTCATGTCATTTGATATCATTTCTCTCTTTGCTCACTCAGAGCCACTACACTGACATCCTCTGTTTGCCTCAAAATTCAAAAATCAGAAAGTTGAAAAATAATGTTCACATGATCACAAAAGATGGAATGACTTTAATTTCATTCTATGTTTCCATTCAATTTTCTAAGCTTAAAACATTTGGAGTAATTTTTGCCTTCCAATTCCTCATGTGAATTTGAAACCTTAGAGGGATGCCAATGGCATTTTATAGAAATTTGCTTCATACTTGTAAAAGAGACAGGGCCATAGGGCCATGCTAACCCCATGAAAAATAATTGTGTCAGTGTGATTTTGACTAAAACTGAGCTACTTCAAAGTTCAATGGTATATATGACTTTAAAGGAAGAAAATTAAGCAGTGTTTTTTTCTGTAAATAATATTTAAAGACATAAAGCCTGATAATGCTGAAAATGATGATGATACTTATATTCAGATTTTTAATCTTGAGTAACAATTTTTGAGTAATGAAATATATCCATAACCTGTGTTCAAGGTAGTGAAGTCCCTGACATATTTTGAGTTCAAAGCTTTTACGAATGATTGGGTTGTGAGGTGAGCTGATGCAGCCTTTAGCAGCCTACAGTGAATGCAACCCCTGGATAAGAGGGTCTGTAAGACAGAGAGAGTTTCTTGTCCTAGTGAGGTCAAGTTATGCAATCCTGCATAACTATTTCATTCTTCAAGGTGGGGGATGATGTAGAGGAAAGTCTGATGATTGATGTACTTGAAATCTGAAAATATCTATTTGAGCCTGACTCCACTAGTTTGCAGCTATGCTTTGTAACTTTGGGCATCACCTCTGACCTTCAGATGCTTTATCTGAAAAACAGAAAATAGTACATTCCTTAAGTCTCTTCTTTGCTTAATAGGAAGATCCTACAAAGCACTGGCAAACTTGCCTAGCAGTGGAACATGATATAAAAGTAAGGTTTTTTTTGTTTGTTTTTTGTTTTTACTAATAATGTATTCATGGGCACTGATCTTTGTTCTTGCAGTTTAAACACTTTGGGCTATATGGTATGCACTATGTTTGGATCGTAGACATGATGAAAACATCAGATACATTCTGGATTTTTGGTGTGGGGGCTGCGGAGACTAAAGTGGGGACTGAGATATCTTCCTTTTGTTTTACTAACTAATCTAAGACAAGCAATGCAAAGATCCACCTGTGATGAAGAACCCACATCGTTTGGATAGACATGGCTTTCAGTTATCTCTCTTGTTCTCCCAGTGCTACAACCAACATTTTAAATTTTCCCCAACCTACTCAGCAGAAAGTCCTGAATTCTCATTTTCAGCTGCTAGGAAGTTCTCTTATGCATTTGGATTTTACCTTATAACTATGATTAAAATATTTTCTGTGTCATATAAATACAACCTACTTTCTTTCCATTTTAATTTTGATCAAGCCAACCAGGACATGGTCTAATACTCAGCAGAGAAAACAGAAAAACACATAACATAGATACTTTGATTTTAAAATAATGAATGCTATGATACTCCTTACTTGCCTTTCCCTGTTTTGCCAATTGAGTAAAAAGCACAGTAATGGAACTAATTCATCAAGTTAAAGACCTATCGGATAATTATCTATTCCTTTCATTGTTCTGTGCAATCCATTCTCAAGTGCAGTTGAATATATCTCTATCATATGATATGATTTAGGTAATTTTCTCCATTTTAACTTTCATCATTTTTGCTCAAAGCACCACATCTCTCACTTAGTATCTCACTGTTATCCTAACCAGTCTATCTACAGGTTTTCTTGTCCCTGTACAATCTTTTATTCATGAAAAGCTGGTTTCATATTTTCAAATATAATCAGATCATATAACTTACTTGCTTAAAAAGAGCGAAACTCCATCTCAAAAATAAAAGCCTCAACATTTCTCTATTAAGTATAGGATCTAAAGTATAGGATCCCATGGAACAAATAATCTTGAAAGGTTTCTAGATGGTCTTTCTGACTTCACTTCGCTGTGTTTCAAAGAGGTTCACCAAGTCCCAAGAAAACAGAACAGCTTTCTGCTCATTGAACCCAGAGAGCCTAGTTCTACACTGAAGTTTTTATTTGTTCTTCTCTCTGCCTAGAAGAAATATACTTTCCTTCACTCTTCAAATAACAAGATATTTTTCATCCTTCACATTAGGGCTTCTTTAACCACCTCCAAATTTCTTTCTGTCTTTCAAATCTTACAGCTTTCATAACACTTGAAACCATTTTACCTAACCTACTCTTTAAAATAGAGACAATCACTGTTTCCTTTATTTCTGGGTCTTTAACATCTAAAAGAGATGTAGTAGATATGATAATATGGTAGGGGACAATATGAATGTATTGAGTATGTGAGTGAAAGATGTTTTTTTTTATGACATAAAGAATGGATAGATTTTGGTATATTTTTAAGCACAAAAATGGGTCAGATTTGGAATTTTATTCAACACTGAGGCAACAATGTAGAAGATGGCTTTTGAATACCTAATATTCCGATTTCATTAATTGTTCAAATGAAAAATATCCTTGAGAAGAAGTTTCGACTAAATACATAATTTCTTGACTAAATCTTATCTTAGTCTTTCATATCCAAAAAAATATTTCGGGGTGCCACACTAGTGCAAATACCCTAGTGGATACAATTATATACAGAATAATATTTTGCATTTTATTGATAAAAATAATTACTTTTTAAAAACACTAACATTAATGTATTAATGAAAAGCCCCTACAGTATTATAATTAGAAATGAGTAAAAATCATTTCTATCACCTCTCTTAATTCCCGGATCTGTTCTGATAGCCCTCCAATCTCAGAATAAGAAACATTCCCAGGGTCCTCATGAGACATGTTATAAACCAATGGATCCACCTCTCTTGGCAAATATCTCATGATAGTTAGTGTAGTCATATCCAAAGCAACTCTTGTTCCTGGCTTCAGCTTACTTTTGTCAAGCTGTCGACGACAACCCACAACATATCTTGGTCCATTGGTAGCTTTAACAATGAATTTTTCTTCAGTTAACTGTTTACACATTTCACCCACAACCTGCCTGACACTTTGTAGGGCCTTCAGATCATTCTCAGACTTTTCGTACTGCTTGGTAAGTTCTTTTAATTGTTCCCTTAACTCCTTAAGACGGCCGTCGATCTCCTTGTGCTCAAGCAGCTTCTTGCGGTAGTCCTGAAGCGCCTTATCTCTAGGGTCCGCCATGGTGAGAAGCCGTCTCTCCCTATCTTTTCTACTGAGTTACTCAGGGGCTCTTCTAGAGCGCATGTACTTTGGCGAGCATAGCACACAAACATGCTCACAGCCTGTGCATATTCTGTGAGGTACATTGAACATACTGCTTTCCCAGAATTACTTGCTACCCCTTCTCAGTCTCATCTCTTCCAAGTACCCAGTCATCTAGCTAAACAATTAACAATTGCCCAATAATTAGTGCAAATTAATTGTTCTCAATGTGAGAGGGAACAATGATGGAAACTTTTTTTGTGTGTGTTTTTCACCATGCCACTGGCACTTTAGTGGGTAGAGGCAAAGGATGCTATGAAGCATCCAGCACTGCACACGGACAGCACTCCATGACAAGGATTTTCTGGCACAAATGTTAAAAATGTTGACATTATGACACCCTTGTATAAATCTGTAACTCTGGACTCTCTTGTATTAGGGAAAAGTTGACAATCAAATGTACTGATGAAAGTTCTACCTCATGGAAATGTACGCTTCTCCTGTGTTTTATAGTTATACCTAAGAAATACTGCAATGCTACCTCAGTTTATTTTAGGTCAGTTTAAGCAAAGATTATTTATACGTAAATCAAGCCTACCTCTTTTCTTTTACTTTCAACTTTTTAATGGAAATCCACATAAGTTTATAGGAAGAGCTGAGAGAAGAAGCAATGCTGTGTCATGGAAAAATAAGAAACTACCATGTGTAACCTACTTGGTCTTTTGGATTTGAATAGGTCCTACCGCGTATTTGTCCCTTTCACTTCATTATGGAGTAGCTTTGTATACTGAGATTTAAGACTTGATGAATACTGTACTAACAGATCATGGAGAATATTTAATGGTTCAAGATATTTTTGCCTCCAATTTTAAGAATATTCAGTTTTCCAGAGTCCAGTTACAAGGACAGAAATATTTCTTAAAAGGGATAAGGGTTGCTCCCAGAAAAGTTCATTGCTTTACACGGAAACTCCAATAGACTAAACTTAGAGCTTTCTACTTGCCACAGACACTTGGCAAAACATTGTGGGTGTGGTGATTAGACCGGAGGAGATGAGCAGTGTGGACCTCAGCTTGAACAATTTCAAGAATCTTCTGAATTGGGTTGTACTAAAAACATGGTAATTGGTTACATCAAATTTTGGCCCCAGAATCCAGCGATGCTATCAAACATTTTACCTGTTTCCTGGAATGGTGTAATGCAAAATGCATCAAAATGTATTTGAATTTGGAGGAAATGTGTTTATATCACAAAGACTATTATACTCCATCACAGAAATGTCAATGTCTAGAATATCTATGGAGATTAGTTCTGTATTCTAGTATTTATGCCGCTTACTAAGGGATCTTTAGGTAGTCCTACTTATTGTTTACCAGGTGTGTTAGTCCATTCTCATACTGCTCTAAAGAGCTGCTTGAGACTCGGTAATTTATAAAGGAAAAAGTTTTAATTGACTCACCATTCTGCAAGGCTGGGGAGCCCTTAGAAAGCTTGCAATCATGGTGGAAGGGGAAGCAAACATATCCTTCTTCACATGACAGCAGGAGAGAGAGAAGTAGAGAGTGAAAGGATAAAAAACCCCTTATAAAATCATCAAATCTCATGAAAACTCACTCACTATCACGAGGACAGCATTGGGGAACCGCCCCCAGATTCAATTACCTCCCACTGTGTCCCTCCCAGAACACATGGGATTTTGAAATTATAATTCAAGATGCGATTTGATGGGGACACAAAACCAAACCATATCACCAGGTTTGATAAATTTTGCATTATCAATTTAGTAAAAAATATGATGTCCATGGGATAAAAACATTAAGCAAAATTAATTACAATATAATAAATTTTATTACCATATAAGTGATAAGCAAGTTAGAAATTATAAGAAAGTTTTCTGAACATTTCCTATCCAAGTAATATTCTGTATGCAATTTATCTAATGAACTGTCATTTTTTCTTTCTGTCATCACCCCTGCCAAGCCATGTTGCAAACCACTGACTTACTAAATTTTCTAAAGACTACCTCTGACTATATGGCTATCTTCTCAGAAAACTTCCTTGGTACCACATTGCTTGTAAAATAAATTCAGATTCTTCAGTGATTCCAAAATATTCATGATTTAGTCTTTCCCTGTACTTGTAGCCTACCTCTCACTATTCCCATATAAATATACCACACAGACATCATACTGGTCTTTTCATTAGAGTCTTAAGAATATTTAGGTTTTCTATTGAGGATACTTTTTAAAAAGTGTTGTATCAAAATGGATAATTGATATTTTAAATATTCACACTGAAGAATCTTCAACCAAATTAGGTAATATGCAATTCTTAGATATAATTTCTGTAGTAATAGTTGGTAAAAGACCTTACCTCTTATGCACAAAGTCACTGGGCTCATTACTAAGAATATAGAAGGAAATATGACCAACAGATTCTTGCTCCTGTGATCTTCATTCTAGCAGGTAACACCTAAATTACATATTCAATTGTACAGCTTGTGACACTCACAATATGTTTAATAAATGAATGGTCATGCATAAATTGTTACCAATCTGTGGTGAAATAAGTACAGAAATTGAGAAGAAAATCTTAGAGCAATGTGATATGGTCTCTGTAGCCAAGTATGTGATAAGTGGACTGATTTCATTAAAAGTTGGGGTGCTGTTAAATTTGCATGGTACTCCACGTGTGGGGTAAACTGTCTGTTATTATCAAACTGTGGGGACTGGGGAGGCTAATTTTGGCTACAGATAATTTAAAGAGTAATGATAGAACAAAATATTTATTTAAAATTCTGTCAAGTGCAATAAATATGAACAAGATATATTGAAGCATGTAACCATCTGATATTTTTGCATACTTGTGAGCTGAAGTTTCATGAAGAAATATCACCTAAAATACTAAGAACAAATATAAATTAACTAAATTATTGAGTTTGGGAATCATGGAATGAAGAAG
This sequence comes from Colobus angolensis palliatus, assembly GCF_000951035.1. Lineage (NCBI taxonomy): Eukaryota > Metazoa > Chordata > Mammalia > Primates > Cercopithecidae > Colobus > Colobus angolensis. Next base: position 2,071,801 of record NW_012113919.1, read on the forward strand.
TTTCTGAATATAAAAGGAGTGTATGTCAAAGCATCTCTCTAAATATTATACCTCTAAAGAAGTTTTGATGGAAAAATTGACAGCTGCTTATTATTATTTTTCTCTCTGAGTTCTGAACCTCACATTGATCAAGCTCACAGCCCATTATCTTTTTATCTTAGTTATTGTAAGCCTTATTTTTGGAGTCACAAATAAGCATATTTTACGCTATGCCTTAGCCAACACCTTGGAAGATAATAACGAGGAAAGGTGTGTTTTACTGAGTATAAGAAAAAAGTATTTGTCTCTGGAATATGGAAACATAAATCATTCTCTGCTGAAGAAAGAATTTGATAGAACAGTCTTCTGAGAGGTTATGGCTGTAGGAGTAAAAGTAAAAATCATGCTTGATTAAACTCTGCACTGGTTTTCTTTGAATTATCCTAGAGAATTCATCTAGTCCTTGGAGGAGGATAGTACATTTAAAAAGGTGTATATTGAAGAAGATTTACTTCATTCATTTAACATAATCCTCATCCTAGTTGCTGTAGTAACACCTATATTTAGAGATGAACAAATAAGAAAGTATTTTACACCTTATATTCTTTATACCTGCTCTTTTTTCTTATAAAACAAATATTTTTATGAAATTGCTTATTTTTCATGCTGGGTTTGGGTGGCACATTTTGGCCAACATTATTTTTTATCTTAACTTATAATTTGATAATGTGCATATCTTGCAGTAAACTTTAAACCAACTATGCATAGCTTTTTAAATAACATGTTTATATTAAGAAAAGTGATAATGACAATTCATGTGGATTATAAAAATCACAGAAAATCTATATATCAAACAAAAATTAATAAATATTCATTTTATTTTTTAATTTTTTTATTTTAATGGCTGAGCTAAAGTGTGAAAACAAAATTTATATTGATGTTGATCAACACGAGTCTTTTGATTATTTAAAAAATCCATTATGACAGAAGAATGCACTTTTGCATTCTTAATCCCTGATTGTTAATTGTCTTAAAAATAATTTTATTATTTAAAATTGTGGATGAACAATGGAACCAAACTAAACTTAATGGAAAATATTGCAACTTTGTTTTTCTAAAAAATACAATTAGTTTTTCAGCAAAGTTAATTTTAAGGAGTTTCAATGGAAAAGAACTTCTCTCCTTAAGTGGCAGACCCAGCTGAGTTCTTGGGTGTAGATTTTCAATACTGCAGCTAGGGACAAAGGGAAAAAATAATGAATCCTACGCATGTGCATTCTGATGTTCCCTAAGAGATGGGGAATTTAATTATGCTGATCTAATTATATACAAATCTAGTTTGTCTGATTTGATTACAAGAGAATCTAGGTTTTGTGTAAGGTTACTGCTGAATCGGGACTACTTTAATTTCTGCCAAATCTAGTTTGCTTGCTCTTTTCATGACTAAAATTGTGTAGCTCATAGCTACAACAAAATTAACATTTTGTTACACAGGGTATTTATCTGCGTAATTCCTCTATCCAAAAAGCTATAAAATATAATTTAAAAATGTAAAGGAATGACTGGAATGAGCACAAATAGTACTAAATTCATAGAGGGCAAAATAAGAACGTGTAGGTTTTACAGATATGAAAAATGTATTAGCTATTTCAAATGTAAATAACTTCCTAGTAACTCTATGTATATTTACATCATTTATAGACCCAGTGAGCCATTTATAACTTAGAGAAAAGTTATATTATCATCAGAAATAAGTGATGGTAGATTGGGAAAGATAAACACCATGGCTTGCAAAGAAGGAATAATATCTCCAGATCCTTAGAATTTATTTTCAGCCTGGGGATACAGAGGCTTATTTGTTGGTCTCAACTCACGATTTCTTGAGTTGCTGTCTACTTTCTCTTGTGAGAAAGTGAAACCAGGGAAAACATCTTCAGACTGTAAAACTTTCTCAAGGAAACAATTGCCGAAGTTGATTTAAGAAGGGTCTGGATAAGTCCTTAGCATATGTACTACTTTGGCTTTTAAGAATGGGGCAAAATGGATGGGCTCAGCACGTTCTTTCCACAGCACCACATGAGTATAATTGATTGCCTCACATAGCTGCGATACCTTTTCTGAGAAGGGTAAGTGGCTTTGTAGACATAGTGACTTATCAACATCATATAAGATGGTCTTAGAAAAATAAGTTGACTTTTTTTTTTCTACTAAAAGTGATTTTTTTTTCCACCTTTAGCTGACAGATTTAAATTTGCTTCTCTAATATCTTAGGAAATTATTCTCAAAACAAGCATATGCAAACCAACAAACAAAAACTGGCATAGAACATGATATTATGGATACCTGGTACTACAGGGAGTAATTATTGCTTAAAATGACTAGCATTAATACTCTAAGAAGCAGTATAGTATCATTAATGCAAAATATTAAATAAAATGCAAGCAAAATGGAAGGATGTAAGGAAAGAAAGAAAGAAAGAAAGAAAGAAAGAAAGAGAAAGAAATAGAAAGAATCTCTACAATCTATAAAAAAAAAAGTCATGCAGTGTTTAACTATCATAAATATACACGAACATTATTAAAGAAAATTCCAAACTTCACAATTAACTCTCCACACTAAGCAATTCACCGGTGCACAAGTGTAGAAGTATACATGTAATTAGGCATTTCATCTGATAAGCAGGAAAGCAAAGACTGCACAGAACATGTTAGAGAACTAGAAATACAAAAGAAATTGTATAAAATGTCTTCCCAACTGAAAAAAGCTTCTCTCTTTCTGTGCGTGTAAGTTATAAACAGTGGAATAATTAAAATAATACTAATTAAATATACCAATTAATTAATAAATTGATATTTATTGAATCATATGACTAGAGCTAACAAAATTAGAAAATTTTAGAAAACAATTACCTATAGCAGTTCTATTGTTAGTAATACATGTTTTCTTATTGAATTTTTAAAGAAGGATTTTTTTTCAAAGGAACATTCTTTTAAAATTAATAGCTTCTGAAAAGAACCCACCAAGAGAATATAACTTTGTTTTGAATAGATGTATCTAAGGCTGTTCATCAAATATTAGGTAAAGCAAATAAACTCTGAGGACATTTCACACTCTGAGTTTCAATGATTGTAGGAAAGTGTTAGATAACCTTACGTTTAGTAAATTTAAATATTTTACATTTACATATATTACATAGTTATGTCTGCTATATAACTGAGTAATTTCAATTAAAAAGTTATAATAATTTTGAATAGTATATCAATAAAATTGGGCAGTATATCAGACTAGACTCATATGACATCGTTAATAAATAGAAAAATATAACATGTAATAAATAATGAATGGTTCTTAAACTTAATGCTATTGCATTTATGACATTCATGCATACCACACACTTCCATTAGTAACTCATAAGAACTAAGGACTTATCCATTACCTTCAGGAAAACATAGCTAAAGTGAGAAGAAACAAATCATTGTGAATAAATGATTCAGTCCCCCATAGAGCCCATCTTGTGCTAAAATAAGGTAAAAAAGAAAGAAATAAAGAAAAAAACACTCAACACCTCTCTGCCCTTGAAACACTGGGTTTATTCGGCTACAAAAAAAAAAAAAAAAAAAAAAAAAGAACATTACATTCAAGCATTCATTTCAAGTTTGGAGCTACACAAACTAAAGTAGTTAAACGATATCCTTTTTCAAGTCATTTAAAATGAAAACTCATTAAGAAGCATTCAAAATAAATGTAGAGTGCTGCAATCTATTACCCAAAAAAAGTTATTTTCATGCTATGAGTTTAAATTTGTCTGAAGTTGAACTTTATTGTTCAAGTGATATATTTAGATTTGACATAAGTAGAAAGCCAAAGGTGGTTTGGAGCCGTTTCTCTTACATAAAATTTATGAGCTATTGCTATTTATAGGAAGTGATAATAATACTTAAATTTTGTAAAGCACTCTGCTAAGTGCTTTGCTTTAATTTACCCCTCACAGTAAGTCTACAAGGTAGGACTATCTCCTGAGTAGGTGTTTAAAATAGGAAAAATGTGATCTTAGGGAGGCTCTGTAACTGGACCAAAAGAATTTGATTCTGAATTCCCACCTTTTAAATATTACATGATATGATCATGTTATTATATGTCAAGTTTTCTGGAAATGTCAAGCACACTGCTTTCAAGGATGAATCTAGTTTTAATAAAAAGCTGATGGATGAAGCAAAATTTTTAAAAGAAAACTTGTAAGATCCAGAAAACACTTGGAAGATTCCAAACTGAGGTAATTTTTATTTTATCTAGTTCAAAGTAGCAATATAGAAATCATAAAGGCAAAATTATCCAATACAAACACACAAACTACTCATTTTCTAATAAAACCTGCTAAACCACAAAGTTATCTAACACTTTCCCACAACCACTGAAACTCGGAGTTTGGAATGTCCTCAGAGTTTACTTGCTTTACCTAATATTTGATGAAGAGACTTAGATACATCTGTGTAAAACAAAGTTATATTCTCTGTGTTTCCCATGGTGAATAGCATGAGATGACGCAATTTAGAGGCTATTTCACTATTTGTGTGCTTCTGGAAGAGCAGACACAATGAAGAAGGCAATGGTAAATGACACGTTTTTAGTATATGAGCATTAAGAAGACAAACTCACTCTGACAGCTGTTACATTATTCTCTGGCTCAATAGAACCCTACTTTGGAAGAATACAGATGGCATTGAAGTGCATGAGAAAAGTATTTATCTGGTTCGTACTCTAAAAAATCATTTTTATGTTAGCATTTCAGCTAAATTGTGATATGAATTTTTTCAACTTCTTAAGATAATCTCTAAATTTTTGTGGAAATATTAGTGGATAAGACAAAGATGATTCAAAGTAAATATTGGTTCTCATGCTTTGTTTGCCAATATTGAATTTCAAGCACATATGTAAATGTGACATTCAAAAGTTTTTTTTTTTTTCCAGATCAAGAATATTTCTCTATAAAACTGCACTGAACACTATTCAAATTCCTATATCAGCAATCTTGCATTATGTGGATTTTTAAAAAGTACATTGAAATATTCAAGGCAGCATTAGTTGCAACAATAGATGAAATAAGTTGTGAAATTTTCAATGATCAAATCTCTCTCCTTAGCAATAGTTATATTCTATATATAGTTAACAGCAGTAATTATATTTTAGAACCGAAGCTTTATAACAATGGGAAATGTAAAAGTCTTAGGAAAAGTCTCACACTGAACAGGCTTTTGGGAACATGTCATTTTATTTTCATTCACTAAATCTTTGCTTTTACCTAAAAAGCAATTTTTTGAGAACACAAAATGAACAAAAGCAAAGTGCTGTGTTTGAAATTCATGAATAAGGTAACAATGCTTCCTCTCTTGAGGTAATACTTCCCTTTGTTATTTCTATTGCTTGGTTACATTCTGCTAGTAGGAATTTGAGTAATAATTTGATGATAATTCCTCAAGGTGAGAGGATTTATTTCACTGCTCACACAGGAAAAGATCTGTTAACACAATAGGTATCTGGAGCACTCTCATTGAAGCAATTCTTTACATGTTTCTAGTTTATCTTCATACAGAGTCAGATTATATTAGACAACATTGGATAGTTTTTAAGTGACATGAGGAGGTTTTCTTTTTATTTCTGCAGTTATCAGGTGAGCATTTGAAGTACTTTCCTCTTGAGAAACTCAGAAATTAGAAAGCACAATTGGTATGAAAGAATAAGAAGAAAATTCTGATGAATTATCTATAACTTATATGACTATTGTATTTATATTTTGATTATTCTTCTCATAAAAGATCAATTCTGTAAATAATAGAATGTGCTATACAATTTTTAGCAAAAATGATAGAATAATATACATAAGTCTCACTTCTCCCTAACTCTCCTTTGATCACTGCATTAGCCTGTTTGTAGTACTGTTAAGATATACCTGAGGCTGGGTAATGTGTAAAGGAATGAGATTTATTTGGCTCATTGTTCTACAGGCTGTAAAACAAACATGGCACATATATCTGTTCAACTTCTGTTGAGTGCCTTAGAAAGCTTTACAATCATGGTAGAAGATGAAGGGGGAGCCAGTACATCATATGGCAAGAGAGAGAGGGAGGAGATGCCAGAATCTTCTGAACAACTAGATCTAACCCTAGTAGAGTCTCTCTGTGGGGACTCTGCTCCTGCAGTGGGTTCTTGCCTTGGCACCCAGACTTTCTGATATATCCTCTGAAATTTAGGTGAAAGTTGCCAAGCTCCCTTCACTCTTGCATTCTGCACACCTGCAGGTTTTACATCACACAAAAGCCACCAAGACTTATGGCTTACAACCCCTGAAGCAGTGGCCTGAGCTGTAGGCCCTTTGAGTCACAACTGGAACTGGAGTAGCAGGGATACAGGGAGCAGTGTCCTGAGGCCACACAGGGCAGCAGGGCCCTAGGCCTGTCCCTAAAGCCTATTCTTTTCTTCTAGGCTTTTGGGCCTATGGTGAAAGGGACTGCCTCACTGATTTCTAAAACGTCTTTGAGGCTTTTTTCCCATTATCTCAGCTATTAGCATTTGGCTCTTTTTCAGTCATGCTAATCTCTGTAGAAAGTGGTTGCCCCACATGCCACTTGAATTTCTTTCCTTAAAATGATTTTTCCTTCTCTATCACATGACCAATTGTGACTTTTCCAAAGTCCTATACTCTGCTTCCCTTTTAATTAAGTTCCAACTTCTAGTCATTCTTTTACTTTTGCATCTGATCACAGATTGTTAAAATCAGGTACATCACCACTTGAACATTTTGCTGCTTGGATATTTCTTCTGGTAGATACTATAGTCATCACTCTTAAGTTCAAGCTTCCACAGAGTCCAGGAGCATGACACAATTCAGCCAAGTTCTTTGCTAAAGTGTAACAAATGTTACCTTTGCTCTAATTCCCAATAACTTTGTCATTTCCATCTGAGACCTCATCAGCCTGGTCTTCACTGGCCATGTTTCCATTAGTATTTTGGTCACAACCACTTAACAAGTCTCAAGAAGTTCTATACTTTTTGCATCTTCCTGTTGTCTTCTCTGAGACCTACAAACTCTTCCAAACTCTGCCTGTTCCCCACTACCAAAGATACTTCCACGTCTTCAGATACCTCTATAGAAATTCCCTACTCCTCGGTACCAATTTTCTATATTAGTTTGTTTGTACAGCTATTAAAAAATACGTGAGGCTGGGTAATTTATAAAGAAAAGAAGTTTATTTGGCTCATGGTTCTCCAGACTGTAAAAGCACGGCACTCACATCTGTAGAGCTTCTGCTGAGGCCCTCGGAAAGCTAACAATTATGGTGGAGGGTGAATGGAGAGACAGTGCATCAAATAGCAACAGTAGGAGCCAGAGAGAGATAGGAGGTGACAGGCTGCTTTAAACAACCAGATCTCACTTGAACACAAAGAGTGAGAGAGCTCATTTATTCATGAGGGATCCACCCCCATGACCCAAACATCTCTCACTAGACCCACCTCCAACATAGGAGGTCACATTTCAACATGAGATTTGGAGTGGAGAAAACATGCAAACCATATTAAACACTTTTGAGAAAACAATTTCTATATATCGAAACAAGTAAAAGTAAAAAAAAAAAAAAAAAGAGCAGAAAAAGGAATAAAGAATCTATCTTATCTAACTTGTTAAGAACATTTCAATCAGTGTTTAAAACTAAAAATTCCCACAGTCGCTGAAAACCTAGCGTATTCAAGACTGCTAAATTCTCAAATTAGCAATTTAACTATGGACCTTAAAATGGATCTTGCCTTTTTTTTATCCATAAAGTGTATGTAGGTTGTTAGAATCTTATCTACAGTACCTAGACCTAAATCAATATTCATATAAAAGAGAATTTCTACATGATTGGGAAAGTAAAGTCATACTAAATGGCTTAGTAATACCATGAGAGTTTTCTGAATTCTAAAATCACTATTTTAAGAATTCCAAAAGCATTTTTAAGACCTGAGAAGAGTAGTAATTTTAGAGATAAACATAAACTTTAAATTTGAGATCTATGTCTGAAAGTATTTTGCTTTAGTCGCCTTTCTGATAGCTCCTCAAACTAAATCTGATAGTTATATGCAACATTAGGAATATAATTTACAGAATGGTGAGATTCTGTTTTTGAAATATTAACCAATTCTTCTTAACACTCGATTTTCTGTTACTCTTGATTTTTCTCACTTTTCTACATTGGAACTGGCTTTATTCATTCCTCAGAAAAGGAGTGATTCAATTGATGATCTAGAAAATGTAAACTTTTATAGTTGGAACTAGAAAGTGTAAGCCCTGTGAAAAGGGAGTAAGTTCTGATGAAGATATCAGAGCTAGAAGAAAACATGGTGTTATTTAAATTATCAAATGCTCAGGTTACCTGGTAGGCTTTTCTGTGTTGCAGATTAGTAACAAGTAGAATTAGGAGCCAATAATACTGGTGAGTCCTTGAGAAAAGACTCTACAGGACATAAATGGATGGATAGATAGATAGATAGATAGATAGATAGATAGATAGATAGATAGATAGATAGATAAATGTAGGAATTTTGAATATGAGGGAAATATTACTCTTAAATAGAGTGTGAAGTGGTAGCAAAGCCCTAGAGTATAAAGCGCATATCATATCTCATATCAATGATGAAATCAGACTTGCCTGAGCATGACCTGGAGAATTAACATGTTGCCAGGACATTTAAATAGTAGGACACAAATCCTAAAGTGTCCTAAACAATCCCACGGAATATGGTGTGCTTTTTCAAAAATAGAAAGATAAAACTTGGGAACCACAGAGAACCCTGAAAGCAGTTAATTTTTAGCCAGATTAGAAAAAAGGTAGGAATGTGAGGAAGTACAATAGTGACTTGTATACAGCTAGGATAAGATATTAGAACAACTCAAAATGTCTCCAGAGATGCTATCACAGGTTGGAAGAGACATCGAAGATCATACAGCTAGTCCTTAAGTTCTTTACATTATGTATCCCCAAGAACTTAGACTCAACTCCAGCTATGTGATGGGGGAGATCCAAATGTATTAACATTAACTTTTTACTATTCAGAAGAAGGCGGACATAGATAGATCTTGTTTTGCATAAAACATTATGTATTCAGACTTATTTCCCCGGTACATATTATCTGAGAAACAATAATGTAATAATGTTCACCTTTAATCCCAAGTAAATTATTAATGAGTCTTTTTTTTTTTTTTTTTTTGAGATGGAGTCTCCCTCTGTTGCCCAGGCTGGTGTGAAGTGGCACAATCTTGGCTCACTGCAACCTCTGCCTCCCCTGGTTCAAGCGATTCTCCTGCCTCAGCCTCCAGAGTAGCTGGGATTACAAGTGGTCACCACCACACCCAGCTAATTTTTGTATTTTTAGTAGAGACAAGGTTTCACCATGTTGGCCAGGCTGGTCTCAAACTCCTGACCTCAGGTGATCCAGCCACCTTGACCTCCCAAAGTGCTAGGGTTACAGGCGTGAGACACCACACACAACCATGAATTATCTTTTATAAATGACATGTATTGTGTGAGTTCTGAATGTTTTATAAGGAGTTCATATTCAGTATTGTTTAAAAATAGTAATAGTGCTACAATATTTTAAAATTCTGAATTGAGTATAAATGATATATCTATTTGTTGATAATTTGTGTATTGGAATAAAAAAAGTTATTTAATTTAGGTAAACTAACAAAAGTAGTTATTTTTTTACTGCATAATCTGGTATATTCCTTATAAAAGTAAACTAAGAAATGCTATCAGATGTATATGTATATGTGTGTATATATTTACATATAAAATACACACATATTTATATGTATATACACACACACATATATGTATATAAAATACACACATATTTATATGTATATATATACACACACATATATATCTGTTCTAATTCCTTGATTAAAAAGAGACTTCCATTCTATACTTATTAAGGAGAAGAAAATAGAAAAATGTGATTTGGATGAATGTCCCATATTTAATACTAAATGTGATAATCCTGGTACTAAAGAATGTACTGTTCTATTTATTCTGTTGGTAATAATTTCTTTATATTAACCTATTTTGAATAAATGTAAAAGTAAAGAAAAGAAATAAGTTAAATTTAAATAGACGTTTTTGTTTTTGCCCATAGTTTGAATGGTGAAGCTGTCCGAGTCCATGCTAACAAAAAGGAGCAGATCTCTGGAACCTGAAGAAACTGGCACACAGTAGAATCAATAAGAGGTCAGAAATGAAGGTCATATATGTCTGTGAGCATATATATATATGCTCACAGACACACATATATATACATATATACACACACTATATATATATGAAAAGCTGGTAGAATTTGGAAGTTATAGCTATTCAATAAATTTTTCTTTTTCTTTTCTTTTTTTTTTTTTTGAGACAGTCTCACTCACTCTGTCTCCCAGGCTGGAGCGCAGTGGTGCCATCCCAGCTAACTGCACCCTCTGCCTCCCAGGTTCAAGTGATTCTCCTGCCTCAACCTCCCAAGTATCTGGAAGTATAGGCATGCATCACCATGCCTGGATAATTTTTGTATATATAGTAGAGATGGGGTTTCCCCATGTTGGTGAGGCTGGTCTCAGACTCCTGACCTCAAGTGATTCCGCCCACCTCAGCCTCCCAAAGTGCCGGGATTATAGGCACGAGCCACCGTGCATAGCCATCAATAAATATTTCTTAAGCTTATTACTTAAGAAAACTTTGATAAATAAAAAATTAAATTAGTTGTAGAGGCTTGTTTGCATATAATAATCTACACATGCCACATTTCCATTTGGGGTTTCATAATATTCCACTTACATACAATTTTTAAATCTGATGGCTTTTATAATCTCACCATCTTTTATTTAATTTGATTGCAATCTGTGGCTGATGTAGAATTCCATATTGTTTAGATGGGTAATTTACCTTACATAGCCAGATGAAAAATAATCAATCTGAGAGCAAAGTAGGAAAAGCCACATTCAGTTAACAAGCCCACAGTACTGGCTTGTTTCACAAGACACTGTGCCAAGTCAGTAGCATCGAAAATCTAGATGCCTGAATAGCATGTAAGGATGGGGAAAAAGACATGATAAAAGTGGAAACTGCTGGTCTCAGTGGCTTGTGACTGTCACCCCAACTACTCAGGAGGTTGAGGCAGGAGGACTGCTTGAGCCCTAGAGTTAGAGATCAACCTGGGCAACATAATGAGGCCCATCTCTAAGAAATTTTTTAAAAATAGCCAGAGAGGGTGGCAGGCACCTAAATTCTCAGCTACTCTGGAAGCAGAGACAGGAGGATTGCTTGACACCATGAGTTCAAGGCTGCAGTGAGTCACAATCATGACACTGAACTCCAGCCGGGACAACAGGTGTGGCACCATCTCAAAAAAGAAAAAAAAAGTGGAACCAAAATGAGAATGTCCAAAGAATTGCCATAAACAAAACCAGGATGCACAAATATGATTTTAAGTTCATGTACCTGAAATTATGAGGATAATTATATATATATATATATGTGTGTGTATATATGTGTGTGTGTGTGTGTGTATATATATATATATATATATATATATATAGAGAGAGAGAGAGAGAGAGAGACAGAGAGTCTATGCCTGTAGTAATCATAATGAACAATCTTCACTTGGAAAGCAGCTTTGGTACAGACCAATTGGCAATTGATTCAAATATTCCTACTGCAACAGAATGTGCTCTTTGTTTGAAGAGCCTCAGTAAAACAAAGTCTCAGTGTTATAACATTACAGTGTAACTGTAATACTTAAGTTTTCTTACAATAATGATATTTGAAGTCCACACTAGGAAGAATCAATCTTAATAAAGAGGGATCTAGACTATATTACATATTATGTATATGTTTATGCTCCACATATTTATACATATTATACAGATCTATACATTTATATATATATCGCATACAAAAATACATGTATACACACATATATACATATGTGTGTATGTATATATGTATATGTGTGTGTGTGTGTGTGTATATATGTGTATGAGGGAGGAGAGACAGAAAGAGAAAAGGAAAGAAAAGGAAAGATTTTAAGGAAACCGGGACTCACATGTCTTAATTTCATAGGGAAGATGAGCGGACTAGAAATTCAGGTTGGAGTTGATACTGCAGTCTTGAGAGAGAAATTCACAAAGCAGGCCAGGCAGACTAGAAACTCAGGCAGAGTTTGTATATTACAGTCCTGCTTCAGGAAACTTCTGTCTCTATTCTGAAAGTTTTCAAAGGATTGCATGAGACTTACCAAATCAACTGGACACCAAAGTTTGGCCAAGATAACACATAAAATTAGCCATCACAAAGACCAAATGAAGGTAAGAACAGTTGTACTCAGCATGACCCCGAAAAATCCTCTTAAAAATAGAGTTCCAATCTTTTTGAGTATTTAGGGGCTGGATTGTCCTGGGCTATTTAGGGGCTGGATTGTCCTGGGCTGATGGAAATATTGCTGATCAACTGAGATTCTAGTGCAGATGAAATAGATAGTAATTTATCTTTGCCATACTACAATAGCGTGTTGTGCTTCTTACACTGGATTTGCATATCTCTTTATATGGAATTGTTGTAATATATGTCGTTGTCCACTCATGACATGTCTGACCTTTGTAAAATCCCAGAATGCAGCCTATTGACCTATTGTTACAATGTGCCCAGACTTGATACATTTAGGTTATTCAATTTTTTCAACATATCAATTTTTTCCATTATTGATTTAATGATACAAATTATCTGTAATGTGTCAAGTGTCATGTTCCATGCTTAAATATGCAAATGTAATAACGCAAAGTTGGTAGATGAACTACAATACCAAATATCTATATTTTAAAACCCTGAGGGACTGTACTGAAAGCAATTACATAATATAAATCTAAAATTTAAAAATTGCACAAAAATTGTAATTATCACCGTTCTATTCTTAAATATAAGAAAGGTGAGTTCTGTAAACTACTGTGATCTACAAAAAACTCATAGATTGAGACATGATTAAAATTATATTAGCACGTATTTCAGCCAAACAAAATTAAATGAAACTTATGTCTGTAAACCTACTATAGGTTGATCAATTATGCTTCCTTAGGTTTATAATTTCACCTAAAATCCATCTAAAAAATCATATAAAACATTGACATGTGGATGCGCATTTTAAGGAAAAAAAGTGATCATAATACATTTCTAATGCCTCTGAGGAAGGTGTTGGCACTTAAAGTTGGTTATATATATATATATATACACATTTTTGAGAGGGAGTCTCGCTCTGTCACCCAGGCTGGAGTGCAGTGGCCGGATCTCAGCTCACTGCAAGCTCCGCCTCCCGGGTTTACGCCATTCTCCTGTCTCAGCCTCCCGAGTAGCTGGGACTACAGGTGCCCGCCACCTCGCCCGGCTAGTTTTTTGTATTTTTTTTAGTAGAGACGAAGTTTCACCATGTTAGCCAGGATAGTCTCGATCTCCTGACCTCGTGATCCGCCCGTCTTAGCCTCCCAAAGTGCTGGGATTACAGGCTTGAGCCACCGCTCCCGGCCGGTTTTAAATATTTTATAGTGAACCTCTAGAGCTATGGAATTATCTTTGTCAATCTAGTTGTGATTGATTGAGGCTGAGTTTGGAAAATTTCAGGTAGTTCATGGCACATGTATTTCAACACCATTTTTCCAAGTCATTGGATACCTAGCTTGCATTTTCTGTATTTTCAGCGGTAATATTGGCTCAGCCTTGAGAGTTAAGACTGTAAGTTGATATTATATAATAGAATAACAATTTTAATTATTTAATATTTTTAAATACAACCCATATTACTTTTATCCAAGCAAAATTTTTATAATTAAATGTTTTTGAACATTTTGACTCTTAAAAATGTCTTTCAAATGTTTCTTTTTAAAATTTTAAAGTATTTGTAATTTGTATTATACTTTTTAAAAATCTTTAAATTGTTTTTAGCATGAGGTATTACAGAGTCATTCACTCAGTTATTAGAATAAAGTTTTTATGTTATCAGTTAATATTTTATAAACAAAAATAAAGAACAACTCAGTGTGATGTTCCAGTACGTACTAATAGAAATATACACGTCGTAATAGTACCCCCACTTTCTTCCCTAAAAATATTTGCATTACTATGTGCAAATTTATGAAAACAACAATTCCCATTCACTTAAAATAACGGATGTTGAAATAAATCACAGAGGCAATGACAAGAATGTGTTGCTGTCGCTCAAGTGAAATTCCCCATATGACACTCCCAGGTGGTATGGGCATGCAGACCTTCTAACACCTGCCTCAAATATAAATAAAATATGTACACAATAATGTCCATACTAAGCAGTGTAAATATCACGTCTATCTAATTCAGCTCCTCAAAATTAATGCCTTACAATTGACCTTTAAGCCCAGTGGTCCGATGGGAAGTAAATGCTAATTAATTATTTGATTCTTGCATGAAGTGTTATAACACTGGCAACTATTCACTTATTTTGAATACCCAGTCTAGGTTGAAATGGTAATCTCTGTCGGTAAGGTAAAAATAAATACTAAAATAATAAAACTACAGTAGATCCATGTGCAGTTTGGCATCCCGTGATAGAATATGAGTGAAAAGCAATACAGTTGGGCAGTCGAATAATCTCTTAGTGTAAATGTGTTATACAATTGTGAAAAAGAATACTTCCAATGTTCTGGACATTGCTAGGTAATTCTACTCACTCTGTCTTTCGATTCTTGTCACGTATCTTTAAACCGCTTCCAATTTGGGTACAATTTTCTTGTATATTCTGAAACTCCATCTCAGATACTATGACTAGATTCAGGCAACGACTTATCTGCCTGAATAAGATGAAAGGGCTTTTCAAAACCCCTTCAACCAATTTTAACCACCACTGCAAACTTCTGCACGATGGCAGGTATTTTGGAGTTGTTGCAAACTTACTCTGATCCAACTATTAATTCTAATTTTTAATGCCCTGTTTTTCCTTTTACCTGATCCCCTAAAATTACCTTATTGTCTGACCATTTCTGGGGCCTGTTGGTCTGCTTGTCTAGTTTCAATCTAATTTGTCAATCCCTAACATCATTAATTAAGTTATTCATTCACTCAGCACATATTTCTTAAGGACCTACTATGTGGAAGTGTACACATAAATATCAGTTCTTGTAATTATCTGTTATTCCATCTATCCTCCTTCCATCCATCATTTATCTGATATCTGTCTATTGATCTACCTTTCTAAATATCTATCACCTTCTAATACTTTCAAGTTAGGAAAGTTATAGTTCTTTTTCATTTTGTATCGAAAGATGGCATCTACTGGTGATATTTAAAATTACTACTGAAGTAAATGAAATTCAAAGAAGTTTCTATTTTATAACAACTGAAAGTAAGTGTGGAAACAAGAAATCCTGCAAAGAAATCAAGGCTAATTATGACATAAGGAGACTTTGGTCAGAATGAAAGTAAGTGTCTTTCGTGCTTTACATTTAATTTACAAGTATACCCTCTTTGTTAACACAAGGTGTTACAACAGTCATGATATCTTGCTCCCTAGAAACACTGACTTTTCTCTTCCCATAGTTCTCTGCACATCTTTGTCTTTTAAATAACTGATTATGTCTAGATAAGTCTTATAAAAATAATACGGAAAAACATAGAATATTTTACCTACTTTTATATAGTGTCTGGCCTTTACTATCATTTGCTTCCTGAATCAAATGGGTGATATTCATGCATGAAAACAAAAATAGGAATGACAAAAACCCCAACTCACAGGACTAATGACACAATCACATAATTGGAAAATAAAAGTAAAATATAGTTTTTGAGAAATTTCAGGGAGAACTACAAGGAGAATTTTAAATTTATAAAAGAGGTTTAGCATGAATTAAACTACAATAAAAACTTGAGAGGCTGAATTATTAGAGGCCCACAAAACAAGAAGAGCAAAAGAATATTTGAGAATATTTGGCAAGAGTACATGAAGTTTGGTGTTGTTGGAAATATGTGTTGTTCAAGATTGAATGAGGGTTAAAGGTGAAGTGAGAGTCTTATTCAGTCAATGGAGAAAAACTTATAGTTAGAAAAATTCCGTTTGTACATAGGGCAATATAGCAAAAAGAGGTGGAAAATCAGGTGTACTTGGGATAATATATAAGTTATATTATTTGTTTCATTATTAACTGACTACTCACAGAGTGTCACCAGAAGATTTAAAAGTAAAGAATAGAGATAACAATTTAGAAATTTTCATAAAAATACAAGGTTAAATTCCGTACCAATCAACTGGAAACTTACATCTGGAATCTAGAAGAATGATCAAAGTCAGAAATAAATATTGGGGAGTTATTAGTATATACACAACAAATTATCTTTGATATTAAAAAGAAAAAATAAATAGTAGCTAGAAAAGTATAAGGACTCAATTTGGGGTCATGACTGTCATTATTTTTGCTTTGAAGGAAATTGGACAGTGAATAAAACTATGAAGTAAGGAAGCAGAAAAACTGAAAGAAAAGAGTGACAGAAATCAATGGAAAGTTTTTTCTACCTTTCTTCTTAATGTTAATAATCATTAAATCAGTTATAAAAACAGACATTTTCTTTTATAAACTATATTTTTATTGTGGTAAAATACATACAGCATAACATTTGTTATTTTAATATTTTTATATGTACAATTTACTGCCATGAATTTCATTCACAATGTTGTACAACCATCACCACTATCTAGTTCCAAAATTTGTTATCAACCCAAACAGAAATCCTCTACTGTACTCATTAGGCAACAACTTCCCAATTCCCTTTAACCCCAGCCCTTGATAACTTCTAGTCTATATTATGTCTCTATGAATTTTCCTATTCTAGGTATTTCACATACATGTTCATTCATCTAAAATGTATGCTTCCTTATGTCTGGTTGATTTCGCTTAGTATATTGTTTTCAAGGTTCAACTATGTTGTAGCATACATCAATACTTCATTCCTTCCGACGACTGAATAATATTCCATTGTAATATATACTGCATTTTATTTATTCATCTATTTATAGATGCTTGTATTATTGCTACCTTTTAACTATTGTGAATAATACTGCTAAAATATTGGTATGCATATATTTGTTTGAGTCCCTAATTTTAATTCTTTCAGATATACACCTAGGAGGGAAATTGCCAGTCATATAGTAATCCTATGTCTAATTTTTGGAGAAACCACCAAATATTTCTACAGTAGCTAAGTCATTTCACATTTCCAACTACAATGTACAAAAGTTCCATTTTCCCCTCATCCTTGCTAACGTTTGTTATTTTTCATCTTCCTGATTATAGCCATCACAGAATTTTTGAAGTGGTGTGATTTTGGTTTACATGTTTTCTATTTTCTATTTCTTGAGCATTCTTTTCATGTGCCCATTGACCATAAATCAATCTTTGTTTGTTTGTTTGCTTTTGTTTTTGAGATGGAGTTTTACTCTGTTGCTTGGGCTGGAGTGCTGTGATGCCATCTCGGCTCACTGCAACTTCTGCCTCCCAGGTTCAAGTGATTCTCCTGTCTCAGCCTCCTGAGTAGCTGAGATTACAGCACCTGCCACCATGCCTGGCTAATTTTTTGTATTTTTAGTAGAGATGAGATTTCATCATGTTGGCCAGGCTGGTCTCGAACTGCTGACCTCGTGATTTGTCCACCTTGGCCTCCCAAACCACAGGGATTACAGGCATGAGCCACCGCGCTCGGCCCATTAATCAATCTCATATGGAGAAATGTCTATAGAAGTCCTTCGTTTGTTTTGTTGATTAGGTTCTTTGTCTTGTTGAGTTGTAGAAATCCTTCACAAATTCTGGATATTAATTTCTTGTCATATATTTAGTTTACAAATATTCTTTCCCTTTCTGTGGGTTGTTTTTACTTTCTTTATAGTGTCCTTGATACACTTTTTTTAATTTAATAAAGTCCAATATGCCAATATTATCTTTTGTTGCTTATATTTTTAGTATTATATTTTAAAACTATTGCTAAATCCACCAGCATGCAGATTTGTCCTCATTTTTAAAAGATGTTTGTAATATTGGCACTTAATTTTAGGAGTTTTATCTGTTTTGACTTAACTTTTTTTATGTGGTATAAGGTAAGGGATTGACTTCAATAATTTACATGAAAATATCCCATTTTACCAGCACCATTTGTGGAAGAGACTGTACTTTCCACATTGAATGGTAAAGTCATGTATTGAAGTCTCCAACTATTATTGTAGAATTATTTATTTTCCATTTTAATTCTTTAAATTTTTGCTTTATATATTTTGCCTCTATTGTTTGGCATGTATACCTTTAAAATTATTTTATATTGAAACATTCAATAATATTTATTTTTTTCTTTTGGAAACATATTTTATTGGAAATCTATTTTATCTGATATTAATAGAGTCATTCCAAGTCTTTTGTGGTAACTCTTAATATAGAATATATTTTTTCGTTATTTTACTTAAAACTTTGTTGTATCTTTGCATCTAAAGTGATTCTTTCATACACAGCAGATAAATGAATAATGTTTTATTTTTCATATATTCTGCCACTCTCTTAACAATCTAATAAAAGCTACTTCTTTTTGAGTTGTATGCCTATTCCATATATTTTCAGTTATCATTTTACGTGTGTGTCTTTTAAATCACATAGGAAAACTATGAAGAGTTACAAACAAAAATACAATGAGGTTGGCTTTTTTACCTACCTGCATAGCTACCTACACCAGTGTTCTTAATTTCCTCATATGGCTTCAAACCACTGTCTGGGGTCCTTTTATTTCAACTAGATGAATTCCCTTTAGCATTTCTTGTAAGGTAAGTCTATTAGTAACAAGTTCCCTTGGCATTTTTTTTTTTTTTTTTTAATACTTGAAGTACAATTTTGCTGTATGTAGAATTCTAGGTTGACAGTTTTGTTACTCCAAACCCTGGACTATTTACAATATTTTATGTCAACCCACTGCCTCTGTCCTCCATTGTTTCCAATAATAAATCTGCTGCTAATTATATTGAAAATATTTTGTGACTCACTTCTCTCATGTTGTTTTTAAGTGTTTTCTGTGTTTAACTTTCAATGATTTGACTATATTTTGCCTGAATTTTGCTGAACATTTTTAATGTGTAGTTTCATATTCTTCATTAAATTTGGGAAATTGTTAGCCATTATTTCTTAAAATAGTATTTCCACCTTATTTTCTCATATTCTTCTTTCTGGGACTCCCATAATGAATACATTGGCCTTCTTTATAATGTTCCACAGGTCTCTTATGATCAGTTCACTTTTTAAAAATATTTTTTCTTTCTGTTTCTCACACTGCAAAAATACTATTGTCTCTCTTTAAGTTCACTGATTATTTCTCCTGATTGCTCGTTCTGCTGTTGAAACTGTCTTGCAAAGTTTGTGTTTCAGTTATTATACATCTCTAGAGAGAAGTATATTATACATTTCTTGTCTGCACCAGAAATTCTATTTGGATCCTTTATATTTATATCTTTATTTTGATATTGTTAACACACGTGTGATTTTGCTGTTTTGCTTTTATTCTTCTCTATACTTTTCTTTAGCACTTTGAACGATTTTAAAACATTTGATTTAAAGTCTTTGTATAGAAAGTCCAATGTTTGTGCCTCTTCAGGGCCTGCTTCTGTGAATTATTTTTTCCTTTGAGTGTCCAGTACTTTCTGATTTCTTTGTGTGGCTTTTTTATTTTTTGGTTGAAAACTGGACATTTCTAAAGTTTAATGGACTAACCCTGGTAATCAGATATTCCCTTTCCCCAGGATTTACAATTTTGATTATTCTAGGTTTAGTTTCTTTTGGCTAAGATTTCCTTGAATTCCAGGGGAATTTTTACCTGACTTTTATTTACTCTGCATTCACTTACTGCTATAAGACTTTGACTCTTTGACAAACTTAAGACAGAGTTCTCAATGTTTCTGATATTTTTATTATGTTTCTGATGAAACACAGGAATTCAGAGCTTCCCACTCTACTATTTCCCTGGTGCCACTCCCCAAAGCAGGCATTTTAAAAATATTCAATCAATCCTTCTTCCTAGAAATGATGTATGGATCCTATTTGCTCATATGATTATATTATTGCTAAAATATTTTAGCATAACTTTAAAATTATAAAAGAGCTATGTTTATGTTCACTCTATAATTGCATTCTTAGCTAATGTTGATAATAAGAGATTAACAAAGAAAGGTAAAATAAACGAGTAAATTTGTTTTTCTGCAACAGTTACTTAAAGGCTAAACTTTTTGATCACAGTGAAATGTTGACTTACTTCAGATTTCTGTATTTTAGATTATTAAGATCATGATTTGAAGCCAAAATACATTTATTCCCATATAAAATAAGAAACAGTTGTTTTTTTCTGTTGTGGCTTATTGAGAAAACAATTAGTATGTCTTAGTGGTAAAAATGTGCGTTTACATTTTTAAAGAAAATATAAAAACATACTTTAACCCCTGGCCATGTGATATTAACTCTTATTTCCCAGTATACTTTAAATGTGATCTTTCCATCTACAAATTATTTTATATTTACTTTTATATTTAACTCCCAAATACTAATCAAAGAACAACTGGGCCAACAGCATTGTAACAAACATCATTATCAAGACAAAGGAATCTATATGATGGTATTTTTAAAAATTCACTCCCAAAAGAATTTGAAAATTTGAAAGATTTGTTTAAAGAGAGACAAGATAATAATATTAAAAAAGATCTACCAATGAACAAATCCAAATGGCCAAATGTTGGGCACTGAAATTCAACATACAACACCAATTAAGATAGTATTGGCTTAGAAAAATACTTAAGTGTTTTAAAAAAAAAATCAGTTTGGTTCTTTCACCAACATTTGTTCCAGTTTGGGTTTTCAAGTTATTTCTGGGCTACACAGTTCTTTCCAGACTACATGGTGGCAATTTGAGAGTCTAGTATCACCTTGTGTTGGGACTCAAAGATCCAGAAGAAGCATAGTGCTGTGACTAGACCACCTATGAAACCATCACATTGCTTAACCCACCCTTGATGCCAGAATCTTTACAAATGCTTACTAAAGAAAATTCTCAGGATGATTCAGAGGCCTCTCATAACTTCTGCTCGAAGATGTCGATAAAGAACCTTAGTAACTTGACTGTTGATCCTGGTACCAAATTCCCAACTCATCTTCATCTCTCAGAAGGTTTACCTCAACAACAGGATAGAAGAGAAATGATTTTCCAGGATATCAGAGATGACTTGCCTTACAGGGGTAAAGGAGTGAGAACACAGTTATCTGTGCAGAAAGAAAGGGTGGTAAAATTGATACCTGTTACTAAATAGATTTTCTCAGCTTCAAAGAGAACTAACAAACACTGGGCTTAGAGGAGTTCAGATTGAATTGAGAAGGGAACCATTCAGATGTGGCTGCACTTTCTGCATGCACTAGGTGGGATCCTTCTGAGAATGCTAGAATAGGGAATTATGACACTGAGCAGATTCAGCCATCATTTTTTTTCTTGTACTTTTTACTCTTGCTGGTAATATTATTCAGCAGTTGAGAAAGCTACTCTATACTATTACAAATTATAACAATAGTTTTGATAATTAGTTCTTTTATGTATTTTTCTTCATATATCTTTTCCTTTCTACCGTGATTTATAAGTAATTTATAAGGGATCTGTATAGTTTGAATGTATTGAATAACTTCAATATACTTTAGCTCCACTCTTTGATTTGACCCAAAGAAGCATCAATAGGTCCTAAGTGTTCCCATGTGTCTTAGAAGGCTGAAATCAGTGAAATGTAACCCAACATCAAGAATCTGTAACAAAGTAACTCAGGGAAAGAAAACATTGGGTAGTTTGCAAGAGCATAATAATTTGATTTTCTGACTTTCAAAAATTTGAATTGTATTAAAAGAAGTCTTTCATGTGTTATTTTTTTTCCATTTTCAGTAACAAGTAAATGTGTGCATAAACAATAAAATTGATATATTCAAGTATTTTTAAAAATCAAATGTAGAAAAATAAAGTCAACCTTTATATTTACTCTATATATTTAAGAAAAGACTTTGAAATGCCTAGAGAATATGTGTAAAATGTGAGATGAAGCTATTATACCACAAGATGGCAGATTTAGGCCACTAAACTGATATTTTTTGCAATAGTAAGGTTCTATTTTCTCTTTCATATACCTGCTGACTTTTTATAGAACTTTTAATAAAAAGAATACAAAATATGCATAATTTGGATGTAAACTGATGATTAGAACTCCAGTCTATGGCAATCATTATTTTTCAATTGAAAAATTTTGCTTAAGATATAACAAGTATTTTGTTACTTAATCAAAAATAACTTTATGTAATTTAAATATCCCTGTGAGGATTTCTATGAAAACTTTAAATCATTATGTATTCAATAAATATCAAGGTATATAAAACAAACTTTGGCTTTATTTCTGGATAAAATTTATTTTTTGACTATCCTTACAAACCATGAGACCTTCAGAGTTACTAAAAATAAATAAAAATAAAAACAAAAATTTTAAAAACATCATTACTTTGGTGTCAGCTTATTTGAAATCTATGTTGTCATTGTTTAAAGTTTCTGAATTTCTGCATTTATGATCCTTTCTAATCTTGAACACTGAGGCCCCTGTTATCCCCTTATGACCTCAAGTTTTGCTTAAATGTATGATACAACTGTACTCTTATATTAATATCTGCATTGTATTTAACTTACCACCATAGAATCAAGGGCATTACATTATAGATATCAGAAAGTCTGTAGTAAGAAGATAATGGTGCTTCCAGATACAAATAGCACCTGGTGGGAAAGTTCCTAATCATAAATAAAACCGTACATTCAGGATAGCAAAATGGCTAATGTGGCTATGTCATGGAATATTCCTGTGATTATCATAGCTGGAGAATGAGGCTGGAAATATGTTTTGAAGAGCAATCTATTCCCCTCCTCCAAAAAATACCTGAATGATCTCATGGATGTTAGAAAACTTTAACAAATGTTTAGAAGATTATTATAATTTGATTTAACATTTATAAAAGTCAAACTCCCAGCCCTATGGAAGATGATGTGGACTGCAAAAGTTGCATTAAGCAGCAGAATTTGGCTCATGGATATACAAATTAAGAGCCCTTTCTATTATTCCTCATAAAACATAAAGAAGAATTAAGAGGTGCCTGACATGCTGAAGTAATTGTATAGGTGGGAATGAGGAATTCTTAATTAATCAGCTAATTATTTAAAAGATCATTTATTCATTTAAGAAATAATTGAGCACCTACATTATACCAGATGTATTTTATTTTATTTTATTTTATTTTAAAATTCTATTTATTTATTTGAGACAGAGTCTTGTTTTGTTGCCTAGGCTTGAGTGCAGTGGCACGATCTCAGCTTACTGCAACCTCCGCCTCCTGAATTCAAGCACTTCTCCTGCCTCAGCCTCCAGAGTAGATGGGATTACAGGCCACTGCCACCAGGCCTGGCTGATTTTTGTATTTTTAGTAGAGGCAGGGTTTCTCCATGTGCCAGGCTGGTCTGGAACTCGTGACCTCAGGTGATCCGCCTGCCTCAGCCTCCCAAAGTGCTGGGATTACAGGCGTGAGACCCTGCGCCCAGCTGCATTCTGAAAACTTGGAGCTACAGTGTTGAAAAATAAACCAAGTCCCAGGCATTACAGAGCTTACTTACTACCTGGAATATATCCACACCAGCACCTCACACCCCATTCTCATGAACATATTTCAAAATGTCAGACTATGGAGGAAACAAGAATATGAAATAAGTGAGGGAGCTGTTTGAATATTTTTCCTGTGATGAAATGTTCTAGGCAGAGGGAACCGAGAATTGCAAAAGAACCAAAGCAGAAATAAAATTATGTGTTTTGGATACATTAGAGAGACCAAGTTAGTAGACAGAAATGAAAAAGAAAAAAGAAATAAGAGAACTTTTAAAATCAACTAATAATTTATGAGTCAGCATTGTGTTGCATTGGCTATATAGATATGAACAAACATAACCCTTTGTTTAGAGAGAATTTACAGTCCAGGGAGGAACTTGCTATATTGGAAGAGAAGTATGAACCAATGTAGGTAAAGAGGAAGAAGGAAGAGTCAAGAACCGTGTTTTCAGGGGTTTCTTGCTAGAGTCAGCTGTTTTGTAACAATCCCATTAACCTAAATAAACATGTCAGGAGGGAAATGCTTATTGATGATGCATGGTGGAAGACTGGTAGTAATGACTGCTGCTTTTAAAACAGAAATTGCCAGCCAGGCGCAGTGGCTTACGCCTGTAATCTCAACTCTTTGGGAGGCTGAGGTGAGCAGATCACGAGGTCAAAGAGATCGAGACCATCCTGGCCAACATGGTGAAACCCCGTCTCTACTAAAAATACAAAAATTATCTGAGCGTGGTGGTGGGTGCCTGTAGTCCCGGTTACTCGGGAGGCTGAGGCAGGAGAATGGCGTGAACCCAGGAGATGGAGCTTGTAGTGAGCTGAGATGATGCCACTGCACTCCAACTTGGGCGACAGAGCGAGAATTCGTCTCAAAAAAAGAAAAAAGAAAACACACACACACACACACACACAAACACAGAAATTGCCAATACTATGGAACTAATTGAGAAAGATATTAGTGAAAAATTAATCTTAGAAGAAATAATACATTGAAATTTTTAAAATACAGCATATAAGTAGAATAAGGGAGCCACACTGTCCTATAATGTTAACGGTCGAGATAAAAGAGAAAATTGCTTGGAGTATATGCCCACTGATATAGGACCTCAAGATGAGTAGGATTTTGGCAGTAGGACCTCAAGATGAGTATGCTGGGGAGAGAGATTTCCTCAAGCAGGAACAACAGCATAGACACAGGAATTTTTTCAGGTGTAGGAGACTGGCTGTTTTAATAACAAATGATTTGCTTTTGCCTGATCATAGGTTATAGATTAGATTAATATTTTATTACAAATTATTTACTTACCTAGGGCAGTCTCTCATTAATTCACTTAGCAATTTTACATTTTCATCAGGCCTGCCTGGTGTCAATATATCTTCAACTTAATTTTTAATTGAGGTATAGTTACATACAGTAAAGTGTACAGATCTTAAGTGTTCAATTTGATGAGTTTTGACAAATGTGTAGCCATTATACAAAATAGATACTGGAAATTTTCATCACCTCAGAAAAATCCCTTTCTCTCCTTTCCAATTAGTCATCCATCATTACACCCTGCTGTTTCACCTAAAGAGCCAACAGTTTCTTCTTGCTGAAGATTCAGTTTGTTAGTTTGTCTGTTGTAGAATATCATGTGAGTAGAATCATGGAGTGTTTATTATTGTGTTTGGCTTCTTTTGCTCAGGATGTCTTGACTTTCATCCACCTTATTGCATGAAGTTGAATTTTTCTGGGATTTTTTACAATTACATTTTAAAACATAGATGAGCTTTTTAATTTGTGACTTTGCATTGTGTTTTTAATAGTAGCTCTAGAATTATACATCCTTATATTTCCACAGTGTACATAGTGTACTTTGTTAACTTTGACTATTTCACAAAAAATGTAAGATTACAGCACTTTGGGAAGCCAAAGTCAGTGGATTACGAGGTCAGGAGATCCAGACCATCCTGGCTAACAAGCTGAAACTTCGTCTCTACTAAAAATAAATAATAATAATAATAATAATTAACTGGGCGTGGTGGTGGGTGCCTGTAGTCCCAGCCACTCGGGAGGCGGAGCTTTCAGTGAGCAGAGATCATGCCAATGGACTCCAGCCTGGGCGACAGAGCGAGACACCGTCTCAAAAAAAAAGTCAGAATAAGTACATTACCTACCTCCTTCATCCTTTTGCTGTAGAATCAAATGTATTATATCTGCATATACTATAAACCACACAATACAATGTAATGATTTTTGTTTTAATTAATTATATGCATTCTAAAGAAATTATTAGAAAAATCATATTTTATGTTTATCCACATGTGTATCATTTCAACTGTTTTTTATTCTTTCCTGAAGATCTGTGTTTCCATTGTGAAGAACAACTTCCTTTAGCAATCTTTGTAGCACAGATCTGCTGGCAGTGAAATCTCTTAGGTTTTTTGTTTTTTAATCTAAAAATGCCTTTAGTTTGTCTTCATCATTGAAGGATATATTCACTGAACATAGCATTCTGGATTGACTGGCTTTTATCAAGCACTTTAAAGATGTTATTCCAGTGACTTCTGTCCTTTATAGTTTCTGATGAGAAGTCAGTGATGCTTCAAATCATTCTTCCCTTGCTTGTAACATGCAATTTTTCTCTGGCTGCTTTCCAGAGTTTCTCTTTATATTTGATTTCTAATAGTTTAACTATGATGTGCCCTAGTACTCTTTTCATTGTATTTTTCTCTGCTTGGTATTCACTGAACTTCTAAGATCTGGAAATTTAGGTCTTTTACAAAAAATGGAAATGTTTTCAGCCATCATCATATTTTTACATCCCATTCTCTCTTTTTAAATATTTTTTTTCAGTAGCTTTTGGTGTACAAGTGGTTTTTGGTTACATGAATGAATTATATAGTGGTGAAGTCTGAGATTTTAGGGCACCTGTCATCAAGTAGTGTAATTTACACCCAATATATACTTTTTGTCCCTTTCTCTCCCTTCTACCCTTTCCTGTCCATGTCTCCATAGTCCCTTTTGCCTTTGTGTACACTTAGCTCCCATTTATGAGTGAGAACATACAGTATTTGATTTTCATTCCTGAGTTACGTTTGCTTAGAAAAATGGCCTCCAGCTCTGTCCAAATTGCTGAAAAAGACATAATTTCATTCTTTTTTTTTATGGCTGAGTAGTATTCCATGGTGTATGTATACCACATTTTGTTTATCTATTCATTGGTCATTGGCCACTTAGATTGGTTCCATAGTTTCTGCAATTGTGAATTATGCTGCAATAATCATACACATTCAGCCATCTTTTTGATATGATGACATCTTATTTTCTCTTGGATAGATACCCAGTAATGGGATTGCTGGATCAAATGGTAGACCAACTTTTAGTTCTTTAAGAAATTTCTATACTTTTTTTCCATACAGGTTGTACTAATTCTCATTCCAACCAGCAGTATATAAGCACTTCTTTTTCACCATGTCCACGTTAACATTTATTGTTTTTTGACTTTTTTATAATGGCCATTCTTTCAGGATAAGGTAGATTGTAGTTTTAATTTGCAGTTCCTTGATGATTACTAATGTTGGGCATTTTTCCTACGTTTATTGGTCATTTGTCTATATTCTTTTGGGAAATGTCTATTCATGTCATTTTTTCACTTTTGATGGGATTTTTTTATTTTTTATTTTTTGTTTCTTGCTGATTTTAGTTCCTGGTAGATTCTTGATATTAGTCCTTTGTCGCCTGCAGAGTCAGCAAATATTTTCTCCCATTCTGTGCATTGTCTGCTTACTCTGATGATTACTTCTTTTGCTGAACTGAAGAGTTTCAGTTTAATTAAGTCCTTTTTTTTTATTAATTTTTGTTTTTGTTGCATTTGCTTCTTGGGGGTGTATTCATGAATTACTTGCCTAGACCAATGTCCAGAAAAGATTTTCCTACGCTATCTTCTAGGGATTTTATAGTTTCAGATCTTAGATTTAAGATTTTGATGTATCTTGAGTTGATTTTTTTATAAGGTGAGAGATAGAAATCCAGTTTTATTTTTCTACATGTGGCTAGACAGATTTCCAAGCACAATTTATGGAATAGGGTTTCCTTTCCCGAATTTATGTTTTTATATGATTGGTCAAAGATCAGTTGGTTGTAGGTATTTTGGTTGGCTTATAAGTACATTCCTAAGTGTTTTATTTATTTAATTGCTGCTATTGTAAAAGGAATAGAGTTTTATTTCTTTTCTCAGCTAGGTTATTGTTAGTGTATAGCAGTGTTACTTATTTGTGTATATTGATTTTGTAACCTGAGGTGTTTTATATATATATACACACACACACAAACACACACATATATACACATGTTACATATATAATATATATATGCATGTATACATATATACATATGTTACAGGTATTATATATACATATATGTTACCTATGTATACATATACATGCATATATAAACTACTATATATACATGTATATACACTCATATACATACAGTAAAGTGTACAGATCTTAAGTGTTCAGTTTGATGAGTTTTGACAAATATATAGCCATTGTACAAAATAGATACTGGAAATTTTCATCATCTCTGAAAAAATCCTTCTCCCCTTTCCAATCAGTCATCCATCATATGTAAACTCGAATATATCCACAATATATAAACTCCTATATATACACACACACATAAATATATTTATATATAATATAATATATAGTATATATAATATATAAACTCATATATATATATAGGAGTTCATTAAGGAGTATTGACTCACACAATCACATCGTGAAGTCCCACAGTAGGCTGCTTGCAAGCTGAGAAGCAAGGAAGCTAGTCAGAGTTCCAAAACCTCAAAAGTAGGGAAGCCAACAGTGTTGAGATATATATGTATGTACACACACACATATATATATATACACACACACACACACACATATATATATAATTAGTTCTGTCCCTCTAGAGAACCCTGGCCAATACAACAATTATATTACCAATGAAAAGCAATGGTTTACTTTTATTTTTTCTAATTTTATGCCCTTTATTTCTTTCTCTTGCTTGATTGCTCTAGCTAGGATTTCCAGTACTATGTTAAATATAAGTGGTCACAGTTTCATTCTTGTCTTACTTCAGTTCTCAGAGGGAATGCTTTCAATGTTTCTCCATTCAGTATTATGTTGGCTATGGGTTTGTCATGTACAGCCTTTATTATTTTGAGGGAAGTCCTTTCTATGCCTAGTTTATTGAGTTCTTGTTATAAAGGGATGCTGCCTTTCTCAAATGCATGCTGTTTCTGTATCTATCAAAATAATTACATGATTATTGTTTTTAATTTTGTTTATGTGATGTATCACATATCTTGATTTGCATATGTTAAACCAACCCTGCATTCCTAGGATGAAACCCATTTGATCCTTGTGTATTGTTTTTTTTGATGTGCTGTTGGATTTGGTTAGCTAATATTTTGTTGAGAATTTTGCATCTACAGTCATCAGGAATATTGGTTTGTAGTTTTCCTTTATTGTTCTATGTTCTTTCCTGATTTTGGTATCAGGGTGACACTAGTTCATAAAATAACTTGGAGAGAATTCTCTCTCTTTTTAATTTTTGAAAATAGTTTCAGTAGGTTCAGCACCAATTCCTCTTTGAATGTCTGGTAGAATTCAGCTGTGAATCCATCTGGCCCTTGCCTTTTTTGTTGTTATTGTTGTTGGCAATTTCTGAATTACTGATTCAGTCTCACTCCTTGTAATTGGTCAGTTCATGGTTTCCATTTCTTCCTGATTTAATCAAGGAAGGTTATATGTTTCCAGGAATTTATTCATTTCCTCTAGATTTTCTACTTTATGTGCATAGAGGTGTTCATAGTAGTTTCAAATGATATTTTGTCTTTCTATGGTGTCAGTTGTAATGTCTACAGTTTCATTTCTAATCGAATTTATTTGAATTATGTCTCTTCTATTCTTGGCTAATCTAGCTAATGGTCTATCAATTTTGTTTCTTTTCAAAGAAGCCGTTTTTTTGTTTCATTGTTGTATTAGTCTGTTCTCACACTGCTATGAAAAAATACTTGAGACTGGGTAATTTATAGAGAAAAGAGGTTTAATTTACTCACAGTTCCACATGATGGAGGAGGCCTCAGGAAACTTACAATCATGGCAGAAGGCATGTCTTCACAGGACAGCAGAAGAGAGAAGTGAGTGCAAGTAGGGAAAATGCTAGATGCTTATAAAATCACCAGAACTTGTGAGACTCACTCATTATCACAAGAACAGCATCAGTGAAACTACCCCCCAGGATTCAATTATCTCCACCTCATCCTGCACTTGACACACTGGGGATTATTAAAATTCAAGGTGATATTTTGGTGGGGACGCAAAGCCAAACCACATCAATTACTATTTTTTTTTGATGTTTTAGTTTTTGATTTGTTTCAATTTCATTTTGCTGTGCTCTGATTTTTGCTATTTATTTTCTGCTGCTAATTTTGGATTTAGTTTGTTTTTGTTTCTATAGTTCCTTGAGGTGTGACATTCAATTGTCAATTTGTTATTTTCCAGACTTTTTGAGGTTGGCATTTAGTGCTACAAAGTTTTCTCTTCGCACTGCTTTTGCTGTATCCCAGAGGTTTTGATTATTGTGTCATTATTATCATTTATTTCAAATACTTAATTAAATGTTCATCTTGATTTCATAGTTAACACAAAAATTATTGAGGAGGATTGTTTACCTTCCATTTATTTGTACAGTTTTGAGGGTTCCTTTTGTAGATGATGTCCAGTTTTATTCCACTGTGGTCTGCAAAGATATTTTATATAATTTTGATATTTTTAATCTTATTGAGACTTTTGTTGTGACTGATCATATGGTCTGTCTTGGAGAAAATTTCATGAGTTGACGAGAAAAATGTATATTCTGGAGTTTTGGGGTAGAATGTTCTGTAAATACATGTTTGGTTCATTTGTTACAGAGTGTAGTTCAAGTCCATTATATCTTTGCTGACTTTCTGTCTCAATGATCTGTTTAGTGCTGTCAGTAGAGTGGTGAAGTCCACCGCTATTATCGTGTTGCTGCCTGTCTCATTTCTTAGGTTTAGTAGTAAGTGTTTCATGAATCTGGCACTCCTGTGTTAGGTGCACATAAATTTATGTTTCTAACATCTTCTTGTTTGATTGATCCTTTTATCATTACATGCTAATTTTTTTTCTGTTGCCTTAAATTCTGTTTTATCTGATGTAAGAATAGCTATTTATATTAGTTTTTTCTCACACTGCTGTAAAACCTACTTGACACTGGGTAATTTATGAAGAAAAGAGGTGTAATTGAAATACAGTTCCACAGGCTTAACAGGAAGCATGACTGGGAGGTCTTGGGAAACTTACAATCATGTTGGAAAGCAAAGAGGAAGCAAGCACGTCTTACTCTGGTGACAGAAGAGGGAGAGAGAGCGAAGAGAGAAGTGCTACACACTTTTAAACCATCAGGTCTCATGAAAACTCATTCATTATCATGAGAATAGCATGGGGAATATCTGCCCCCATTATCCAATCACCTCCCACCAATTTCTTCCTCCAATATTGAGAATTATAATTCAACATGAGATTTGGGTGAAGACACAGAGCCAAACCACATCATTCTGCACATTGCCCCTTCAAAATAACATGTTTTTCTCACAGGTCAAAACACAATCATGCCTTCTCAACAGCCCTCCAAAGTCTTAACTCATTCTGGCATTAACAAGAAAACCCAAGTCCAAAATCTCATCTGAGACAAGGCAAGTTCCTTCCACCTAAGGGTCTGTAAAATAAAAAAGAATTAAAAAAACAAAAAACAAAAAACAAAACAAAACAAAAAAAAACATTAGTTACTTTCAAGATACAATTGGTTTACATGCATTGGGTAAATATTTCCATTCCAAATGGGAGAAATCAGCCAAAACAAAGGGGCTACAGGCCTCATGCAAGTCTGATACTCTGCACAGCAACCATTAAATTTTACAGCTCCAAAATAATCCCCTCTTACTCCAAATCTCACAACCAGAGCATGCTGATTCAAAAGATAGGGTACCAAGGCTTTTGGCAGCTCCAACCCTGATGTTCTGCAGGGTAGAGCCCCTGTGACTGTGCTCGCAGGCTGGCGTTAAGTGCCTACAGCATTTTCAGGTGCACAGAACAAGCTGTTAGTGGATTTACCATTTTGAGGTCTGGAGGATGGTGGCCTTTTTCTCACAGCTCCACTAAGCATGCCCCAGTGGGGACTCGTGCACTCCAATGCCACATTTTCCCTTCACACTACCATAGTAGAGGATTTTCATGAGGGCTCTGCACCTGCAGCAGACTTCTGTCTGGACATCCAGGCATCTCTATACATCCTTTGAAATCAGGTGGAGGTTCCCAAACCTCAGCTCTTGCCCTCTGTGCACCCATACGCTCAACATTACATGGAAGCTGCCAAGGCTTGAAGCTTGCACCGGCTGAAGCCTTGACCAGAGCTGTACCTTGGCCCCTTTTAGCCAGGACTAGAGCTGAAGTGACTGGGATGCAGGTTGTCATGTCCTGAGGGTGTACAGAGCAGGGATGCCCTGGGCCTGGTCCACAAAACAGTTTTTCCCTCCTCCCTCCTAAACCTCCAGGCCTATGATGGGAGGAGCTTCTGTGAAGTTCTCTAAAATGCCCTGGAGACATTTTTCTTGTTATCTTGGCTATTAACATTTGACTCCTCTTTACTTATGCAAATTTCTGCAGCAAGCATAAATTTATTGCCAGAAAAATGTTTTTGTTTTTTTTTTTTCTACCACATGGCTGGGCTACAAATTTCCAAAACTTTTATTCTATTCTCTGCTTCCCTTTTAAATACAAATTCCAATTTCAGAGCATCTCATTGTTCATACATATGACTGAATGCTTTCAGAAAAAGCCACATCAGCTCTTGAACTCTGCTGCTTAGAATATTTTTCTGCCAGATAATCTTTATTATCGCTCTTGTTCAAAGTTCCCCAGATCTCTAGCACATGGGAAAAATGCCACTAGTCTCTTTGCTAAAGCAGAGGTCACTAACAAGTATGACCTTTACTCCAGGTCCCAATAAGTTCCTCATCTCCACCTGAGACATCCTCAGCCTGGACATCACTGTCCATATCACTGTCGGCATTTTGGTCATAATCATTCAACAAGTCCCAGGGAGTTCCAAGCTTTCCTTCACATCTCTATCTTCTTCTGAACCCTTCCAGCCTCTGCCCACTACCCAGTTCCAAATTCACTTTCATATTTTCAGGTATCTTTATAGCAGTGCTGCACTCCCAGAATCAATTTTCTGTTTTAGTCCATTCTCACAGTGCTATGAAGAACTATTTGAGGATGGGTAATTTATGAAGAAAAAATCGACTCATAGTTCTGCAGGCTTCACAGGAAACATAACTGGGAGGCCTCGGGAACCTTCCAATCATGTTAGAAGGCAAAAGGGGAGCAAGTGTGTCTTACCATGGAGGCAGGAGAGAGTGAGAGTCAGGTGGAAAGTTCTGCACACTTTTAAACCATGAGATCTCATGAGAACTTACTAGAAGAACGTCATGGGGAAAATCTGCCCTCATGATCCAATCACCTCCCACAAGTTCACTCCTCCAACATTAGGAATTACAATTTAACATGAGATTTGGGAGGAGACACACAGCCAAACCATATCACTACCGCTCAATTTTGGTTTCTATTTGCATGGAATATCTTTTTTCACTCCTTTAACTTGAGTTTATCAAATTCTCATGCTTAGGAGCAGAGACGTGGTTTGTGATTCTTTACTCATTCTGCCAATATGTATGTTTTAAGTGGGGCATTTAGGCGATTTACTTTCTTTTTTTTTTTTTCTTTTTGAGACGGAGTCTCACTCTGTCGCCCAGACTGGAGTGCAGTGGCCGGATCTCAGCTCACTGTAAGCTCCGCCTCCCGGGTTTACGCCATTCTCCTGCCTCAGCCTCCTGAGTCGCTGGGACTACAGGCGCCCGCCACCTCACCTGGCTAGTTTTTTGTAATTTTTTTTTAGTAGAGACGGGGTTTCACCATGTTAGCCAAGATGGTCTCTATCTCCCGACCTTGTGATCCGCCCTTCTCGGCCTCCCAAAGTGCTGGGATTACAGGCTTGAGCCACAGCGCCCGGCCATAGGCCATTTACCTTTCAAATTTAGTAATGAGATATGAGGTTTAGTTACATTAATTGTTACTTAGACACTTTGTTTTCTACATTGTGTTATTGTTTTATGCTTTCAAGAGATTCTATTCTGGTGCATATCAACCTTTTGTTTTAAGATTTAGAATTTCTTTTAGCATTTCTTGTTGAGTTGGTCTGGTAGGAACGAATTCCCTCAGCATGTGTTTGTCTGAAAATGACTGTTTCTCCTTCATTTATAAAACTTACTTTTGCTGGATACAAAATTCTTGGTTGGCAGTTATCCTGTTTAAGGCAGTTGAAGACAGGACCCCAGTCTTTTATAGCTTACAAGGTTACTAATAAGAAGTCTACTATTAGTCAGATAGGTTTTCCTATAAGACTGATACTTTTATCTCATTGGTCTAAGAATTATTTCCTTAATATTCACATTAGATAACCTAATGGGTATATGCCTTGGTGGAGACTTTTTTGGTGTGTGTGATGAATTTAACAGGAGTTCTTTGGGTCTCTTATATTTCAGTATCCAAATCTCTAGCAAGATCAAGGATTGTACTCAGTTATTCTCTCAAATAAGGTTTTTGTTTTGTTTTTTTAACTTTTTGGCTTTCTCTTCTCCCTTGAGAAAACCAAATAGTCTTAGGTTTGGCTAACACGATCTCACATTGCTCTCACATTGCTTAGACTCTTTATTAATTTCTTTTTGTTCTTTTTTCTTTATTTTTGTCTTATTGAGTTAATTTGAAAACTTTGTCTTTGAGCTTTGAGATTTTTTCTTCTACTTTTTCTAACCTATTTTTGAATCATTCCACTGCATTTTGTAATTTCCTAAATGTGCCTTTTACTTTCAGAACTTCTGATTTTTTTAATCTGTCTTTTTAGAAAACTTATATTCATATCCTGAATTGTTTAATTTATTTATGCTAGTTTTCATCTTTCTCTGGTATCTCCTTGAGTAGCTTAATAACATACCTTTTGTAATCTTCATGTGGTATTTCAAAGATTTCATTTTGGTTTGGATTTATTGCCGTAGAGCTAATGTGATCTTTTGGGGATGTGATAGAAGCCTATTTTGTTATATAACTAGAATTTTTTTCATCTCATTTGGGCAGGCTATTTCTTTTAATTATTATTAAATTTGTTTTTTGACTATGTTTTTTAATTTTTTTTCCTTTTAAGGATGTGACTTTAATGTTTATAGTTTATTGCAGCCTAATTCAGGTCTTGGTACTTTAGTGGTAAAGACTGTGTGAGTTCCTTGGTTATAGAGTTTCATTTTTGCTTTTGTTTTTTATAATGGCTTTTCTTAGATAATGATTGTAGCAGCAATGTGTGTTGAGTGTGCCAGCAATTCCACTGTCTCCTATGGGTTGGAATGGCAGCGGTCTCTTGAAACTTACCTCACCCTACCATGGTATGCACTTTTTAATTTATTTTTCCCCAATATTTTACCCACTAGGTTAAATAGTTCAGGCTTCAGGCCAGTAGGGGTGTTGTCCCTGAGTGGAAACTGCTTGTGACTAAAGTAGGTGGGTGAATGCAATACGCAATGTGGGACTAAAGTCCCAGCCTTGACAGAGGCAGTCAGGGAACCTCTCAGTGAAATTCACTTAGGTCTTGTCAGAAGGAAGGGTAGGAGCTACCTTAGCTCCCCTGCCAGGCCAGTAGGAAAGCTATCCACTCCCCAGACATACTCCTGACCCATTGTTCTGGCTATTCAGACCAGGCAGACACCTTTTACATCTGCAGGAATGTTGATGTCCAAGTGGAGAGGAATCATGACTCTACCCCTCATGCAAGCCTGTATCTGGAGGGTGTTCCTCCTGTGGGGGTTCAATCACCCTGAAGTGTCTCAGAAAGTCTGTCTATATTTGCACCCATGCTAGGCTCCCATGGGAGATGCCCCAGTTGTTTCTGCAGTGATGGACAAAAGGGAAAACAAATCTTCTTGAAGAACCTTCATGAGCACCAGAGCTGCTTGTCTGTTGGTAGAGCTACACATTTTCTTTGCTAACTCAGCACTGCAGTTGTGCCTTGCTTAAAGAAACTTTCCACCAGTGGAAAAATCTGGGACTCAGGCCTGCAGTCCAGATTCTTTTGTCCCATGAGATGTTCCCTTGATGTGGTTTACTTCCCTTTCCCTTAAGAGTAGGAGTCCCTGTGAACCAAACAACTGCAAATGTTCCTGCTGCTCTGGGTTTAGCTGCCCAGTGGGATCCAGTGATGTGACCTGTCCTCAAGTGTCCCAGTAGCAGGTACCAGCACATGCTCTGATAGATGTGGCAAGGGAGTGATGTAGTCTCTGTGAGATTTCTTGGTTTTAAATAGCCTTAGTGTGTTGGCTTTCTCAAATACCAGTTGTAGTAGTAGCGGACTGGTCATTTGCAAGAACGCAGAGCCTCCTGGTTAGCCAGGGTGTTGCAGACAATGCTGATGACTGAGCTCACACACACAAGTTTTCTGCTTCATGGATACATTGTTATTCTACCTTGAGATGTTGTAATTGTCTGCCAGGTGACCTCCAGCCAGGAGGTGGTACTTACAAAAGAGCACCAGCTGAGGTGGAAGCAGGTGGATTTGTGCTTGCATTACATTACCCAGGGGAGGTATTCTGGTTTATTAGGTGATGAGCAGAGCCACAGGGTTAACTACAGTTTCTGTCTTTTGTGTTAAGCTACCAGGACACATGGAAGGGCAAAAACAGGGGGAGCTAAGTGAGACAGGATTATGTGCTGCCTCTTTATGTGTGGGGAAATCAGAGGGCTCTGGGGGCATTGGGAGGCAGTTCTCTGGCCACTGGGTAATGTTCCAAAAATAATCATAGCTGCCTTCTCTGCAATAGAGTTTTGCAGGGAGTGGTGAATAGAAGGTGAGGTAAGCTTCATCCAGCTCCCACACACTTGGCAAGGCATTTCTCTCACCCACAGTGTTTGCTAGCAGTAGCTAGTTAAATTGCATGTCTGAGCATAGAAGTCAAAGCTGCCCCAGATGTCTCATAAGCCTTCCCTTTGGAGACAAGAAGCACAGCTTTCAAGCCATGCTCCTCCCTGTCCACCCCCAAAGCCAGGGTGCCTAGCTCCTGTGCTCATGTTTGCAGCACACTTCCCACTTGCCTCCCTGTTGTGGCCAAAGGAGTTTGTCGTCCCCCGAGATTATATTGTGAATTTCAGTTGGAAGCATTTTCAACATGCAACTGCTGACTGAGTTAGCTGGCAGACATCAGTGAGCTCCCCTGTGACAAAGAATCAGGAATGGTGCCCTCGGTCTGTGTTGGAGACTGGAAATGCATGCTGGGCTCTTCCCACTGCTGCTACTTTTATATTCCCCATTGTTCCATGTTTCAGTTTCAGTGCTGGGTAAGGTTCAGGCCTTCCCTTGTCAGCTAAATTACCAAGTTCTCCAGATGGGGTGTATCTTCTGGAGGTAGTCTCTCTCCCTGTCACATTCTGGGGACTTACAGGTTTTCACCAGGCTGTGATTTAGGCTGCTGGTTGCTGCTTCTTTCAAATGGTTTGTGGTTTCCTTCTTTTTTCGTGTTAATTTCCTATGGTGCTTCTTGGAAAACAGTTTACAGTGTGAATTTCTATTTACTGTTTTGTTTTTTCAAGTGTGAGTGGCATGCTAATACTGCCTTCAATTCACCATCTTATATGACAGTCACTGGTATCAATATTAATGCAAAGGCAGATTGGTGCAGGAGAAAAGCAAATCAGAAACAAAAATCACAGAATTGAGAACTTAGAGATTATGTTCACGTGTAAGAAAAGGAAAAAAATTCTGATTAAGACATCAAAAGTTGGCCAGGTGTGGTCATGCTTGTAATCCTAGCACTTTGGGAGGCTAAGGTGAATGGATCACCTGAGATCAGGAGTTCGAGTCCAGCCTGGCCAACATGGTGAAATCCTATCTCTGATAAATGTAGAAAAATTATCTGGGTGTGGTCATGTGCCCCTATAGTCTCAGCTACTTGGGAGGCTGAGGCAGGAGAATCACTTAAGCCTGGGAGGTGGAGGTTGCATTGAGTCAAAAGCACACCACTGGCCGGGCGCGGTGGCTCAAGCCTGTAATCCCAGCACT